>NC_058524.1:140784041-141100291 GCF_904849725.1 Hordeum vulgare subsp. vulgare
CGAGGAATTATTTTGGATTTTATGAAAAATACTGGGCGGAAGAAGTACTGGAGGGGAGCCACTAGGAGGCCACAAGCCTGTCAGGCGCGGCCTACCCCCCTCGCGCATGCCTGGGTGGCTTGTGGGCCCCCTGTTACCTCTCCGAGTCCCATCTTCTGCTATAAGGAGGGTTTTGTCCCAAAATAAAATCAAGGGAAGGCTTTCAGGAGGAATCGCCGCCGCCACGAGGCGAAACTTGAGCAGAACCGATCTAGAGCTCCGGCAGGGCCGTCCTGCCGAGGAAACTTCCCTTCCGGAGGGGGAAATCATCGCCATCGTCATCACCAACACTCCTCTCATTGGAGGGGACTCATCTCCATCAACATCTTCATCAGCACCATCTCATCTCCAAACCCTAGTTCATCTCTTGTAACCAATCTCCGTCTCGCGACTTCGATTGGTACTTCTAAGGTTGCTAGTAGTGTTAATTACTCTTTGTAGTTGATGCTAATTGGATTACTCGGTGGAAGATCATATGTTCAGATCCTTAATGCTATTCAATACCTCTCTGGTCATGAACATAATTATGCTTTGTGAGTCGTCACTTTTGTTCCTAAGAACATGGGATAAGTCTTGGTATAAGTACTCATGTGAATTTTGTATTCGTGCGATATTTTGATGCGTTGTATGTTGTCTTTCCTCTAGTGGTGTTATGTGAACGTCGACTACATGACACTTCACCATTATTTGGGCCTAGAGGAAGGAATTGGGAAGTAATAAGTAGATGATGTTTTGCTAGAGTGACAGAAGCTTAAACCCTAGTTTATGCGTTTCTTCGAAAGGGGCTGATTTGGATCCACTAGTTTAATGCTATGGTTAGACTTAGTATTAATTCTTCTTTGGTAGTTGTGCATGCTTGCAAGAGCGGTTAATCATAAGTGGGATGTTTGTCCACTTAAGGACAACACCCAAGCACCGGTCCACCCACATATCAAACTATCAAAGTAGCGAACGCGAATCATATGAACATGATGAAAACTAGCTTGACAAAAATTCCCATGTGTCCTCGGGAGCGATTTACCTTATATAAGAGTTTGTCCAGGCTTGTCCCTTGCTACAAAAGGGATTGGGCCATCTTGCTGCACCTTTGTCACGATTGTTACTTGCTACTTGCTACGAATTATCTTATCACACAACTATCTGTTATCGATAATTTCAGTGCCGGAGAGAATTCCTTTTTGAAAACCACTTGTCAGTTCCTTCTGCTCCTCGTTGGGTTCGGCACTCTTACTTATCGAAAGGACTACGATAGATCCCCTACACTTGTGGGTCATCAAGAGTCCAAGCGTGGAAGAAATCTGCTTCTCGGTGTGGAGGTGATGTCACTCTTTCTCTCGTCAGGGTCCACTGTAAGGAGGCGAGGGAGGAGAAACTGAAGACACTCCAAGTAGCCAATACCAAGAAGCTCCAGTTCGATGATTTTATGGAGACTCTTATCAGTGCTGCTACTCGCATCGCTGATGCAATCGATCTCGATACCTTTGTCCGAGCCAGCATGTCCCGGAGGTCCTTGAAGAGAAAAACTGTTGTTCTTCCAAAAAAATTTAAATTTGCCTTGGTATGCCGAGTGATCGATGTATCGCTTAAACTTTGTTCGGGCATTGATCCCGAGTACTTTATGGCTGTATGGATAACTTTGATCCGTGTTGGGCTCTTTTGAATCTATCTGCGTTTGATATTTGCAAGATTTGTTTGATTTCTTTCGAGTGAATAGTTTGCTATTTATTCGGAACAAAGTTTTTTACTTCGGTGAATCATGTCCAACTAAGCCCTCGAGTGTGAGGATTGCTCTCCACTCGGAGTATGTTTCGTACTTAGACGAAAACTGGTTCGCAGCTAAGTTCCCGAGTGGATAGTTTTTATCCACTCGGAAGAGTTTGTTAACTTAGGCGAATCTTGTTCGCAGCTAAGCCCCCGAGTGTGAGGATCGCTCTCCAATCGGAGTACGTTTCGTACTTAGGTGAAGACTGGTTCGCAACTAAGCGCCCGAGTGGATAGTTTTTATCCACTCAGAAGAGTTTGTTAACTTAGGCGAATCTTGTTCGCAGCTAAGCCCCCAAGTCTGAGGATCGCTCTCCACTCGGAGTACGTTCTGTACTTAGGCGAAGACTGGTAGCAGCTAAGCGCCCGAGTGGATAGTTTTTATCCACTCGGAAGAGTTTGTTAACTTAGGCGAATCTTGTTCGCAGCTAAGCCACCGAGTGTGAGGATCGCTCTCCTCTCGGAGTACATTCCGTACTTAGGCGAAGACTGGTTCGCAACTAAGCGCCCGAGTGGATAGTTTTTATCCACTCGGAAGAGTTTGTTAACTTAGGCGAATCTTGTTCGCAGCAAAGCCCCCGAGTCTGAGGATCGCTCTCCACTCGTAGTACGTTACGTACTTAGGGAAGACTGGTTCGCAACTAAGTTCCCGAGTGGATAGTTTTTATCCACTCGGAAGAGTTTGTTAACTTAGGCGAATCTTGTTTGCAACTAAGCCCCCGAGTGTGAGGATCGCTCTCCACTCGGAGTACATTTTTTTGGGTGCGTATCCACTCGATCTGAATCGACTAAAACTGAGGAAGTTATGGAAAAGAAACTTTATTCTGCAAACTTTGTTTGTTACATCGAATAGACAGGTAATCACGCATAAAAACGCTTGAGTAAATCCGCATTCCATGCACGCTGTTCGTCTGTCCTCTTCTGAACATTGTATAGTCGGTAAGATCCATTGTTTAACCCCTTTGTAATGATGAAGGATCCTTCGCAAGCAGGAGCTAACTTATGAGGCCGTTGCTGATCCACTCGGAGCACCAGATCACCTTCATGGAATGCCCGACTCCTTACATGCCTTGAATGAAAACGCCGCAAGTCCTGTTGATAAACCGTGGATCGAACCAGCGCCATCTTGCGTTCCTCCTCCAAAAGATCTACTCCATCTTGACGTGGTTGTTCGGCTTCAGCTTCTGAATAGAGATCCACTCGGGGGGAACTGTGAATCAAGTCACTCGGTAGAACAACGTCGGCTCCATAGACCAAGAAGAAATGAGTTTGCCGTGTCGACCGGTTCGACGTTGTCCTCAAACCCTAGAGAATAGAGGGTAGCTCAGTCACCCAAGCGCCCGCGGCATACTCAAGGTCTCGCATGAGTCAAGGCTTTAGTCCTTGCAAGATCAGACCATTTGCTCGCTTTGCTTGACCGTTGGTTTGTGGATGAGCAACGGAAGCATAATCCACTCGGGTCCCTTGCTTAGTGCAGAAATGTCTGAACTCGTCCGAATCAAAGTTTGACCCATTGTGTCTGATGATGCTATGCGGGACTCCATACCTGAATGTAATTTCCTTCACAAATTTGATGGCAGTGCGGGCATCCAGCTTCTTGATCGGCTTGGCTTCAATCCATTTGGTGAACTTGTCGACTACAACAAGCAAGTGTGTGAAACCACTCTGACCTGTCCGGAAAGGTTCGACCATGTCCAAACCCCAGACAACAAACGGCCAAATGAGAGGAATCGTCTTCAAGGCTGATGCAGGTTTGTGAGACAAGTTGGAGTAGAACTGATAGCCTTCACAACGGCCGACGAGGTCTTTGGCCATTTCATTAGCGCGAGACCAAAAGAATCCAGATCGGTATGCTTTGGCAACAATGGTCCGAGAGGACGCATGATGACCACAGGTTCCCGAGTGGATTTCTTCCAAAATCAGTTGGCCCTGCTCAGGGGAGATACATCGTTGAGCTACACCGGTCACGCTTTCTCTGTAAAGTTGATCACCCATTACCGTGAAGGCCTTTGACCTGCGGACAATCTTTCGTGCCTCATCTTCGTCTTCTGGCAACTCTCGCCTTAAAATGTATGCAATATATGGCACTGTCTAGTCGGGAGTAATCACCAAAACTTCCACGACAAGGTCAACGACTGCTTGAACATCAACTTTAGTCGTATCAGAAGTACTTATTGGATGCGGGGGCTCTTTTGTGAAGGGAACCTCTTGCACAGACGGAGTGTGCAAGTGTTCCAAACATACATTGCTGGGTATAGGATTCTGAGTAGATCCGATCTTAGCCAATTCATCAGCTGTATGTATGTTTAGTCGGGGTACATGATGGAGATCTAAGCCTTCACACTTCTTCTCCAGCTTCCTCACTACATTACAATAACCTATCATGGTAGGGTTCCGGACGTCCCACTCCTTCATCACCTGATTGACCACTAAGTCCGAGTCGCCGTAGACCATTAGGCGTCGGACGCCGAGTGAGATGGCCATACGCAACCCGTAAAGGAGAGCTTCATACTTAGCTTCATTGTTGGATGAATCAAAGTGGATCTGAAGGACATAATTAAGCTTGTCGCCTTTTGGAGACACTAGTACCACACCAGCCCCGGACCCATTTAACATTGTGGATCCATCAAAGAACATAGTCCAATGCACCGAGTGAATATGTATAGGCTATTGTTGTTCCACCCACTCGGCCATAAAATTAGCCAAGGCCTGAGATTTGATGGCTTTCTTTGCTTGAAACTTGATATCCAAATACAACAGCTCCATAGCCCATTTGGCCACTCGGCCTGTTGCATCCCGATTGTGAAGGATCTCTGATAGGGGAGCATCGCTGACGACTGCTATGGAGTGATCTTGGAAGTAATGTGCCACTTTCTTTGCTGTCAAATATATTCCATAAAGAAGCTACTGATAATGGGGATACCTTTGCTTCGAAGGAGTCAACATTTCTGAAATATAATAGATTGGACGTTGAACCTTGTAGGCTTTGCCTTCTTCTTCTCTCTCGACTGTCAGGACTGTAATGACGACTTGATTGGTGGCTGCGATGTATAAGAGCAGTGGTTCTTTGCTGTGCGGAGTAGGAAGCAGCGGCTGGGTGGAAAGCAGAGCTTTGAGCTCTACAAACGCTGCTTCTGCTTCATCATTCCACTCGAATACATCCGGCTTCTTCATTAATCGGTACAAAGGTAGTGCCTTCTCACCGAGACGAGATATAAACCGACTCAATGCTACAAGATATCCTGTAAGTTTCTGCACATCATGCACTCGCACAGGGCTGTGCATTCTGACGATGGCGCCAATCTTCTCAGGGTTAACATCGATCCCTTGTTCGGAAATGAGAAAACCGAGTAACTTTCCCCTAGGAACGCCAAAAGTGCACTTAGCTAGATTGAGCTTGATGTCATATTTTCTTAAAGTGGCAAATGTTTCTGCCAAGTCAGTCAGCAGGTCGGAACCTTTGCGCGACTTGACAATAATATCATCCATGTACGCTTCAATATTTCAACCAATCTGGTTGAGCAGACACTTCTGGATCATGGGCATGAAGGTCTCACCATTCTTCAGACCGAAAGGCATAGTAATGTAACAGTAACACCCGAAAGGGGTGATGAAGGCTATTTTTATTTCATCTGGACCAAACAGACGGATCTGATGGTAACTAGAGTAAGCATCCAACAAAGACAAACACTCGCATCCCGCAGTTGAATCGACAATCTGATCTGCTCGGGAGCGGAATGTGGTCCTTCGGACAGACCTTATTAACGTTTTTGAAGTCGATACACATGCGAAGTGAATTATCCTTATTGGGAACCATCATAACATTCGAGAGCCACTCGGAGTGGTAAATCTCCCGAATGAATTTGGCTTCCAAGAGCTTCGCTACCTCCTTGCCATCTGCCTTGATCTTCTCTGACGCAGATTGTCGCAGGCGCTCACTGACTGGCTTCGCCTTCGGATCCACTCGCAAATGGTGCTCAACCAGCTCCCTAGGTACACACAACATGTCAGCAGGCTTCCATGCGAAGATGTCCCAGTTCTCACGGAGGAACTGGATGAGCTCGGCTTCCTATTTGCTATCGAGTGGCGTTTATATGTTGGTTGGAGGTGCATTGGGATCAGTCGGATGAACGTTCACTGGCTTGACCTCTCCTGCCGACTCAAAAGCAGACTCATAAGCTGGCTTCTTAGCTCGCATTAGGTCAGCTGGGTCGGCGGTCTTCCGGTACTCTTCTAATTCTACCACGGCCATCTGTTGGTCTGCAATCTTTGACCCTTGCTGCAATCACTCTTCGGCTCTCTGCCGATTGCCGAAAACAGTTATAACCCCTTTAGGTCCTGGCATCTTCATCTTCAGGTACACATAACATGGTCGGCCATGAAATGTGCATAAGCAGGACGACCCGGAATAGCATGATATGCACTCTGGAAGTCCACCACTTCAAATGTTAGCTTATCTTTGTGAAAATTATGGTCGGAGCCGAAAAAAACATCCAGCCCAATCTGGCCGAGTGACTTGGCTTTCTTCCCTGGGATTACTCCATGAAAGGACATGGAACTCCCGTTGAGTCGGGACATCGGAATGCCGATCACCTTGAGAGTTTCCGCACATAAGATATTGAGCCCACTCCCTCCATCCATCAATACTTTGCGGAGCCTAACACCTTCGACACCTGGGTCGACTACCAGAGCCTGGTGACCTCGAGTCAGAACAACAGCTGGATGGTCCGATTGATCAAACGTGATGGGAGTCTGTGACTGATACGTCCATTTTGCATCATGCTTTCATGTTGATATTTATCACGTTATGGACTGTTATTATACTTTGTGGTACCATACTTAGGCCTTTTCTCTCTTATTTTGCAAGGTTTATTTGAAAAGGGAGAATACTGGCAGCTGGAATTCTGGACTGGAAAAGGAGCAAGTTTGAGTCCTCTATTCTACGCAACTCCAAATGCCTTGAAAATAAAAATGGAATTTTTTGGGAATATATAAAAAATACTGGGCGAAAGAAGTGCCGCAGGGGAGCTGCCAGAGGCCCACAAGCCAGGTAGCCGCGGCCTGCCCCCCTGGCCGCGACTATAGGTCTTGTGGGCACCCTGGTGGCCCGCTGGCCCCCCTCTTCTTCTATATGAAGGGTTTTGTCCGGAAAAAAAATCAGGGCTGAGCTTTTTCGAGGAGGCGCCGCCGCCACGAGGCGGAACTTGAGCAGAACCAATCTAGAGCTCCGGTAGGACGATCCTGCGGGGGAAACTTCCCTCCCGGAGGGGGAAATCCTCGCCATCTTCATCACCAACGCTCCTCTCATCGGAGGGGAGTCATCTCCACCAACATCTTCATCAGCACCATCTCATATCCAAACCCTAGTCGATCTCTTGTAACCAATTGCCGTCTCGCGACGCCGATTGGTACCCGTAAAGTTGCTAGCAGTGTTGATTACTCTTTGTAGTTGATGCTAGTTGGTTTACTTGGTGGAAGATTATATGTTCAGATCCATTATGATATTCATTACTTCTCTGGTCATGAATATAGATATCCATGCTTTGTGAGTAGTTACTTTTGTTCCTGAGGACTTGGGATAAGTCTTGCTATTAATAGTCATGTGAATTTGGTATTCGTTCGGTATTTTGGTATGCTGTATGTTGTCTTTTCCTCTAGTGGGGTTATGTGAACGTCGACTACATAACACTTCACCATATTTGGGCCTAGAGGAAGGCATTGGGGAGTAGTAAGTACATGATGGGTTGCTAGAGTGACAGAAGCTTAAACCCCAGTCTATGCGTTGCTTCGTAAGGGGCTGATTTGGATCCACTAGTTTAATGTTATGGTTAGACGTTGTCTTAATTCTTCTTTTGTAGTTGCAGATGCTTGCGAGAGGGGTTAATCATAAGTGGGATGCTTGTCCAAGTAAGGGCAGTACCCAAGCGCCGGTCCACCCACATATGAAACTATCAATGTAACAAACGCGAACCATGTGAACATGATGACAATTAGCTTGACAGATTTCCCATGTGTCCTCGGGAGCGCTTTACTTCCTATAAGACTTTTTTTGGCTTGTCCCTTGCTACAAAAGGGATAGGGACACTTTGCTGCACCGTTGCTATTACTTGTTACTTGTTACTTGTTACTTTTCACCTGCTACGTTTCACCTCACTACACCATCACTTGTTACCGCTACTTTCAGTGCTTGTAGTTATTACCTTGCTGAAAACCATTTATCAGAGCCTTCTACTCCTCGTTGGGTTCGACACTCTTACTTATTGAAAGGACTACGATTGATCCCCTATACTTGAGGGTCATCAAGACTCTTTTTTGGCGCCGTTGCCGGGGAGTGAAGAGCCTTTGGTAAGGAAACATTTATATACTGTGCTGAAATTTATTGTCACTTGTCACTATGGAAACTGTTCATTTGAGGAATTTGTTCGGGGTATCTTCACCATGAACGGAAGCACGAGGAGTTGCTCCTCAACCTAAGGTACCTACTGAAAATATCTTTTATGAAATTCCTTCGGGTATGCTTGAGAAACTGCTCGCTAATCCTTTTACACGAGATGGATCGTCACATCCAGACTTTTATCTAATCTATGTAGATGAAGTTTGTGGTTTGTTTAAGCTTGCAGGTTTGCCCGAGGATGAGGTAAAGAAGAAAGTCTTTCCTTTATCTTTGAAGGATCAGGCGTTGACATGGTATAGGCTATGTGATGATACTGGATCATGGGACTACAATCGGTTGAAATTGGAATTTCATCAAAAGTTTTATCCTATGCATTTAGTACATTGTGACCGGAATTATATTTAGAACTTTTGGCCTCGTGACAGGGAAAGCATAGCTCAAGCTTGCGGGAGGCTTAAATCAATGCCATATTCATGCCCCAATCATGAGCTCTCGAGCGAAATTATCACTCAAAACTTTTATGCTCGGCTTTCTTATGAAGATCGTACCATGCTTGACACTTTTTGTACCGGTTCTTTTATGAAGAAGGATATTGACCACACGTGTAATTTATTGGAAAGAATCAAACGTAACTCTGAAGATTTGGGAGCTTGAAGAAGGTAAGGAGTCAGGTATGAATTTCGAGTTTGATTGCATTAAATCTTTTGTTGAAACAAACACTTATAGAGATTTTAGCGCTAAGTATGGACTTGACTCTCAGATAGTAGCTTCTCTATGTGAATCTTTTGATGCTCATATTGATCTTCCCAAAGAGAAGTGGTTTAAGTATCATCCTCCAGTAGAAGTCAACATAGTTAAACCCGATCTCGTTAAAGAGAAAGTCATTGCCTATAATGATCCTATTGTTCCTTGTGCCTACACTGAGAAACCACCTTACCGTGCTAGGAAAAAGGATTATTCTAAAGCTTCAACTGTGTTACGTAGGGGTTACATTAGACCACTTGCACCCCCTGAGCAAATTAGAGTTGAACCTAGTATTGCTATTATCAAAGATCTATTAACCGAAGACATAGACGGGCATGTTATCAAATTCTGTGAGGATGCCGCTGGAATTGCTAAACCTCACGCGAAAGACAAACACAAACCTGTTGTTGGCCTGCCCCTTGTTTTTGTCAAGATAGGAGATCATTGTTATCATGGTTTATGTGATATGGGTGCTAGTGTTAGTGCAATACCTCGGTCCCTATATGATGAAATCAAAGATGAGATTGCACCTGCTGAGTTAGAACCCATTGATGTCACTATTACGCTAGCTAATAGAGACACTATCTGCCTTGTGGGAATTGTGAGAGACATAGAAGTCCTGTGTGGTAAGACGAAGTATCCTACTGATTTCCTCGTCCTTGCTACTGCACAAGATAGCTTTTGTCCCATCACATTTGGTAGACCCTTTCTCAACATTGTCAATGCTCATATTGATTGCATTAAACAGACTGTTACTGTTAGTTTTGAGGGTGTGTCTCATGAATTTAACTTCTCCTAGTTTGGAAGACAACCCCATGAAAAACAGTCGTCTGGTAGGGATGAAATCATTGCTCTTGCCTCTATTGCCATGCCTCCTATGGATCCTTTAGAGCAATATCTGCTTGAGCATGAAAATGATATGCATATGGATGAAAGAGATGAGATAGATAAAATTGTTTTAGAACAATATCCTATTCATAAGAATAATCTGCCTGTTGAACTGCTTGGGGATCCTCCCCCACCAAAGGGTGATCCCGTGTTCGAGCTAAAATAGTTACCAGATACTCTTAAGTATGCCTATCTTGATGAGAAGGATATATATCATGTTATTATTAGTGCTCACCTCTCGAATCACGAAGAGAAGAAGTTATTAAAAACTTTGAGGAAGCACCGTGCTGCTATTGGATATACTCTTGATGATCTTAAGGGTATTAGTCCCACTCTATGTCAGCACAAGATTAAAACCGATCCGGATTCTAAACCATTTGCTCATCATCAACACAGATTAAATCCTAGGATGAAAGAGGTCGTGAGAAAAGAAATATAATAGCTTCTGGAAGGAGGAATCATTTATCTTGATGCTCATAGTGATTGGGTAAGTCCAGTATATTGCATATCTAAGAAGGGAGGTATCACCGTTGTTCCTAATGTTATGAATGAACTAATCGCTCAGAGGATTATTACTAGCTATAGGATGCTGATCGACTTCCGGAAACTGAACAAGGCAACTAGGAAAGACCATTACCCTTTGCCGTTTATCGACCAAATGCTAGGAAGGCTATCTAAACACACACAGTTCTTCTTTCTAGACGGTTATTCTGGTTTTTCCCAAATACTTGTTGCACAATCTGATCAGGAGAAAACCAATTTCACCTGCCCCTTCGGTACCTTTGCTTATAGATGTTTGTCTTTTGGCTTATGCAATGCACCTGCCACCTTTAAAAGATGTATGATTGCCATATTCTCTGACATTTGTGAAAAGATTTTTGAGGTTTTCATGGATGATTTCTCCATTTACGGTTCTTCGTTTGACGATTGCCTCAGCAACCTTGATCGAGTCTTATAGAGATGCAAAGATACCAACCTCGTCTTGAACTAGGAGAAGTGCCACTTCATGGTTAATGAAGGCATTGAAGTTGATAAGGCTAAGGTTGATGCAATTGAGAAAATGCCTTGCCCCACAGATATCAGAGGTATACGAAGTTTCCTAGGTCATGCTGGTTTCTATAGAAGGTTCATTAAAGACTTCTCTAAGATTTCTAGGCCTCTTACCAACCTCTTGTAGAAGGATGTTCGTTTTGTTTTTCATGAGGATTGCGAGGAAGCTTTCGAAATACTTAAGAGGGCCTTGATAACCACACCTCTTGTTCAACCACCTGATTGGAACTTGCCCTTTGAAATCATGTGCGACGCTAGTGATTATGCTGTTGGTGCTATTCTAGGACAAAGAGTTGACAAGAAGTTGGATGTTATTCACTACGCTAGTAAAACTCTAGACAGTGCCCAAAGAAACTATGCCACTACGGAGAAGGAATTTGTAGCAGTCGTGTTTGCATGTGAAAAGTTCAGATCTTATATAGTTGACTCCAAAGTCATTATTCACTCTGATCATGCTGCTATTAAGTACCTTATGGAGAAGAAGGACGCTAAGCCTAGGCTAATCAGATGGGTTCTCCTGCTATAGGAATTTGATCTGCACGTTGTTGACCGAAAGGGTGCTGATAACCCTGTAGCAGATAACTTGTCCAGACTAGAGAATGTCCTTGATGACACACGACCTATTGATGACAGCTTTCCCGATGAGCAATTGAATGTCATCCGCACTTCACATAGTGCACCGTGGTATGCTGATTACGCAAACTATATCGTAGCCAAATACATACCACCAAGTTTCACCTACCAGCAAAAGAAGAAATTCTTCTTTGATTTGAGACACTACTTTTGGGATGATCCTCACATTTATAAGGAAGTAGTAGATGGTGTTATTAGACGTTGTGTGCCTGAACATGAACAGGGATAGATCCTGCAGAAGTGTCATTCTGAAGCCTACGGAGGGCACCATGCTGGAAATAGAACTGCTCATAAGGTATTGCAATCAGGTTTCTATTGGCCCACTCTCTTCAAGTATGCCCGTAAGTTTGTCTTGTCTTGTGACGAATGCCAAAGAATAGGGAACATCAGTAAACGTCAGGAAATGCCTATGAACTATTCACTTGTCATTGAACCATTTGATATCTGGGGCTTTGATTATATGGGACCCTTCCCAAGTTCCAATGGGTATACTCACATCTTAGTTGCTGTTGATTACGTCACTAAGTGGGTAGAAGCTATCCCCACTAGAAATGATGATCACCACACCTCTATTAAGATGCTTAAAGAAGTCATTTTCCCAAGATTTGGAGTCCCTAGATATCTGATGACTGATGGCGGTTCACACTTCATTCATGGTGTTTTTCGCAAGATGCTCGCTAAGTATGATGTCAACCATAGAGTTGCATCTCCTTATCATCCTCACTCTAGTGGTCAAGTGGAGTTGAGTAATAGGGAGATCAAATTGATCTTGCAAAACACTGTCAATAGATCTCGAAAGAATTGGTCTAGCAAACTTGACGATGCACTATGGGCTTATAGGACTGCTTATAAGAATCACATGGGCATGTCGCCATATAAAATGGTTTACGGTAAGGCCTGTCATTTACCTCTTAGGCTAGAACACAAAGCTTATTGGGCAATCAAAGAGCTCAACTTCGATTTCAAACTTGCCGGTGAGAAGCGGTTGTTTGATATCAGCTCATTAGATGAATGGAGGGCCCAGGCATATGAGAATGCTAAGTTGTTCAAGGAAAAGGTTAAGAGATCGCACGATAAAATAATACAAAAACGTGAGTTCAATGTAGGTGATTATGTCCTGCTATACAATTCTCGCTTAAGATTCTTCATAGGCTAGCTTCTCTCTAAATGGGAAGGTCCATGCGTTGTCGAGGAAGTATATCGTCCCGGTGCCATCAAAATCAACAATACGGAAGGGCAAAGAATCAAGCATTATATCTCTGGTACTCCCATAAATGTTGAGAGCAATATCATCAATATCATAACTCGAGAGGAGTACATAAGGGATGTTTATCAGCCTGTTTCAGACTCTGAAAACGAAGAGGTATGTGTTTCGGTAAGTAATTGGACTCCAAAATTTTCCAGTAGGAAATTTTCTCCGTTTTGGAATTTATGGAAAAATAGAAAAATAAAAGGCAGTCCGGAGAGCGCACGAGGCAGCCACAAGCTTGGTAGCCGCGGCCTGCCCCCTGGCCGCGGCTATAGGGCTTGTGGGCACCTCGTGTGCTTCCCGGACTCCGTTTTCTTGTGGAGCACTCCTTCTGGTCCAGAAAAAATCATTATATATACGCCCGAGGGTTTTGATCTCCGTATCACGCAGTTTTCCTCTGTTTTCATTTCGAGCCTGTTGTCTGCCGCAGATTTAGAGCAAAGATGTCTCAGGAATCTGTTGGGGAGAATAATCTCCCTCAAGTTCATGAAGAAGTAGATGCTGATCTGAAAAGAGTACAAGTCACGGAAGCCAGGGACAAAGCTAAGGAGAAAACCCAAGCTAGGGAGGAAGTTCAACCTATGTTCAACATTGAAGACGTTGAAGGAGTGGATTTTCTCCAACCCTTCCTCCACATGTTGTCTCCATCCTTGATTGAACTCTTGAGGTTTTGTGAAACAACTCGTACTTGCAATATTTCCCTTTCTCGTGAAGTTTTTTTGCTGGAGAATCATGTCGCAGATCTCCAAGGTATAAATCAAAGATTGATAGCTCTCTTGGAATCAAAGGCAAAGACTCCACCACCATCACCACCAAAGGAAGACAACTAAGCATTGGTATGGGCAACTCCCTTGGCTTATGCCAAGCTTGGGGGAGTTGCCCTCGTATCGTATCACCTTTATATCTTTTGCTTTTACCTTTGTTTTAGTTCTTTCTTTTTCAGTTTTTACTTTCTTCTCTTAGTGGGATAAGTCTTTAGTGTTTAGTTTGAGTCTTTTGCCTTGTGTCTCCCCCGATGTATTCGAGCTTGCAAGCTATATAATAAAGAGTATCTTAGTCAAGGGCTTTGTTTTGTGCCGTGATCAAAAGTATGAAAAGAACGATAGCATGAAAGATCATGAGATGATCTTATGGAAAGTGATAGCTTCACATATAACAAGTATGATGATTGAAACCTGTTGAGAATAGACCAACATAGACCCCAGTCATTGTTGCAATTAATAAGAAGTAATAAGGAAAGAGAGGTTCACATATAAATATATCATCTTCGACACTTTTTACACTTGTGAGCACTCACCAAAGTATTACATGCTTAGAAGTAGATGTTGGACAAGGAAGACAACATAATGAATTGTGTTTGCTTGGTTGCAAACAATGTTATATGTCTAGAGATCCCTTAGCATGTGACGATTGCTTCCACCTCATGTTAGCCAAAATCTCCGTACTAAGTAGAAATACTACTTGTGCATCCATTAACCTTCAACCCAGTTTTGCCATGAGAGTCCACCATACCTACCTATGGATTGCGTAAGATCCTTCAAGTAAGTTGTCATCGGTGCAAGCAATAAAAAGTTGCTATCTAAAGTATGTATGATTTATTATTGTGTGAAAAATAAGTTTTGTACGAACCTGTGATGAGGAAGACATAAAAGCGACAGACTGCATAATAAAGTTCTTTATCACAGGGGGCAATATAAAGTGATGTTCCTTTACACTAAGAGGTCGTATATCCAAACCTTAAAAGCGCATGACAACCTCTGCTTCCCTCTGCGAAGGGCCTATCTTGTACCTTTACTTTTGTCCTGGTGAAAGTCTTGGTGATGAACACCAATTCCCTATTCCGTCTTCATCTTGGTGAACGTCATATGCTAGGGAAAGATCTATATTCATATTTCAACTTGGAGATGAGTACTTACGCTTTATTATTGTTGATTTTACCCTTGAGGTAAATGGTTGGGAAGCAATATTATAAGCCCCTATCTTTCTCTGTGTCCAACTGAAACTTTTATACCATGAGTACCACGTGAGTTGTAACAATTGTGGAAAACAAAAGAGATGATTGAGTATGTGGATTTCCTTTACAAGCTCTTATTTGACTCTTTCTGATGTTTTGATAAGTTGAAATTGCTTCAATGACTATGGACTGTTGTTGGCTACTTCTCGGTAAGGTTTTTGATTCATACTTTGCTTTGTGAAGGAATTGTTACTTCCCCATAAGAATCTTTATGATGTATTGTTGTTCTATGTGTGATCATGAGCCCTCATGTCCATATTATGTTTTATTGACACCTTCATCCCTAAACATGTGGACATGTTTATGAATCTTGGTTTTTGCTTGAGGACAAGCGAGGTCTAAGCTTGGGGGAGTCGATACGTCCATTTTGTATCATGCTTTCATGTTGATATTTCTCGCTTTATGGACTATTATTATACTTTGTGGTACCATACCTATGCCTTTTCTCTCTTATTTTGCAAGGTTTATTTGAAGAGGGAGAATACCGGCAGCTGGAATTCTGGACTGGAAAAGGAGCAAGTCTGAGTCCTCTATTCTGCGCAACTCCAAATGCCCTGAAAATCAACGTGGAATGTTTTGGGAATATATAAAAAATACTGGGCGAAAGAAGTGCCACAGGGGAGCTGCCAGGGGCCCACAAGCCTGGTAGCCGCGGCCTGCTCCCCTGGCCGCGGCTACAGGGCTTGTGGGCACCCTGGTGGCCCACTGGCCCGCCTCTTCTGCTATATGAAGGGTTTCGTCTGGAAAAAAATCGGGGCGGAACTTTTTCGAGGAGGCGCCGCCGCCACGAGGCGGAACTTGAGCAGAACCAATCTAGAGCTCCGGTAGGACGATCCTACCGGGGTAACTTCCCTCCTGGAGGGGGAAATCGTCTCCATCGTCATCACCAACACTCCTCTCGTTGGAGGGGAGTCATCTCCATCAACATCTTCATCAGCACAATCTCCTATCCAACCCTAGTTTATCTCTTGTAACCAATCGCCGTCTCGCGACGCTGATTGGTACCCGTAAGGTTGCTAGTAGTGTTGATTACTCTTTGTAGTTGATGCTACTTGGTTTACTTGGTGGAATATTATATGTTCAGATCCAATATGATATTCATTACTTCTCTGGTCATGAATATATCCATGCTTTGTGAGTAGTTACTTTTGTTCCTGAGGACATGGGATAAGTCTTGCTATTAATAGTCATGTGAATTTGGTATTCGTTTGGTATTTTGATATGTTGTATGTTGTCTTTTCCTCTAGTGGTGTTATGTGAATGTCGACTACATAACAATTCACCATATTTGGGCCTAGAGGAAGGCATTGGGGAGTAGTAAGTAGATGATGGGTTGCTAGAGTGACACAAGGTTAAACCCCAGTCTATGCGTTCCTTCGTAAGGGGTTGATTTGGATCCACTAGTTTAATGCTATGGTTAGACGTTGTCTTAATTCTTCTTTTGTAGTTGAGGATGCTTGCGAGAGGGGTTAATCATAAGTGGGATGCTTGTCCAAGTAAGGGCAGTACCCAAGCGCCGGTCCACCCACATATCAAACTATCAAAGTAACGAACGCGAACCATGTGAACAGATGACAATTAGCTTGACAGATTTCCCATGTGTCCTCGGGAGCACTTTACTTCCTATAAGACTTTGTTCAGGCTTGTCCCTTGCTACAAAAGGGATTGGGCCACTTTGCTGCACCGTTGCTATTACTTGTTACTTGTTACTTGTTACTTTTCACCTGCTACGTTTCACCTCACTACACCATCACTTGTTACCGCTAATTTCAGTGCTTGCAGCTATTACCTTGGTGAGAACCATTTATCAGAGCCTTCTGCTCCTCGTTGGGTTCGAAACTATTAGTTATCCAAAGGACTAGGATTGATCCTCTATACTTGTGGGTCATCAGTGACCATTTCAGGTACGTCGGGGTGGTTGGTACTGCCATGTTGACCTCCCTATTAATGACTTCCAATCGACTTTTGCTCTCTACGTCAGCAAAAATCATCAGGGTTGCATTGACCTTGGGGAAGTCGTACTTGTACTCATTATCTTCTTCTTCTTCATGCTCTTTTCCACTCCGTTGACCCTTGAACTCTTGGAGCAACAATCGACACTGTCTAGTGGAATGCTTTGGCAATATCAGGTTGCCTTCATCATCTTTCTTCGTGTGAAAAACACACGACTAATCCAAAACATCTGACTGTATCTTGGATTGCTTCGGAGGGAATGGTGCTTTGGCCTTTCCCCTAAATTTTCCCGCTGCCACAGCGGCCGCTTCTACTAGGGTTGCAGTTTCAACCTTCCGCTTATGTTTCCGATTGGAATTAGCATGAGTGTTGTCGACTGCTTTACCCTTGCCGTTACGGAGGCGGTCTTCTTCTTCTCTGTTTGCATAACGGGTGGCTATCTCCATCATTTTACTCATTTACATGTCGCCTGAGCGACCAAACTTCAGATACAACTCTCGATACCTGACACCTGCCTTGAAGGCGCACACTGCTTGGAGCTCGGTAACATTCTCCACCGTGTGGTGAAGGGTGGTCCAGCGCTGAATGTAATTGCGCAGAGACTCACTCGACTTCTGTACACAATGTATTGAACGTGCCCTCGAAGGTTTTGATGAACACTCGGGCCAGATCTGCCCAACAGTATATACTTGAAGGAGCCAATTGATTAAACCATGCACGGGTCGAACCATCCAGCAATAGGGGCAAAAGCTTCATTGCAACATTGTCGTTGCCGCCGCCAATCTGTACTGCAAATCGGTAATCATCTAACCAAGTCTCGGGCTTGGACTCGCTTGTGAACTTACTAACTCCACTCGCCAACCTGAAGTTAGGAGGGATATCAGGAGAGCGGATTTCTCTACTGAAACACTCGGGACTAGAGAATACAATTCCACTTCCACTCGGTTGATCTCTGTAAAGACCTTCTCGGTAGGCTCTGCCTCTGTCAATCCTTCTCTGTGCAAGCACATCTCTCGCATCAAATCCGGGGTTCCACTCATCACCGAACGGGCGGTAGTCATCATAGTGCCGGGGCACATACAAGCCGCTCCTCGGAGGAGAATGCACTCGATGGCGGTCATCACGGTGATGACGAGGGGGAAGTTGATTCCGACCCTGATCTCTGTGCTGATAATCTTGGTAACCTCCATATTTGTGATGCTGGGGTGAACCTGGACTGTATACTAACCGGACTGTCTCCGCCCTTGGCGAATTGCTATGCAATCTATTGATCGACTGTGAAATAGCCGAATTCTGCTGCTGTGTTGCTTGAAGCAAAGCGCGAATCTGTTCTAAAAGTGTGCCTACCTTTGAATCTGAAGGCTGGATTGACTCTATATTTTGGATGCGACTGTGACATTAAGTACCGGAGTACGATATAGCTCAATATTAGCGCGATGGTCGCGTGAGAAGAGTTGTCGCTGACGCCGACCGAAAGTTTGATGATGGCATCGACCGCGTCCAGACGACGGTTTGCCGACCTCGTGCTCGCCGCGATCGAACCCGGGTGGGCTCTGCATGGACCCCGCCATGAAGACCTCTGCTGCTGGGTTGCAGCTCTCGCACTCGGAAGGAACGTCAGACTGGACTGACGCCGAGTGGATCGGGCTTTGAAGAGGTATAGCAGGCTTGATGGATGCAACCTGAGGGGTCGACGGAGACAAATACTGACCAGCCATCGTGTGTTTCACCACCGCTGGAGTCGAGAGCTACCGGATCGCTTGCGGTGACGTACAGCAGAGTGAAGGGCCGACAATGGGGTCGACGGCTGCAGAAGAAGAACGCCGAAGGAGTTTGCATGGATGTGCATCCCTCCACGGACTCGAAGCATCTCGACATCAAGTGGCGCTTCTGGGAGCCATGCCGAGTTGTCGGCGACGAAGACGAGGGCGCCGAAATGGATCCCACTGCCGATGAACGAACTGTCACCGGAAGACATGATGAAGAGTGAAAAAGCAAACTTGCCGGAAGTCGCTTAGATGCCTGCCCCACGGTGGGCGCCAACTGTCGTGGAAATAAACCTGACAGTAGAGGTGTAGGGTATGAATGGAGAGGACAGAGTCCTAGCTACGGCAAGATTATACGCAAGATGTATGAGTTCAGACCCGTCTCTTGGAGGTAACAACCCTACGTCTCAGGTGCTCAGGAGCTCTTGCGAAGTGGTTTTGTGTAATACAGGGGGTGCGAACCCTTGTGCATGAGGGGAGGGGTGGCTTATATAGAGTGCACGACCTCTCATCAATACCTCAACATCTAAGGGCTTGATCAATATGAGTTAAAGATATACGTTAGTGATAACGTAAGTGGGTAATAAATGCTACTAAAGACCATTGGTTGAACGTGTGTCCATTGGCCATCGTGTGTGACTTCTGATCTTCAGTACTGACTGAAATATTTCCTAGTACCCTTGGGTTGTCGAGTGGATATAAATTTAATCCGAGTGGCTTCGTACCGAGTGACTTTTAAGTACCATCTTCATCCACTCGGACTCTTGTGTCTGACCCTTGTCCTAATAATGAGGTTCCCTTGGGTAGGACATATAGGTCAGGCCTATGACCCTACCCTAGGTACATATCCACATCAAGGGGCGGAGAGGCAGATGAGTTCCCCAGCACAATGGCGTGGTGGTGGTGGTGGTCAACTAATCCAGCATGGCTTTGCCTAAGCACCGCCGAACTAGACAAGAGGAGAAACTGATATAGAGAGAAGTAGAGGGAGCATGTGGCAATTAGGGTTAGCCCTCACCTCTAAAACCTCTAGTATATATAGGATGGAGGGATGGGAGGAGGCAGCCTCGAACCCTCAATGTTTGGCCGAAATTGGAGGTGGAGGAGTCCTAATCCAATCCTACTAGGAGTAGGATTCCTCCTCTCCACTTGGAAACCCTTTCCACCTTTTCCACCTTTGGGTTTCTTTCCTTCCGACCTTCCATCCGCCTTGGGCTTTAGTGGATGCTTCCTCCAGCCCACTAAGGGCTGGTCCACGTCCTTACACAACCCATGAGACCCTTTGGGGGTGGGTGGACCCCTAGAACCCATTCGTCACTCCCGGTACACTGCCGGAAATGCCCGAAACTTTTCTAGAATTCAAAACCCACTTTCCTATATATCAATCTTTACCTCCGGAGCTCCTCGTGATGTCTGAGATCTGATCCGGGACTCCGAACAACTTTCGGTTACCAAACACACATAACTCAATAATACCGAAACATCACTGAACCTTAAGTGTGCATGATACGTCTGCGTCGTATCTACTTTTCCAAATTCTTTTGCCCTTGTTTTGCACTCTAGTTTTCATGATTTGAATGGAACTACCACGGACTAACGCTGTTTTCAGCAGAATTGTCATGGTGTTGTTTTTGCACAGAAATAGAAGTTCTCGGAATGACCTGGAAATTTACTGGGATTTTTCATGGAATATATGAAAAATACTGGCGCAAGAATCAACCGGAGGGGTGGAGCTGAGAGCCCACAAGCCCACTAGGCGCGGCCCCCCTGGCCGCGCCTGGCAGGCTTGTGGGGCCCACATTGCTCCACCGCCTCCAATCTCAGCTCTATTTAGTCCCTTTCGTCCGGAAAAAATCGAGGAGAAGAGTTCATCACGTTTTTGTTGGAAATATGCCCTAGAGGCAATAATAAATTAGTTATTATTATATTTCTTAGTTCATGATAATCGTTTATTATCCATGCTATAATTGTATTGATTGGAAACACAATACTTGTGTGGATACATAGACAAAACACTGTCCCTAGTAAGCCTCTAGTTGACTAGCTCGTTGATCAAAGATGGCCAAGGTTTCCTGGCCATAGGCAAGTGTTGTTACTTGATAACGGGATCACATCATTAGGAGAATCATGTGATGGACTAGACCCAAACTAATAGACGTAGCATGTTGATCGTGTCATTTTGTTGCTACTGTTTTCTGCGTGTCAAGTATTTGTTCCTATGACCATGAGATCATATAACTCACTGACACCGGAGGAATGCTTTGTGTGTATCAAACGTCGCAACATAACTGGGTGACTATAAAGATGCTCTATAGGTATCTCCGAAGGTGTTAGTTGAGTTAGTATGGATCGAGACTGGGATTTGTCACTCCGTGTGACGGAGAGGTATCTCGGGGCCCACTCGGTAATACAACATCACACACAAGCCTTGCAAGCAATGTAACTTAGTGTAAGTTGCAGGATCTTGTATTACGGAACGAGTAGAGAGACTTGCCGGTAAACGAGATTGAAATAGGTATGCGGATACTGACGATCGAATCTCGGGCAAGTAACATACCGAAGGACAAAGGGAATGACATACGGGATTATATGAATCCTTGACACTGAGGTTCAAACGATAAGATCTTCGTAGAATATGTAGGATCCAATATGGGCATCCAGGTCCCGCTATTGGATATTGACCGAGGAGTCTCTCGGGTCATGTCTACATAGTTCTCGAACCCGCAGGGTCTGCACACTTAAGGTTCGACGTTGTTTTATGCGTATTTGAGTTATATGGTTGGTTACCGAATGTTGTTCGGAGTCCCGGATGAGATCACACACGTCATGAGGGTTTCCTGAATGGTCCGGAAACGAAGATTGATATATAGGATGACCTCATTTGATTACCGGAAGGTTTTCGGAGTTACCGGGAATGTACCGGGAATGACGAATGGGTTCCGGGAGTTCACCGGGGGGGGGGGGCAACCCACCCCGGGGAAGCCCATAGGCTATGAGGGTGGCGCACCAGCCCTTAGTGGGCTGGTGGGACAGCCCAAGAGGGGCCTATGCGCCAAGGATAAGAAATCAAAGGAAAAGAAAAAAAAAAGAGGGAGGAGGTGGGAAGGGAGGGGGACTCTCTCCCACCAAACCTAGTCCAACTCGGTTTGGGTGGGAGAGTCCTCCTCCTTGGCTCGGCCGACCCCTTGAGGGTCCTTGGACCCCAAGGAAAGGCCCCCCTCCCTCCCACCTATATATACGGAGGTTTTAGGGCTGATTTGAGACGACTTTTCCACGGCAGCCCGACCACATACCTCCACGGTTTTTCCTCTAGATCGCGTTTCTGCGGAGCTCGGGCGGAGCCCAGCTGAGACAAGGTCATCACCAACCTCCGGAGCGCCGTCACGCTGCCGGAGAACTCTTCTACCTCTCCGTCTCTCTTGCTGGATCAAGAAGGCCGAGATCATCGTCGAGTCGTACGTGTGCTGAACGCGGAGGTGCCGTCCGTTCGGTACTAGATCGTGGGACTGATCGCGGGATTGTTTGCGGGGCGGATCGAGGGACGTGAGGACGTTCCACTACATCAACCGCGTTCTCTAACGCTTCTGCTGTACGGTCTACAAGGGTACGTAGATCACTCATCCCCTCTCGTAGATGGACATCACCATGATAGGTCTTCGTGCGCGTAGGAAATTTTTTGTTTCCCATGCGACGTTCCCCAACAGTGGTATCAGAGCTAGGTTCATGCGTAGATGTCTTCTCGAGTAGAACACAAAAGTTTTTGTGGGCGGTGATGTGCGTTTTGCTGCCCTCCTTAGTCTTTTCTTGATTCCGCGGTATTGTTGGATTGAAGCGGCTTGGACCGACATTACTCGTACGCTTACGAGAGACTGGTTTCATCGTTACGAGTAACCCCCTTTGCTCAAAGATGACTGGCAAGTGACGGTTTCTCCAACTTTAGTTGAATCGGACTTGACCGAGGAGGTCCTTGGATGAGGTTAAATAGAAACTCATATATCTCCGTTGTGGTGTTTGCGTAAGTAAGATGCGATCCTACTAGATGCCCTTGGTCACCACGTAAAACATGCAACAACAAAATTAGAGAACGTCTAACTTGTTTTTGCAGGGTATGATTTTGATGTGATATGGCAAACGATGTGATGTGATATATTGGATGTATGAGATGATCATGTTGTAATAGAAATATCGACTTGCACGTCGATGGTACGGCAACCGGCAGGAGCCATAGGGTTGTCTTTATACTAACGTTTGTTCTTGCAGATGCGTTTACTATTTTGCTAGGATGTAGTTTTAGTAGTAATAGCATAAGTAGCACGACAACCCCGATGGCACCACGTTGATGGATGATCATGGTGTGGCGCCGGTGACAAGAAGATCGTGCCGGTGCTTTGGTGATGGAGATCAAGAAGCACGTGATGATGGCCATATCATGTCACTTATGAATTGCATGTGATGTTAATCCTTTTATGCACCTTATTTTGCTTAGAACGACGGTAGCATTATGAGGTGATCTCTCACTAAAATTTCAAGACGAAATTGTGTTCTCCCCGACTGTGCACCGTTGTTACAGTTCGTCGTTTCGAGACACCACGTGATGATCGGGTGTGATAGACTCAACGTTCACATACAACGGGTGCAAAACAGTTGCGCACGCGGAACACTCGGGTTAAGCTTGACGAGCCTAGCATGTGCAGACATGGCCTCGGAACACATGAGACCAAAAGGTCGAGCATGAATCGTATAGTTGATATGATTAGCATAGAGATGCTTACCACTGAAACTATTCTCGACTCATGTGATGATCGGACTTGAGATAGTGGATTTGGATCATGTACTACTCAAATGACTAGATAGATGTACTTTTTGAGTGGGAGTTCTTAAGTAATAGGATTAATTGAACTAATTGTCATGAACATAGTCTAATGGTCTTTGCGAATTATGATGTAGCTTGCGCTATAGCTCTACTGTTTTTTTATATGTTCCTAGAGAAAATTTAGTTGAAAATTGATAGTAGCAAACTTTGCAGACTGAGTCTGTAAAACCGAGGATTGTCCTCGTTGCTACGCAGAAGGCTTATGTCCTTAATACACCACTTGGTGTGCTGCACCTCGAGCGTCGTCTGTGGATGCTATGAACATCCGACATACACGTTTCTGATGACTACACGATAGTTCAGTGCAAAATACTTAATGGCTTAGAAGCAAGGCGCCGAAAACGTTGTAAAACGTCACGGAACATAAGTGATGTTCTAAAGAGATGAAATTGTGATTTCATGCTTGTGCCCTTGTTAAGAGGTACGAGACCTCCAACAAGATTCTTTGTCCACAAAGTAAAGGAGAAAAGCTCAATCGTTGAGCGTGTGCTCAGATTGTCTGAGTACGACAATCACTTGAATCAAGTGGGAGTTAATCTTCCAGATGAGATAGTGATGGTTCTCCAAAGTCACTGCCACCAAGCTGTGAGAGCTTCGTGATGAACTATAACATATCAAGGATAGATACAATGATCCTTGAGCGATTCGCGACGTTTGACACTGCGAAAGTGGAAATCAAGAAGGAGCGTCAATAGTTGATGGTTTGTAAAACCACTAAGTTTCAAGAAAGGCAAGGGCTAGAAGGGATACTTCGTGAAACGGCAAAACAGTTGCTGCACTAATGAAGAGACCCAAGATTAAACCCAAACCCGAGACTAAGTGCTTCTGTAATGAGGGGAACAGTCACTGAGGCGGAGCAACTCAAGATACTTGGTAGATAAGAAGGCTGGCAAAAGTCGAAAGAAGTGTATTTGATATACATGATGTTGATGTGTACTTTACTAGTACTCCTAGTAGCACGAGGGTATTGGATACCGGTTCGGTTGCTAAGTGATTAGTGACGCGAAATGAAAGCTATGGCATAAACGGAGACTAGCTAAAGGCGAGGTGACGATACATGTTGGAAGTGTTTCCAAGATTGATATGATCAAACGTCGCACGCTCCCTCTACCATCGGGATTGGTGTTAAACCTAAATAATTGTTATTTGGTGCTTGCGTTAAGCATGAACATGATTGGATCGTGTTTATTGCAATACGATTATTCATTTAAAGAGAATAATGGTTACTCTATTTTCTTGAATAATCACCTTCAATGGTTTATTAAATCTCGATCGTAGTGTTACACATGTTCATGATATTGGTGCCAAAAGATACGAGTTGATGATGATAGTACCACTTACTTGTGGCACTGCCGCTTGAGTCATGTTAGTATAAATTGCATGAAGAGGATCCATGCTGATGGATCTTTGTACTCACCTGATTTCGAATCACCAGTGACATGCAAATCATACCACATGAGCGAGGCCTTGTTTTCATTGAGATGAAACAAGATAGTAACTTGTTGGAAGTGATACATTATGATGTATGCAGTCCAATGAGTGCTGAGGCACGCAGTGGATATCATTATGTTCTTACTTCACTGACGACTTGAGTAGATACAGGAGTATTTACTTAATGAATCACAAGTCTGAAATATTGAAAAGTTCAATTCCGTTTCAGAGTGAAGTTCGTCGTAACAAGAGGATGAACTGTCTACGATATGATCATAGAAATGAATATCTGAGTTACAAGTTTTTGGTACACAGTTAAGACAATGTGGAAATTGTTTCACAGTTCATGCCACCTGGAACATCATAGTGTGATGATGTGTCTGGACGTCATAGTCACGCACTATTTAGTATGGTGCATGCTGTGATGTCTCTTATCGAATTACCACTATCGTTTATGGGTTATGCATTAGAGACAACCGCATTCACTTTAAATAGGGCACCGCGTATTTCCGTTGAGATGACACAGTATAGACTGAGGTTTAGAGAAATCTAAACTGTCGTTTCTTGAAAGTTTGGGGCTTCGACACTTATGTGAAAAAGTTTCAGTCTGATAAGCTCGAACCCAAAATGGATAAATGCATCTTCATAGGATATCCAAAACAGTTGGGTACATCTCCTATCTCAGATCCGAAAGCAAAGTGTTTGTTTCTAGAAACGGATCCTTTCTCGAGAAAAGGTTTCTCTCGAAAGAATTGAGTGGGAGGGTAGTGGAACTTGATGAGGTTATTGAACCATCACTTCAACCAGTGTGTAGCAGGGCGTAGGAAGTTGTTCCTGTGGCGCCTACACCAATTGAAGTGGAAGCTGATGATGATGACCATTGAGCTTCGAATCAAGTTACTACAAACCTCGTACGGTAACCCTGTCTTGGAGGTCATGTTGTTGAGCAACAGTGAACCTACGAGTTATGGAGAAAGCGATGGTGGGCCCAGATTCCGACAAATGGCTGGAAGCCATGAAATCCGAGAGAGGATCCATGTGTGAAAACAAAGTGTAGACTTTGGTAGAACTACTTGATGGTCATGGGACTATTGAGTAAAATGGATCTTTAAAAGAAGACAGACGATGATGGTGATAAGTCACTATTAAGAAAAGCTCGACTTGTCGCAAAGATGTTTTCGACAAGATCAAACAGTTGACTATGATGAGACTTTCTCACTCGTAGTGATGCTAAAGGTCTGTTAGAATTATGTTAGTAGTTGCTGCATTATTTATGAAATATTGCACGTAGGATGTCAAAACATTGTTTCCTCGACGGTTTCCTTGAGTAAACATTGTATGAGATACAACCATGAGGTTTTGTCGATCCTAAGGATACTAACAAGTATGCAAACTCCAGCGATCCTTCAATGGACTGGTGCAAGCATCTCGGAGTTGGAATAAGCATTTGATGAGATGATCAAAGATTTTGGGTGTGTACAAGGTTTATGAGAAACTTGTATTTCCAAAGAAGTGAGTGGGAGCACTATAGAATTTCTGATAAGTATATGTGGTTGACATATTTTGGATCAGAAGTAATGTAGAATTTCTGTAAAGCATACAAGGTTGTTTGAAAGGAGTTTTCAAAGGAATACCTGGATTGCGCTACTTGAACGTTGAGCATCAAAGATCTATGGAGATGGATCAAAAGCGCTTAATGAAAGTTTCAATAAGATGCATGCCTTGACAAGTTTTTGAATGAGTTCAAAATAGATCAGCAAAGAAGGAGTTCTTGGTTGTGTTGTAAGGTGTGAATTTGAGTAAGACTCAAAACCCGACCACGGCAGAATAAAGAGAATAGACGAAGGTCGTCTTCTATGCCTTAGCCGTAGAATCTAAAGTATGCCATGCTGTGTACCACACCTGATGTGTGCCTTGACTCAAAGTCTGTTGAGGGTATAGAGAGTGATCCATGATTGAATCACTAGCAGCGGTCAAAATTTATCCTTAGTAACTAATGGTCTAAGGAATTTTTTCTCGATTATGGAGGTGGTTAAAGAGTTCGTCGTAAAGGGTTACGTTGATGCAAGCTTTGACACTAATCCGAATAACTATGAGTAGTGAAACGGATTCGTATAGTAGAGTAGATATTTGGAGCATTTCCGAATAGCACGTAGTAGCAGCATCTATAAGATGACATAAAGATTTGTAAAGAACGCACGGATCTGAAAGTTTCAGAACCGTTGACTAAAACCTCTCTCACGAGCAAGACGTGATCAGACCCCATAACTATATGGGTGTTGGATTCGTTGGAATCACATGGTGATGTGAACTAGATTATTGACTCTAGCGCAAGTGGGAGACTGTTGGAAATATGCCCTAGAGGCAATAATAAATTAGTTATTATTATATTTCTTAGTTCATGATAATCGTTTATTATCCATGCTATAATTGTATTGATTGGAAACACAATACTTGTGTGGATACATAGACAAAACACTGTCCCTAGTAAGCCTCTAGTTGACTAGCTCGTTGATCAAAGATGGCCAAGTTTTCCTGGCCATAGGCAAGTGTTGTTACTTGATAACGGGATCACATCATTAGGAGAATCATGTGATGGACTAGACCCAAACTAATAGACGTAGCATGTTGATCGTGTCATTTTGTTGCTACTGTTTTCTGCGTGTCAAGTATTTGTTCCTATGACCATGAGATCATATAACTCACTGACACCGGAGGAATGCTTTGTGTGTATCAAACGTCGCAACGTAACTGGGTGACTATAAAGATGCTCTACAGGTATCTCCGAAGGTGTTAGTTGAGTTAGTATGGATCGAGACTGGGATTTGTCACTCCGTGTGACAGAGAGGTATCTCGGGGCCCACTCGGTAATACAACATCACACACAAGCCTTGCAAGCAATGTATCTTAGTGTAAGTTGCAGGATCTTGTATTACGGAACGAGTCAAGAGGCTTGCTGGTAAACGAGATTGAAATAGGTATGCGGATACTGACGATCGAATCTCGGGCAAGTAACATACCGAAGGACAAAGGGAATGACATACGGGATTATATGAATCCTTGACACTGAGGTTCAAACGATAAGATCTTCGTAGAATATGTAGGATCCAATATGGGCATCCAGGTCCCGCTATTGGATATTGACCGAGGAGTCTCTCGGGTCATGTCTACATAGTTCTCGAACCCGCAGGGTCTGCACACTTAAGGTTCGACGTTGTTTTATGCGTATTTGAGTTATATGGTTGGTTACTGAATGTTGTTCGGAGTCCCGGATGAGATCACGGACGTCACGAGGGTTTCCGGAATGGTCCGGAAACGAAGATTGATATATAGGATGACCTCATTTGATTACCGGAAGGTTTTTGGAGTTACCGGGAATGTACCGGGAATGATGAATGGGTTCCGGGAGTTCACCGGGGGGGCAACCCACCCCGGGGAAGCCCATAGGCTATGAGGGTGGCGCACCAGCCCTTAGTGGGTTGGTGGGAGAGCCCAAGAGGGGCCTATGCGCCAAGGATAAGAAATCAAAGGAAAAGAAAAAAAAAGAGGGAGGAGGTGGGAAGGGAGGGGGACTCTCTCCCACCAAACCTAGTCCAACTCGGTTTGGGGGGGAGAGTCCTCCCCCTTGGCTCGGCCGACCCCTTGAGGGTCCTTGGACCCCAAGGCAAGGCCCCCCAACCTCCCACCTATATATACGGAGGTTTTAGGGCTGATTTGAGACGACTTTTCCACGGCAGCCCAACCACATACCTCCACGGTTTTTCCTCTAGATCGCGTTTCTGCGGAGCTCGGGCGGAGCCCTGCTGAGACAAGGTCATCACCAACCTCCGGAGCGCCGTCACGCTGCCGGAGAACTCTTCTACCTCTCCGTCTCTCTTGCTGGATCAAGAAGGCCGAGATCATCGTCGAGCCGTACGTGTGCTGAACGCGGAGGTGCCGTCCGTTCGGTACTAGATCGTGGGACTGATCGCGGGATTGTTCGCGGGGCGGATCGAGGGACGTGAGGACGTTCCACTACATCAACCGCGTTCTCTAACGCTTCTGTTGTATGGTCTACAAGGGTACGTAGATCACTCATCCCCTCTCGTAGATGGACATCACCATGATAGGTCTTCGTGCGCGTAGGAAAATTTTTGTTTCCCATGCGACGTTCCCCAACAGTTTTATGATATGGAGGCGCCGCCACCTCCTGTTCTTCCTCTGCAGGGCAGATCGGGAGTCCGTTCTGGGCTCCAGAGAGGAGAGATCATCGCCATCGTCATCACCAACCTTCCTTCATCGCCAATTCCATGATGCTCTTCACCGTTCGTGAGTAATCTCATCGTAGGCTTGCGGGACGGTGATGGGTTGGATGAGATCTATCATGTAAGCAAGTTAGTTTTGACGGGGATTGATCCCTAGTATCCACTATGTTGTGAGATTGATGGTTCTAGACCTTTCAAATGCTTAATGCTTGTCACTAGGGCCCGAGTGCCATGATTTCAGATCTGAACCTATTATGTTGTCGCCAATATATGTGTGTTTATGATCGTCTCTTGCAAGTTGTAGTCACCTACTATGTGTTATGACCCAGCAACCCCAGAGTGACAATAGCCGGAACCACTCCCTCAGATGACCATAGTATGAGGAGTTCATGTATTCACTAAGTGTTAATGCGTTGGTCCGGTTCTTTACTAAAAGGAGAACCTTAATATCCCATAGTTTCCATTAGGACCCCGCTGCCACGGGAGGGATGGACAATAGATGTCATGCAAGTTCTTTTCCCTAAGCACGTATGACTACATACGGAATACATGCCTACATTACATGGACAAACTGGAGCTAGTTTCATATCTGTCCGTGTTATAACTGTTGCATGATGAATACAATCCGGCATAATCATCCATCACTGATCCAATGCCTATGAGTTTTTCCTACTGGTCCTTTTTACGTTACTTTGCCGCTACTGCTGTCACTGCTTCTACTGTTACTCTGTTGCTACTAGTGTCACTTTGCTGCTACTAGTTACTGTTGCTACTGTTGCTATCACACTACTTTGCTACTGAAACTTTGTTGCAGATACTAACTTTCAGGTGTGGTTGAATTGACAACTCAACTGCTAATACTTGAGAATATTCTTTGGCTTCCCCTTGTGTCGAATCAATAAATTTGGGTTGAATGCTCTACCCTCGAAAACTGTTGCGATCCCTTATACTTGTGGGTTATCAAGACCTTTTTCTGGCGCCGTTACCGGGGAGGCATAGCTATATTCTCTGAGTCACTTGGGATTTACGTCTGCTGGTCACCATGAGGATTTGATCCAAGAACTAAAGTCTTGCCCTCAACTACGAGGACAGGTAAGGAACTGCCATCTAGCTCTGCACTTGATTCACCTTCAGTTCTGAGTACGTTTGCGACACCACCTCCTGCTAGAAATCTTGATATGTCGCCTGTGCTTGATGATGCTACCTCTGCTATCCATGATGCTTGCGATGATGCTATGCTTGATACTGCTTTGCGACTAGGTGCATTCCTTGATGCACAAATTGCTAGAGTTGCTGCTAGATGTGATGATACTTCTGAAATTGCTGATACTATTGAAGTAGAACCTGCTATTTTTCCTGTTAGAACTAGCTCTCCTAGATATGAATTGCCTGATATGCCTGAGGGTTATGTTATGGAGGGAGAGATAGATGACGAATTTCTTGCTTGTAAGGATAGCTATAATGTTGAGAAATTACTCCGCAAGTGGAAAGAAAAATCTTTGAACGCTAGGATGAAATACGACCCGAAGTTTGCTACTTCGCCTATCTTTGTGATCGATAAGGATTATGAATTCTCTATCGACCCTGAGTTAATCACTCTAGTCGAATCTGATCCTTTTCACTGTTATGAGTCTGAAACGGTTGTAGCACATCTTACCAAACTACATGATATAGACACCCTATTCACGAGTGAGGAAAAGATCCGCCACTACTATATCCTTAAGCTTTTTCGTTTCTCGCTAAAGGATGATGCTAAGACTTGGTTCACTTCTCTTGCTCCTGGTTGTGTGCATAGTCCCCAGGATATGATCTACTACCTTTCTGAGAAATATTTCCCTGCCCATAAGAAGCAAGCTGCCTTGTAGGAAATATACAACTTTGCGCAAGTAGAAGAAGAGAGTCTCCCACAAGCTTGGGGGAGGCTCGTCCAGCTACTGAATGCTTTGCCTGATCACCCTCTTGAAAAGAATGAAATACTTGATATATTCTATAATGGATTAACCTATGCTTCTAGAGACCACCTAGATAGTTGTGCTGGTTGTGTTTTTAGGGAACAAACTGTAGAACAAGCTGAGATCCTATTGAATAATATCTTGTGCAATGAGAATACTTGGACTATTCCCGAACCACCTCCAAAGCGAACTCCCAAGAAAAGAGGTATTCTATTCCTCAGTCCTGAAGATATGCAAGAAGCTAAGAAATCTATGAACGAAAAAGGCATTAAATCTGAAGATGTCAAAAATCTACCACCTATCGAAGAGATCCATGGTCTTCGTAGATTCAATGAGAGTGATATTCCTTTTGATAAACCTGCTAGCTTATGCCTGGATGAATTTGATAACTTTGTTGCCAAACAACAAAGTTTCAATGATTATGTTAGTAGCCAATTGGAACAAAATGCTCGTATGCTTAGTCATTTAAGTGCTTGTGTGGACAGAAACGTCAATGATCTTAAGCTTCTGAGTAAACATGCCTCTATGGTTACTACTCAGGTAGAACAAGTACTTAAGGCTCAAAATGACTTGCTCAATGTGATGAATGACAAATCTGTCAGAGTCGTCACTAGAGGTGGTAGAATGACCCAGGAACCTTTGTATCCTGAGGGTCATCCTAAGAGAATTGAACAAGATTCTCAAGGAGTCAGCACTCATGCACCTAGTCATCCTAGGAAGAAGAAGAAGAAAGATGATAGGAATTTGCACGCTAGGAACCCTGATGCTGTTACACCCGAGACTCCAAACGATGTCTCTGTTTCTGATGCTGAAACGTAATCTGGTGATGAACATGAGCCTAATGATAATATCGATAGTGGTATTCATGTTGATGCTCAACCGAGCAATGATAAGGATGTGGAGATTGAACCTGTTGATCTTGATAACCCACAGCCTAAGAATAAGAGATACGATAAGAATGACTTCGCTGCTAGGAAGCATGGTAAAGAAAGGGAACCATGGGTTCAGAAACCCATGCCATATCCTTCCAAACCATCCAAGAAAAAGGATGATGAGGATTTTGAGCGATTTGTTGAAATGATTACACATGTCTTTCTACAAATGCGTTTGACAGATATGCTCAAAATGTCTCCGTATGCTAAGTACATGAAGGATATTGTGACTAATAAGAGGAGGATACCTGAGGTTGAGATTTCCAGCATGCTCGCTAATTACACCTTCAAGGGTGGAACTCCTAAGAAACTAGGTGATCCCGGAGTGCCCACTATACCTTGCTCCATTAAAGGCAACTACGTTAGAACTGCTTTATGCGACCTTGGAGCCGGTGTTAGTGTTATGCCTCTCTCTCATTATCGTAGGCTTGAACTGGATAAGTTGACACCCACTGAAATCTCTCTGCAAATGGCCGACAGATCAACTGCTTTCCCTATCGGCATTTGCGAGGATGTGCCTGTTATGGTTGCTACCGTTACTATCTTAATGGACTTTGTTATTCTGGATATTCCCGAGGGTGATGCCATGGCGGTCATCCTTGGAAGACCCTTTCTAAACACTGCAGGAGCTCTTATAGATTGCAACAAAGGCAATGTCACTTTCCATGTCAATGGTAATGAGCATACGGTGCACTTTCCAAAGAAACAATATCGAGTATATTGCATCAATGCTATCGAGAAAACTTCATCGATTCTTATTGCGAGCTTTGAATGCCCTATACCTAGTGTCAAGATGAAGTATGATTTGATTGATGGGGATATGCACATCCCCATTGAGGTAACCTAGTGACTATTCAAAAATTCTCCGTTCTTTTTTATGCGATTCGAAAAAGTTTGTCAAGGAGACTTGATCAACCACATTGACGAATTTCTTTCGATGACCATGGGATCGATGAATCGAGGAGTCACAAACCTCTGTTCCAAGCTTTCACCTTCGGTTGCTTAGAAGAAAAATGACAGATTTAGTTTAGTTTTCCTTGTTTTCTGCTTTTAGCGTCACGTAGAAAAGTACCCCAAAAATAAAAGTTATCCGAATGCCGTGAAAATCAAGTATGATTTTTTCTGGAATTTTTGTAAAATAGTGAGACGGAGAGCTAGTCAGGGGGCTGCACCAGTGGGCCACAAGCCCTGGAGGCGCGGGCACCCCCCTGGCGGCACCTACCAGGCTTGTGGGGCCCACGTGCACCCCCTCCACTCATTCTAGCTCCCATATGCTTCTCCTACCTCCAGAAAAAATTGTTTCGTAGCTCAAACCCGTGTTCTTGCTCTTCTTGCTGGGATTTTCGATCTCCTTGTGCAAAGACCCATTCACCAAACTGTTTTGGGGAAATTTCTCCTTGGTAAGTGACTCCTCCTTTGGTCCAAGTAGTTTTTTGCTCTGGTGCCTTATACGTCGCGTATTTTTGCTCTGGTGCTCTGGTGACCCTGTTCTTGAGCTTTGCATGCTAATTTTAGCTGGTCCCAAGTAGTTTTGATGCGTGATATGGCCTCTAGGAACTTGAAGTAGTAGTTGCTACGAGTTTAGTTGAGCCTTGTTCACTTTTCCTTTGAGTCACTGAAAATTTCAGAAAAGGAAGATGTTCAGGAGAAACTATCATGGTGGTTACTCAAGCAAGAAGGCTCCACGTCTCGCGATTTGGGAGCCCGATCCTTACCAACAGAGGAACGCACAGGTACAACCATGTGAATGGCCTTTTGATGAATTCATGATTGAGGTAGGTTTCAAAGACGAGTTTGATACACTTGTTCACAACGTCGGACTCGAACAATTCATCTCCGATAAATGTGAACAGTATGTTACTCTCACTGCCTCTTTTGTTTGTAGATTCAATTTTTAGCTGGCCGTGATACATCTGTACTGTGTGATCTCTATGAAAAATCGTATACTATGGATTTAGAGGATTTCAATAGAATTTGCAAGATACCTGTTTGGGGTAGTCTCAATGATCCTCCTAAATCTTCGGTTAGAGAGTTTTTCTCTAGTATAACTGTCGGAGAAACTAGAGATATTACACATGCTACCATGGGGAGCATTCATTTTCCTGCCTTGCATTACTTTGCGCTCTTCATGGGTAGATGCATTAACGGCAAGATTGAACATTGTCACCTCTGCGCACCCGACCTTAGTATTCTTAAGAGCGCAGTAACGGGTGATAGAAGTTTCAACATGGGAGCTATAATAGCAAGGAGGCTGAATAATAATGCTAATGAAGGGGATTTCTTTGGTGGGATCTACGCCACTCGCATAGCAAATTTTCTTGGAGTACCCATCCGCGAAGGAGATCCCCCGCTCCATACACCTTTCCTTGATCGCTCCGCTATGACACGCTATCAGTTCCTTGAGAGGGATAATGAATCCCTCCTATACCGGTTAATATTTAACCGACAACATGTTTTCCATATTACCCTTCCTTCTCCTGCCTTCTTTGACTTTCAGGTAAAACAAAGATATTACATAACTAGAGGAGAGGCAGAGGAGTATGAGAGGGAGGCAAAGGCTACTCGCCTCCGTGAGGCAGCTGTTCAGGCAGTGGCTTCAACGCTCCCGTACAACCCCCATTATGATTTTGGGTATCGCCCAGACCATCCTTGGGAGTAGACCAACTTAGGCCAAAAGCCTAAGCTTGGGGGAGTACGTGTTTCTCACTGACTTCATATTCTTTCTTACACTTTCACTTTGTTAGTCGGTGTTCATGCTTTGCCACTGTATCATCCATGTTAGTTTATTTATTTTTCTCGTTTTCTTCACGTGTGTTTGTCTAGTTTGAGAAAACCCAAAAAGATTTCTTGTTCTTCTTTTGCTTGTTGGGAGATTTCCCGTGTAAATAGTTTTCTTTTTCTTTGGGTCAAGGTAGAAGAGCATTGTTACAATGTTTAGTGGCTCTCGCATGCATATCTGTTTATCTGTCAAAGAGCCATATTACTTTGTCTTCTCCTTTGTGTTTGCCTGCAGATTCCAGCTTAGTCCTATGCACGAGCACTCTTACTATTGTTCACATCATTCAGTTGTGCAAGTGAAAGGAAATAATGACGATATATGATGAAGTGACTGAGCCTCGAAAAGCTGGTATGAACTTGATCTATTTTGTTTTTGTAAATATGACTAGCTCATCGTTCCTAGTTCAGCTTTGTTGTGAGAGAGACATGTTTGCGATGACAACTTAGAGATCATAGTTTCTGATGCCATGCTTAATTAGCTAGGAGCTTATAATGGTTTGTCTTGGATGCCAACATGAATTTTTAGATGACTATGATGTAGTATGATAGGATGGTATCCTCCTTTGGATGATTCAAGTGGCTTGACTTGGCGCATGTTTACGCATGTAGTTGAAACAAAATCAACATAGCCTCTATGATATTCATGTTCATGGTGATTTATGTCCTACTCATGCTTGCACTCAATGTTGGTTAATCTCATTGCATTTTGATGACTGTTGTCGCTCTCTAGTTGGTCGCTTCCCAGTGTTTTGCTAGCCTTCACTTGTACTAAGCGGGAATACTGCTTGTGCATACACTTCCATAAACCCAAAGTTGTTCCATATGAGTCCACCATACGTACCTATATGCGCTATCTACCTGCCGTTCCAAGTAAATTTGCATGTGCCACTCTCTAAACCTTCAAGAAATAATCTGTTTTGCATGCCCAAACCGCTCATGTGGTGATAGGGGGCTATCAATATCTTCCATGCTAAGCGTGTTATCCTCGATATGTGTTTATTCACTATCATTCACGAGAAAGGGGCCGGTAATTGGAATGCCCAGTTCCATGCTCAAATCGAAAAGATAATTGCAAACAAAACTCGCCCTGGATTGATGTTGGTATGGACGGCACCCGAGTATTCGGCTTGTCGTGGAGTGTGATTGATCGGTGGTGGTGGAGTCAAAACTTTACTTTTCTGTTTGGGAACCGCCTATAGTATGTGTAGCATGGAAGATGATGAAAACTCTTGGTCATTGCATTTACAATGAAAGCATGCCACCCAAAATTATTATCTCTGTTTTCAAAGCTTGAGCCCTGGCACCTCTGCAAATCAATGCTTCCCTCTACGAAGGGCCTCTCTATTTATGTTTGTGTTGAGTCATCCTCTTCTTATAAAAGCACCAATTAGAAAGAACCTCTGTCATTTTTATGCTTTGCTTTTGACTACTTTTGAGTATGACAATGACTGGATTTTCTTTGCCATGAATTACAATGTTTAGTCAACCCTTGGTCTTTGAAGGTGCTCTGCATTTAAGTTTTGCGGTCTCAGAAAGAGCTAGCGAGATACCATCTCTTCGTACTGCTTCATGATTGTCTTGATTGAAGTGTTAACGTTTGAAACTTATCATTATTGCTCGCTAGTTGATTATGCCATTGATATGAGTTTACCGTGAGACCTAGATGTCATTTGCTTGTGTGGTTTGCTTGTGATCTTGCTTAAATTCTGGATATGAGTTAGGCATAATAGCAACAACAAGATCAAACAGAGTTCGTAAAAGTTTTTCTTTTCTCTCTTTCAGTTTGTCAACTGAATTGCTTGAGGACAAGCAAGGTTTGAAGCTTGGGGAAGTTGATACGTCTCCGTCGTATCTACTTTTCCAAACTCGTTTGCCCTTGTTTTGGACTCTAATTTGCATGATTTGAATGGAACTAACCCGGACTAACGCTGTTTTCAGCAGAATTATCATGGTGTTGTTTTTGCACAGAAATAAAAGTTCTCAGAATGACTTGGAAATTTACGGGCATTTTTTTGGAATATATGAAAAATACTAGGGAAGAATCAACCGGAGGGGTGCAGCTGAGAGCCCACAAGCCCACCAGGCGTGGCCCCCCTAGGCCGTGCCTGGCAGGCTTGTGGGGCCCACGTTATTCCACCGCCTCCAATCTCAGCTCTATTTAGTCCCTTTCGTCCGGAAAAACATCGAGGAGAAGAGTTCATCGCGTTTTATGATACGGAGGCACTGCCACCTCGTGTTCTTCCTCTGGAGGGCAGATCTGGAGTCCATTCTGGGCTCCGCAGAGGGGAGATCGTCGCCATCGTCATCACCAACCTTCGTTCATCGCCAATTCCATGATGCTCTTCACCGTTCGTGAGTAATCTCATCGTAGGCTTGCTGGACGGTGATGGGTAGGATGAGATCTATCATGTAATCAAGTTAAGTTTGTCGGGGATTGATCTCTAGTATCCACTATGTTTTGAGATTAATGTTGCTACTAATTTTCCATGCTTAATGCTTGTCACTAGGGCCCGAGTGCCATGATTTCAGATCTGAACCTATTATGTTGTCGCCAATATATGTGTGTTCTTGATCCTATCTTGCAAGTTGTAGTCACCTACTATGTGTTATGACCCGGCACCCCCGGAGTGACAATAGCCGGAACAACTCCCGGAGATGACCATAGTATGAGGAGTTCATGTATTCACTAAGTGTTAATGCGTTGGTCCGGTTCTTTATTAAAAGGAGAACCTTAATGTCCCGTAGTTTCCATTAGGACCCCAGTGCCACGGGAGGGATGGACAATAGATGTCATGCAAGTTCTTTTCCCTAAGCACGTATGACTACATATGGAATACAGGCCTACATTACATTGACGAACTAGAGTTAGTTACATATCTCTCTGTGTTATAACTATTGCATGATGAATAACATCTGGCATAATCATCCATCACCGATCCAATGCCTACGACTTTTTCCCACTGGTCCTTGCTACGTTAGTTTGCCGCTACTGCTGTCACTTCTGCTACTGTTACTCTGTTGCTACTGCTGTCACTTTGCTGCTACTGGTTAATGTTGCTACTGTTGCTATCACACTACTTTTCTACTGAAACTTTGTTGCAGATACTAAGTCTTTCAGGTGTGGTTGAATTGACAACTCAACTGCTAATACTTGAGAATATTTTTTGGCTTCCCCTTGTGTCGAATCAATAAATTTGGGTTGAATACTCTACCCTCGAAAACTGTTGCGATCCCCTATACTTGTGGGTTATCAGTGCACACCTTGCGGGTTCGAGAACTATGCAGACTTGACCTGAGACACTCCCCGGTCAATAACCAATAGCGGGAACTGGATGTGCATATTGGCTCCTAGATATTCTATGAAGATCTCTATTGGTTGAACCTCTATGCCAAGGATTCAATTAAACACGTATGTTGTTCCCTTTGTCCTTCAGTATGTTACTTGCCCGAGATTTGATCGTCGGTATCTCCATACCTAGTGCGATCTCGTTACCGGCAAGTCTCTTTACTCGTTCCGTAATACAAGATCCCGTAACTAACTCCTTAGTCACATTTCTTGCAAGGCTTGTTGTGATTTTGTATTACCGAGTGGGCCCCGAGATACCTCTCCGTCACACAGAGTGACAAATCCCAGTCTTGATCCATGCGAACCAAATAGACACCTTTGGAGATACCTGTAGAGCACCTTTATAGTCACCCAGTAACATTGTGACGTTTGATACACAGAAGGTATTACTCCGGTGTCCGGGAGTTGCATGATCTCATTGTCATAGGAAGAGATACATTGACATGCAGAAAACAGTAGCAATAAACTGACACGGTCATATGCTACGTTTATAGTTTGGGCCTTGTCCATCACATCATTATCCTAATGATGTGATCCCGTTATCAAGTGACAACCCTTGCCTATGGCCAGGAAACCTTGACCATCTTTGATCAACGAGCTAGTCAACTAGAGGCTCACTAGGCACAGTGTGTTGTCTATGTATCCACACATGTACTTCAGTTTCCAATCAATACAATTCTAGCGTGTATAGTAAACGATTATCTTATTATTTCATGTAGGGCAGATTTCCAACATGAAGGACAACATAGCCACACTTTCCGTGTGGAAGTAGTACTAATAGTTGAACTGCCCGGTTGTGTGTTGCTCGGCTCGTGGTGCTCTGTCACTTGTGAGGGTCCATCACACCATCAAAAACCTAACGAACAACCAACCTCCTCTCGGTGGCGACATCCTCTACCACCTCCTCCTCATCCTCCTCATCGTCACCCACCTCCTCCATGTCCTCTATTTCCTCCTCCAGCTGTCGTGCATCCTCCTTTTGAGGCTGGCGAAGCACCACATCAGAGGGTCCACGAGAGGAAAAGGTGATCTACTCGAGGTTGCTCTACATTCTCCTCGTTCTCCTACTCGTCCTCCTCGTCCTCCTCCTCCTCCTGCCTCATCTACTCGTCATCCTCGCCCGCCTCCTCGAGCGGCCTCCTCTCCACAACTTCGTCTACCTCCTCGAGCAGCCTCCTCTCCGCCTCCTCCCCCTCATACCCTGCCTCCTACGCCTCCTACTCCTCCTCCGCTGCATCCTACTTGATGTTATTTCACCCAGTTTTTCAAAGGGGGGACTAGACCCACCGATTGTTTCGCCTTCTTGGCAGCTGTGGCAACCGATGCAGGAGCAGCTACCTCTTTCACCGGTCGAGAAAGTTGATCATTGTACACAACTGCCACATCTTTCAAACTTTTGTCTGGATTCTTGTTGCCCCGTGTCATGTTTCAATCACCTGATATGACGAAGAACGAACCAGTTAGTACAAATGATACAACTTGATGTAAATAAATTAAATATATCACATATGAAGAATAAATGGAGTTGTCACAATAATACATATAGTTGTTACACACACGAATACATAGAGTTGTTGCACAACTGGATGTATTGAGTTGTTATACACATGAATACATAGAGTTGTTGCACATATGAGTATGTAGAGTTGTTACACACACACACACGAATACATAGAGATGTTCCACATACAAATATGAAGAGTTTTTACACGAATATATGGAGTTGTGACACACATACATAGTTCTCACATGATTACATGGAGTTGTTTGAAATAGGGGTCAATATTAGGTGCAATATTTGGATCAGGGCTGTCATCATCGCTATCACGCCAGTTCATACATTCATCCTCGAAGTCTTCTGGGGGACCCTCATCATCATCTAGTCCCATTTTCCATCGGTGAAGTGATGCCAAATATTGAGGGTCAGAAACATCCTCGTATTCGTCCTCAGCATTATCTACTACCATGTCATCCATGGCCTCATGTTCCATAGCATCATCTTAGTGATGCACTCCATCATCTTCCTTTGCATCATCTTCGTCTTCGTGATTGTTTGCTTCTTGATAAAACTCTCCCTCGTATGTGTTAGGGTTTATGTGGTAATCATTCTTGTTTGGGGTAGGTACCTCGGTATGCGGAGGTACCTCGGTATGCGGTGGTACCTTGTACACGACATCCCATTTCAAGAGATCGATATGTTCCGTAGATGTGCACGCGTACCAGAGATAAAACACTTATGTGGCCTTTTGAGCCATAATATAGATATCATTTCCTGCATATCTCGATGCTCGTTCAACTTCGACCCAACCAATACTAGGGGTCTGTGTCACTTTCTCAGGATCGAGCCAACTGCATTTGAATACGATGGGCTTCACACCTTCTAAACCATACTATTGCAGCTCATAAATTTCTTCGATAGTTCCATATTAGTGACATCGATAGTTCCGGCGGATCTACACAACGGATGTCATCTAACAGGTTTTGAATTCGTGTATCATATTCATTGGTGCGATATAGCACCACTTCCGCTCTGGACTGTTCTATCTCACCATGAAAGATCCACTGGTAATAGCCTGGCGTAAACCCATATTTGTGTAAGTATTCACTCATAGTAGTCTTATCTCTTTCAACCTGGTTATCGCACTCTATGCATGGGCACCAAATTCCACGAATGTGGTCTTCGACCTCCACTCAGGGGTCATACCCTTCATGCTCGGATGTTTGGTGTACATCCACTCACGATCGTCCACCCTATGATATAATGTGAACCACACGCATAATGTTTTTTATGTAAGAAGTGGTTCCATCATGTTTTACGACATGCACTGAGTTGTCTAATAGGTAAAGACATGTCCTACTCCCACCCGAGGATGTGTAGGCTGGGTCTGTTTCCATGACGTACTCCGATCCGAGACAAAATTTCGGGAGCACCTCCCCTCTGTTCTTAAAATACACGTCTCGGCAATAAGCCAAGGGGATGTGTATCCATAGAACAAAAAGGAGACACCGTCGAAATGCTATCTCAGATCGAAGTACGACATTAAAACGACTATCCTGCACATCCTAGGGTTGTGCATGGAAAACGTGGATAATTCGAAAGAGTCGAGATTATATATGCAAGGACTTGCATATTTATAAATAGAACCCTTTCGGACGGAGACACCTAGGTTACGCGACTAATTAGGTGATCAACAAAAAATGGAAACCTACACACGAATGGGAATATATTACCCTTGAAGCCTCTGACGGAAGTCACTCTCTATTGTCAAAATAGATGCATGTCCTGCACGAAAGAATGAAGTAGTGTCAATCATATGTCCAACATACACACATCAATATAACACACTCACACACACACACATAACTAATAAAAACTCACACACACATGAACAAAATGCACTCACTCATAGAGACATACCACATCACACACTCACACACGCACAAACATCAACAACACCCCACCCCTGTTAGCTTTAATCTTGATTTGTTTTTTTTCTCTTGTGCCCTCATGGCCTTTCTTTCATTATGAAAAGATTCATGCTAACAACCCCCCCCCCCCACTCACCAATGGGGCAGGGGGACGATAGAGGAGGTGGAGCACGACAGCGGCTTTGACGGGCAACGACGGTTGTGGAGCATGCCAGCGGCGGCTGTGTGAACCTCAGGCGGCTTTAAGGGGTAACAGCGGTGGTGGAGCACGGCGGTAGCGGCGACGGCTCTGAGGGGCAGAGGATGATGCGGGGGCGGCACTGAGGGAAAGAGAGGGAGAGTGAGAGATGAGTGGGCGCGCAATTTGGAATGTTGGATAAGTCCCCGCGGGAACCATTTCCGATAGGGAACTCAATGGGGCACTTGGTAAAAGTACTAACCCTATATCTCACATGAGCTTTTCCGAGAGTCGACACAAAGGTCGGGAAAGATGGTACACTAGATCTTGGGTGCTTTTCCGAGAGTGCACTCGGTAAAGTACAAGTCGTAGAACTAGGTTTTACCTATTGTAGAGAGCATCTCTCGGAATGGTTTACCTTTACACTCAGTGACTCTTGGTAATGTACCTAAACCTAGATCTTAGCCAACCCCCTTTCTTTCTATCACTCACTTTAGTCACTTCAGATATCATTTTTAGTAGATGGCTTTGCATTTATATCGAGAAATTCATTGCATGCTCTCCTAGGGTTTCATCGCTGGAAATTCCAAACACGCAAGGCACGACATGATATCATGCCCGAGAGCGGCATGGGAAATCCTTTGTGATGTTCTTGCGGTATGCCTAGGCCCTATGCAGATGGGGGAAAGGCATACCATGGCACTAGGGGGGGGGGTGAAAGTACCTCGGTGGCATACCTCATGCAAAATTTGAAATCCTCAGAAAATTGTACGATGCTAGAATTCCTCGAGAGCTGGCATAGTGTCATCACATGGCCCATTTAGGGTGTCATAAAAGTCTGGGAGCGTTTCGAATAAGCGTCCCCTCAAGCACTTGTAAACCGCACCATCTCCGAGCTAATCTTTGGGTATCGAGAGGGAACATGTCCGGTTTGTGCATGAAGTGCGGTTCATGTTGCTCCGTTGGCCTCGAAACTTGTCATGCTTTCAGAGGAGACCATCGCATGTCACATTCCACACCCCCGCATTTAACATACACGCGTGTAATATTCAAGGAATTTATTGCTCTTCTAGGGTTTCATCGACAGAAACTCCAAACCTCCAAGGCACCTCATGAAATCATGCCCAAAAGAAGCATGGAAAAACCTTTGTGATGTCCTTGTAGCATACATAGTCCTTATGCATACGATGGAGGGGCATGCCATGGCACTCGGGGGCGAAAGTACCTTCGTGGCATGCCTGATGCAAAAGTTTAGATCCTCAGAAAAACGTACGATGCCAAAATTCCTTGAGAGATGGAACGGTGTCATCACATGGCCCATATAGGGTGTGGTAAAAGTTTGGCCATGTTTCGAATAAGCCTCCCCTGAGGCCACTTGTAAATCGCACCATCTCCGAGCTAGTCTCTAGGTATCAAGAGGGAACGTGCCCGGTTTGTGCACTAAGTAAGGGCATGTTTCTCCGTTGGCCTCGAAACTTCTCATGCTCTCAAAGAAGACCATCGCATGACATGTGCCATGCCCCCGTATTTTTTGGACCCGAGTTAAATATTCAAGAAATTTATAGCTATACTAGGGTTTCATCATATAGGAAATTCCAAACCAGCAAGGCACCACATGAAATCATGCCGGAAGCGGCATGGGAAATCCTTTGTGATGTCCTTGTGACATGCCTAGGCCTTGCACAGACGAGGGAGGGGCATGCCATGGCACCGGGGTGCGAAAGTACCTCGGACGGTTTCCAGATCAAGCACGCACCCAGTGGCGCGAGCGGTCTTGGGTGTTGACCGACACCGGGAGGGGGTAGACCACGATGAATACCTGCTTCTTCGTGTTACGGCAGGTCATCATTAGATGCGAGGCCAAGTCTATGCTAGTTCTGTGATGGGACCGCCCACCGACGGCTTGATCTCGGGAACAGACGCAACCGGTCCTCGATGTTCCCTCCTGTGTGTGCGTTTTGTGAGGCATACCGGATGTCAAGGATGTTTGTTGGGTATTCAAACACCACACCAGCCTTTCATGCATATGCACGGGCCATACGCATGTAGTGGTAGTCCCCTCCCCCTCTCGTCAGGCGGTTTAGAGATCGAGAAATTTATTGATCTTCTAGTGTTTCAACACCGGAAGTTCCAAACCTGCAAGGCACCACATGAAATCATGCTCGAAAGCAGCCTGGTAAATCCTTTGTGATGTACTTTCAGCATGCCTAGGACCTACGCCGACGAGGGAGGAGCATGCCATGGCACCAGGGGGCGAAAGTACCTCGGTGGCATGTCTGATGCAAATGTTTAAATCCTCGGAAAAGCGTACAATGCCGGAATTCCTTGAGAGCTAGGACGGTGTCATCACATGGCCCGTATAGGGTGTGGTAAAAGTTTGGGTGCATTTCGAATAAGCCTCCCCTTAGGCCACTTGTAAACCGCACCATCTCCGAGCTAGTGTGTAGGTATCGAGAGGGAACGTGTTAGGTTTGTGCACTAAGTGCGGGTCCTGTTGCTCTGTTTGCCTAGAAACTTCTCGTTCTCTCAAAGGAGGCCACCGCATGAAACATTCCTCACCCCTGCATTTTTCGTACACGCGTGCAATGTTCGAGAAACTATTGCTATACTAGGGTTTCATCATAGGAAATTCCAAACCAGCAAGGCACCAAATGAAATCATGCCCAGAAGTGGCATGAAATCCATTGTGATGTCCTTGCGGCATGCCTAGGCCTTGCGCATATGAGGGAGGGGCATGCCATGCCACCGGGGGTGCAAAAGTACCTCAGGCGGTTTGCAGATCGAGGACGCATCCGGTGGACTAGGGGGTTGACCGGCAACAATAGGGCGTAAGCGATAGTGAATACCTGCTTCTTCAGTGTTACGACATGTTATCGTGAGATTCTAGGCCAAGTTTATGCTAGTTCTCTGATGGGACCGCCCATCGCCAACTCGATCTTGGGAAGGAAAGGAGCCAGTCCTCGATGTTCCCTCCCGTATGTCCGTTTTGTGAGGCATATGTGTCACCAATGATGTGTGTTGGGTATTCAAACACCACACCAACCTTTCATGAATATGCATGAGTGATGTCTACCATGTAACTTTATTCTTGTAGACTCTTGTTGGGCCTCCAGGCGCAGAGTTTTCTAGGACAGTAGATTTTTCCCCTCAAGTGGATGACCTAAGGTTTATCGATCCATGGGAGGTGTAGGTTGAAGATGGTCTCTCTCAAACAACCCTGCAATCAAATACAAGAAATATCTTGTCCCGAACACACCCAATACAACGCCAAATTTTATAGGTGCACTTTGGATGGTAGATATATGTTTTTGTAATCTTAAAATATAAAAATAGCAAGGTAGCAAGTGACAAAAGTGAGCACAAACAGTATTGCAATGCTTGAAAACAATGCCCAAGGTCCTTACTTTTCCTAGTGGAACCTCTCAATAATGCTAATATAATTGGATCACATAACCATCCCTCAACGTGCAATGAAGAATCGCTCCAAAATTCTTATCTAGCGGAGAACAAAAGAAGAAATTGTTTGTAGGGTACGGAACTACCTTAATGCTATCCTTTCCGATCAATCGATCCAAGAGTTCGTCCTAAGATAATAAGTTATCCTTTCCGATCGATCTATTCAAGAGTTCGTACTAAAATAACACCATATGATATGCATCAACCAACTCTAATGTCATCTAGATATTCCAACGTCAGAAGTATCCTTGAGTTAATTGTACGATACACATCAAACAATTTTAGATTTATAATACTCAATCCAACACAAAAGAACCGCAAAGAGTGCCCCCAGATTTCTACCATGGAACATAGTATGAAAACATGCAATCAACCCCTATGCCTAGATTACTCCATTGTCACCTCGGGAATCCGCGAGTTGATGCCACAATATATATCAAGTGAATCACTTGAATACCCCAATATCACTACGGGTATCCGCATGAAAGTCATATATTATGTGCTCTCAAACCGGAATGTTCAATCCAAAATAATGAAATCTCGAAGGGAAAGATTCAATTCATCACAACATGATAGCAAGGGAATAACATAATATGAGTCGACTATATTAACATAGCCCGTGATACATCAAGATCGTGCCAACTTCATAACCCAAAAGTATAGGGGATCGCAATAGTTTTCGAGGGTAGAGTATTCAACCCAAATTTATTGATTCAACTCAAGGGGAGCCAAAGAATATTCTCGAGTATTAGCAACTGAGTTGTCAATTCAACCACACCTGAAAGACTTAATATCTGTAGCAAAGTATTTAGTAGCAAAGTAGTATGGAAGTAACGGTAACGGTGGTAAGCGTGACAGTAGCGGTTTTGTAGTGATTGTAACAATAGCAACGGAAAAGTAACTTAGCAAAGACCAATATGTGGAAAGCTCGTTGGCGATGGATCAGTGATGGATAATTATGTCGGCTGGCATTCATCATGCAATAGTCATAACATAGGGTGATACACAACTAGCTCCAATTCATCAATGTAATGTAGGCATGTATTCCATATAAAGTCATACATGCTTATGGAAAAGAACTTGCATGACATCTTTTGTCCAACCCTCCGATGGTAACAGGGTCCTAATTGAAATTAAGGGATATTAAGGCCGACTTTTAATAGAGAAACGGACCAAACCATTAGCACATAGTGAATACATGAACTACTCAAACTACGGTAATCACCGGAAAGAATCCCAGTTATTATCACCCTGGGGGATGCTGATCATAACTCGTAATGGGTGTCTACAACTTGCAAGATAGGATCAAGAAAACATATATATTCATGAAAACATAATAGGTTCAGATCTGAAATCATGGCACTCGGGTCCTAGTAACAATCATTAAGCATAGCAAAGTCACAGCAACATCAATCTCAAAACATAATGGATACTAGGGATATAACCCTAACAAAACTAACTCGATTACATGATAGATCTAATCCAACCCATCATCGTCGAGCAAGCCTACGATGGAATTACTCACGAACGACGGAGAGCATCATGAAATTGGTGATGAAGGATGGTTGGTGATGACGACGGTGTCAATTTGCCCTCTCTAGAGCCCAAATCAGACTACAAATCTGCCCTCCCAAGGAAGGACAAGAGGTGGAGGCGGCTCTGTATCGTAAAACACGATGAACTCTTCTCTATGATTTCCCCCGGATAGGAATATATATGGGTTGAAAAGAGGTCGGTGGAGCCATAGGGGCCCCACAAGCCAGGGGGCGTACCCTAGGTGGGGTTGCGCCGTGCAGGCTTCTGGCCAGGTGGTGGCCCCTCTCAAGTTGATTATTTCGCCAATATTTTTTATTAATTCCAGAAACATTCTCCGTAAATTTTTAGGTCCATCCGAGAAATTTTATTTATGCACAAAAATTACACCAAGGCAATTCTGCTGAAAACAACGTCAGTCCGTGTTAGTTCCATTCAAATCATGCAAATTAGAGTCCAAAGCAAGGTCAAAAGAGGTTGGAAAAGTAGATACATTGGAGACATATCAACTCCCCCAAGCTTAAATGTTTGCTTTTCCTCAAGCAATTTGGTTGACAAACTGAAAGTGATAAACAAAAACTATTACAAACTCTGTTTTGATCTTGCTGTTGTAAATAGGTCTAACTTATGTTCAGATCTTCACCTAAGATTATAGATTAACCACATTCATAATAAAATTTAGGTCTCATATTTACTTATATCAATGGCATAATCAACGAGCGAGCAATAATAATAAGTCTCAGATGACAGCAATTTTATCAAAACAATCATAATACAATTTGATCAAAACAATTTTATCAAAACAATCAAAACAATCTCGCTAGCCCTTTTTGAGACGACAAAACATAAATGCAGAGCACCTCTAAAGAACAAGGACTGACTAGACATCGTAATTCATGGTAAAAGAGACCCACTATACTCATACTCAATATCAATTAATAACAAAGCATACAAATGACGGAGCTGCTCTCTAACTGGTGCCTTTTTATAAGAAGAGGATGAGTCAATAGTAAAGTAAAATAGATAGGCCCTTCGCAGAGGGAAGCATTGATTTACAGAGGTGCCAGAGCTCAAGCTTTTAAAAGGGGGATGAATCAAAATTTTGGGTGGTATGCTTTCATTGTGAACATAGCAACTAAGAGATCTCAATATCTTCCATGCTAAATACATTATAGGCGGTTCCCAAATAAAATATTAAAGTTTTTACTCCCCTCCACCAATTGATCACATTCCACGGCGGGCCAAATCCACACGTACCGTCCATACAAACAACAATCGTACGGGAGTTTTGTGGGGACCCCGACATACGATTCGAGATCACCGTGCTCAGTGATCCTAGAGATCAACGCTCACCGAACCCAGATACCAAATAAAAGAGTCTTACATCCAAGTACCGATTATTACAACACATGACCGAATGGTCAAGTTCACAAGGCAGGGCCTAAGGCCAAATCACTCTGATACAACTAGTAGCGGAAATCATAGGGGCTAAGCGGGTGCCCATGCCATCAAGCCTATACCAACATGCATTCTGACTTGGAAGCGTGCTAGTTCGCAGGGGCGTCTCCGAAGATGTACTCATCGCCAAACTCCGGTCCTTCCATGTCTGGTCAATAACATAACCAGTGGCAAGCCAATGAGTACTTTGAATGTACTCGCAAACAACCCATAATATGTACAATGAAAGTGAAGGATAACAATATGATGCATCTTTGGTGGATTTCCTCGGTGAAAAATGATCATGAATATGCATCAAGTTAAAGAATCACTATTGAAGAACATGTTACAGATATCAATATATCTGTCGAGGGCTGAACCATTCGGGCTCACCCTATACGCCAAGTCACCGAACTTGGTCATATCATTACTTTCCGTAACAACACCTTTTCCATCACCACACACACACACACACTTGGTTTATGCGGAAATAGATGGACGTAGTTTAAGAAGGATTACCCAACTGTCCTTGACCGTGGACACGGCTATTCGAATAGTTTTACACTCTCCGCAGGTAGTACGCTGGACCCACGAGATCCGGGAAACTTCCGTGTCATCCACGACTTGCGGTATATAACATACCCGAGGTAAGTACCCGATCAATGCCTTTCCCCTGACAATACTAGACAAAGAGGTCCACTCGATTGGTACCCATCCCACATGCCGTATGTCTTACGAGCACCGACTCTGGACAGTAACAATCATGCGGGGACCAACGGTGTGACTGGAACTCATAAAAATGGCATATTCGTCCGACCTGGCACGACCCCGTCACGAGAGTGACCACACATCACTCCCGCCACTAGTAATGTGGCTCTTTGCTAGCACCAACCAGAGTAATTAACATGGCCCTGTCCCATAAGGGGTAACGTGGTCGTACTGGTAAGGTTGGGACGGTCGACATATCATAAATCTAATCCCATTTCCGAAACCATACTCACACAAATACCGGGTGCATCATGATACGTCTCCAACGTATCTATAATTTTTGATGGTTTCATGCTATTACTTGTAAAACCTTGGATGTTTTGCATACCGTTTGTATATTTTTTGGGACTAACTTATTAACTCAGTGCCAAGTGCCTGTTCCTATTTTTTCCATGTTTTTGACCCCTTTTAGAGGAGATTTTGAAACGCAGTCCAAACGGAAGAAAATCCTCGAAAAGATTTTTTCCGGAATGGAAGAAGATCAGGAAGCATGGGAGCCAAGGCAGGGGAGCCTCAGGGGCCCCACAAACCCCCACTCCACGGCCAGGGGAGTAGGCCGCGCCACCCAGGCTTGTGGCCCCCCTGAGCGCCCCCTGACCTAGGGGTTGCGCCTATAAATTCCCTAAAAATCCCAAAAAAATAAGGAGATCATCGAAATCACTTTTCCGCCGCCGCAAACTTCTGTCTCCGCAAGATCCCACCTGGGGCACGTTCTGGTGCCCTGCTGGAGGGGGGATTTGGAAACGGAGGGCTTCTCCATCAACAACATGACCTCTCCGATGATGCGTGAGTAGTTCACCATAGACCTACGGATCCATAGCTAGTAACTAGATGGTTCGTCTCTCTCTTGGAACTTCATTACAAAGTTCTCCATGATCTTCATGGAGATCTATCCAATGTAATCTTCTTTTGCGATGTGTTTGTCGAGATCCGATGAATTGTGGATTTATGATCATATTATCTATGAATCTTATTTGAGTTTCTTCTGATCTCTCTTATGCATGCTTTCTTATCCTTGTAATTCTCTTCGAGTTGTGGGTTTTGTTTTGCCAACTAGATCCATGATTCTCTTAATGGGAGAAGTGCTTGGTTTTGGGTTCATACCGTGCGGTGACCTCACCCAGTGACAGAAGGGGTAGCGAGGCACGCATCATGTTGTTGCCATAAAGGGTAAAAAGATGGGGTTTTCATCATTGGTTTGAGATTATCCCTCTACATGATGTCATCTTGCTTAAGGCGTTACTCTGTTCATCATGAACTCAATACACTAGATGCATGCTGGAGAGCAGTCCATGTGTGGAGTAATAGTAGTAGATGTAGAAAGTATCGGTCTACTTGTCTCGGACGTGATGCCTATATGTATGATCATTTCCTTAGATATCGTCATGACTTTGCGCGGTTCTATCAATTGCTCGACAGTAATTTGTTCACCCACCATTATATTTGCTATTATGAGACAAGCCTCTAGTGAACACTATGGCCCCCAGGGTTTACTCCTCACCATATTTTCAGCCTTACACTTTTTACTTCGTTGCACTTTCCGCCTTCAAATCTCACTTTGCAAACAATCTTGAAGGGATTGACAACCCCTTTGAAGCGTTGGATGCATGCTTGTTTGTGTTTGCGCAGGTACTCTGGACTTGACGAGGCCCTCCTTCTGGATCGATACCTTGGTTCTCAAACTGAGGGAAATACTTACTGCTCCTGTGCTGCATCACCCTTTCCTCTTCAAGGAAAAAACCGACGCAAACCAGAGAAGTAATAAGAGGAATTCCTAGCGCCAAGGAAGGACTTTTGTTGCCGCGGCACAAGAATTTCTGGTGCCGTTGCCGGGGAGGAAGATCAAGTCAAGAACTCATCCAAGTAAGTGTCGCAAACTCATCTCTTGCATTTACTTTGTTTCACAGTTTCCTCTCGTTTTCCTCTCCCCCACTTCCAAATTGCCTTTTTCGTTCGCCTTTTTTGTTCGCCTTTTCGTTCGCCCTTTTCCTCGCGTGCTCTTCGTTTGCTTCCGTGCTTGCTTGCTAGCTGAAGTCACCACGAACGAAAACACCAAACTTTGTGACTTCTTTAATACTAATAATAATGATTTTATTAGTACTCAAATTGCTCCCGCCACTAGAGCGGAGTCATACGAAATCAATGCCGCTTTGCTGAATCTTGTTATGAAAGAGCAATTCTCTCGCCTTCCTAGTGAAGATGCCGTATCCCATCTCAATACCTTCATTGAGCTTTGCGATATGCAAAAGAAAAGAGATGTGGACAATGACGTGATTAAAATGAAGCTTTTTTCCTTTCTCGTTGCGAGATCGCGCAAAAACTTGGTTTTCTTCTTTGCCCAAAAATAGTATCGATTCTTGGGATAAGTGTCAAGATGCTTATATATCCAAGTATTTTCCGCCGGCTAAGATCATCTCTCTCCGTAATGATATCATGAATTTCAAGCAACTTGATCATGAAAATGTTGCACAAGCTTGGGAGAGAATGAAATTAATGATTAGAAATTGTCCCACTCATGGCTTGAGCCTTTGGATGATTATTCGAATCCTTTACGCTGGATTGAATTTCGCTTCTAGAAATATCTTGGATTCCGCCTCAGGTGGAACGCTCATGGAAATCACGTTAGTAGCAGCCACAAAGCTCTTAGACAACATCATGACGAACTACTCTCAGTGGCACACTGAAAGGTCACCTATTAGTAAGAATGTACACGCTATAGAGGAAATTAACTCGTTGAGTGCTAAGATGGACAAGTTAATGAATTTTGTTGCTAGTAGAAGTGCTCCTTTGGATCCTAATGATATGCCTTTGTCTTCTTTGATTGAGAGTAGCAACGCTAGCTTTGACGTTAATTTTGTTGGTAGGAATAACTTTGGCAACAACAATGCTTTTAGAGGAAACTATGTTCCTAGGCCTTTTCCTAGTAACTCCTCTAATAATTTTGGCAAATCCTACAACAATACTCATGGAAATTACAATAGATTACCCTCTGATCTAGAGAGTAATATCAAAGAGTTCATCAACTCTCAAAAGATTTTCAATGCGTCCATAGAGGAAAAGCTACTCAAAATTGACGATTTGGCTAAGAGTGTTGATAGAATGTATAGTGATGTTGATGCTTTGAAAGTTAGATGTGCTCCTCCCAAAATCAACATGGATGAAACTTTGAAAGCTATGCGTGTTTCCATGATTGAGAGCCAAGAAAGAACCGCCCAAATTCGTGCTAGACATGAATGGGTTAAAAAGGCGTGTTCTCGTGATGAGAATCACGAAGATCTTAAAGTGCTTGATGTGACTCCCATTGAATCTTTGTTTTCTTTCGTCAAACCTAATGATTATGGGGCTGGATATGAATCCACTTTGGTTGAAAAGTGCCCCAATGATTCAGAGTCCATCTATCTTGATGCTAAAAGCATTGAAAGTGGAGTAGAAGATGTTAAAACTTTGAATAGTAATGAAATTACTACCGTGGATTTCAAGGAATTCAATTATGATAGTTGCTCCTTTATTGAATGCATTTCATTGATGCAATCCATGTTAAACTCTCCACACGCTTATAGCCAAAACAAAGCCTTTACCGATCATATCGTCGAAGCTATGATAAAATCTCTTGAAGAGAAACTTGAATTGGAAGTCTCTATCCCTGGAAAGCTTCATGATGAGTGGGAACCTACCATCAAAATCAAAATCAAAAACTATGAATGCAATGCTTTGTGTGATTTGGGTGCTAGTGTTTCTATAATTCCAAAGTATTTATGTGATGTTCTGGGTTTTAATGAGATTGAAGAGTGTTCTCTTAATTTGCATCTTGCTTATTCTACTGTCAAGAAACCCATGGGAAGGATCAATGATGTTCTTATTATTGCTAATAGGAACTATGTACCCGTGGATTTCATTGTGCTTGACATTGATTGCAATCCTACATGCCCTATTATTCTCAGTAGACCTTTCCTAAGGACTATCGGTGCTACGATCGATATGAAGGAAGGGAATATTAGATTTCAATTTCCTTTAAGGAAGGACATGGAACACTTTCCTAGAAAGAAAATAAGATTGCCTTATGAATCCATGATGATGGCCACTTATGGTTTGAGCAACAAAGACGACGATACGTGATTCCATCGCTTTTGTGCTTAGCTAAGGGCGTTAAACAATAGCGCTTATTGGGAGGCAACCCAATGAATTTATCTTTTTCTTTCTGTTTTGTTGCGTCCACACCATCATAATTCTGTTGTGATTGTGTTTTTTGTGTTTGAGCCAAGCAAAACCTTTATGACTAGACTTGGTAATGGTTGTTTGATCCTGCTGGAAAAAGACAGAAACTTTTCACTCACGAGATGATTTTTCGTTTTTATTCAGAAAGAGCTTTTGAGTTGATTATTTTTGCTGCTGGTTGATATGCTTTTTGCCCAGGCCCACGTAATTTTTCATATTTTTTGAGGCACCAGAAGTATACGAAGTATACAGATTGCTACAGACTGGTCTGTTTTTGACCGATTCTGTTTTTCTTGAGTTGGTTGCTTGTTTTGATGAAACTATGGTTAGTATCGGGGATACTAGCCATGGAAAAGTGAGAATACAGTAGGTGAACACCAATATAGATGGAATTCAAGTTTGCTACAGTACCAAAAGAAGTGGTAGTTTGTTTTCTTGTACTAACGTTATCACGAGTTTCTATTTAAGTTTTGTGTTGTGAAGTTTTCATGTTTTGGGTGATGTTCTCATGGACGATGAGATAAGGAGTGGAAAGAGCTCAAGATTGGGGATTCCCAAGGCATCCCAAGAAAAATTCAACGACACCAAAAAGCCTAAGCTTGGGGATGCCCCGGGAAGGAATCCCCTCTTTCGTCTTCAATCCATCGGTAACATTAATTGGAGCTATATTTTTATTCACCACATGATATGTTATTTGCTTGGAGCGTCTTGTATCGTACGAGTCTTTTCTTTTTGTTGTGTCACAATCATCCTTGCTGCACACCTTTTTGAGAGAGAGACATGCACTCATCGTGATTTTGCTAGAATGCTCATAATGCTTCACTTATATCTTTTGAGGTAGATACTTTTGCTCTAGTGCTTCACTTATATATTTTAGAGCACGACGGTGCGTGATTTGGTAGTTGGCTTATGCTATGAAAGTAGTCCCAAAAGTGATAGATACCTAAAGAGGATGCAAAAAACCTCCATCTTCATGTGCATTGAGTAGAAAGAGAAGTTTTGATTCCTCTCAATTAGTTTTGAGACGTGGATTCCGTAATATTGAGAGCTATGTTAGTAGGGTGTTGTGGATTTAGAGATACTTGTGTTGAAGTTAGTGATTCCCGTAGCATGCACGTATGGTGAACCGCTATGCTAGGAAGTGGAGCATAATTGATCTATTGATTGTCATCCTTTGTGTTGAGGTTGGGATCGCGCGATGGTTAACACCTACCAATCCTAACCCTCAGAGTATGCGTTTAGCACTTTGTTTCGATTACTAATAAAAACTTTCACAACAAATATGTGAGTTCTTCATGACTAATGTGAGCCCATGGTATAGATGCACTTTCACCTTCCACCATTACTAGCCTCTCTAGTGCCGTGCAATTCTCGCCGTTGCATAAACCCACCAAATTCCTTCCTCAAAACAGCCACCATATCTACTTACTATGGCATTTTCATAGCCATTCAGAGATATATTGCCATGCAACTCCCACCGTTCCGTCTCATGACTTGTGCCGTCACTCTCATATTGCCATTGCATGATCGTAAGATAGCTAGCGAGATGTTTTCAACGTCATACGCAATGCTAGATTGTTGCACCCCGGTACACTGCCGGAGCCATTCCCTATGGAGTCATCATCATTGTGATCTTTGAGCTGTGAGTAAATAAAAGTGTGATGATCATCATTATTAGAGCATTATCCCATGTGAGGAAAAAAAGAAGAGGCCAAAGAGCCCAATAATAAAAGTAAAAGAGAAAAAAAAGAAAAAAAAGAGAGGCCTAAGAGCCCAAATGAAAAAAGGGAGAGAAAAAAGGGAAGGGACAATGCTACTATCCTTTTCCACACTTGTGCTTCATAATAGCACCATGTTCTTCATGTTTGAGAGCTTCTTGCTTTCTCACTACCTGATGCTAGTGGGAATCTTCATTATAAAACTTGGCTTGTATATTCCAATGATGGGCTTCCTCAAAATTTCCCAAGGTCTTCGTGAGCAAGCAAGTTGGATGCACACCTACTAGTTTTCCTTTTGAGCTTTCACATACTTATAGCTCTAGTGCATCTTTTGTATGGCAATCCCTACTCATTCACATTGATATCTATTAATGGGCATCTCCATAGCCTATTGATACGCCGAGTCAATGTGACCATCTCCACTTTTTTGTCTCACAACCACCACCACACTCTATTCCACCTATACTGCTATATCCATGGCTCGCGCTCATGTATTGCGTGATAGTTATAAAAAGTTTGAGAAACTAAGAGTGCGAAAACAATTACTTGGCCAATACCGGGGTTTTGCATGATTTACATTAGTTGTGTGACGATGATGGAGCATAGCCAGACTATATGATTTTGTAGGGATAACTTTCTTTGGCCTTGTTATTTTGAAAGTTCATGATTACCTTGCTAGTTTGCTTGAAGTATTATTGTTTTCATGTTAATAGCAAACTATTGTTTTGAATCTTACGGATATGAACATTCAGGTCACGTGAAAGAAGTTGCAAAGGACAACTATGCTAGGTAGCATTCCACATCAAAAATTCATTCTTTATCACTTCCGTACTCGAGGACGATCAGGAGTTAAGCTTGGGTATGCTTGATACGTCTCCAATGTATCTATAATTTTTGATGGTTTCATGCTATTATCTTGTCAAACTTTGGATGTTTTGCATACCTTTTATATATTTTTGGGACTAACTTATTGACTCAGTGCCAAGTGATAGTTCCTGATTTTTCCATGTTTTTTATCCCTTTTAGAGTAGATTTTGAAACGGAGTCCAAACGGAAGAAAATCCTCGAAAAGATTTTTTCCAGAATGGAAGAAGATCGGGAAGGTTGGGAGCCAAGGCAGCGGAGCCTCAGGGGCCCCAAAAGCCCCCGCCCTATGGCCAGGGGGGTAGGCCGCGCCACCCAGGCTTGTGGACCCCCTGAGTGCCCCCTGACCTAGGGGTTGCGCCTATAAATTCCCTAAAAATCCCAAAAAATCAGAAGATTATTGCAATCACTTTTCCGCCGCCGCAAGATTTTGTCTCCGCAAGATCCCATCTGGGGCACGTTCTGGTGCCCTGCCGGAGGGGGATTCGGACCCGGAGGGCTTCTACATCAACACCATGACCTCTCCGATGATGCGTGAGTAGTTCACCATAGACCTACGAGTCCATAGCTAGTAACTAGATGGCTTCTTCTCTCTCTTGGACTTCATTACAAAGTTCTCCTTGATCTTCATGGAGACCTATCCGATGTAATCTTCTTTTGCGATGTGTTTGTCGAGATCCGATGAATTGTGGATTTATGATCAGATTATCTATGTATCTTATTTGAGTTTCTTCTGATCTCTCTTATGCATGATTTCTTATCCTTGTAATTCTCTTCAAGTTGTGGGTTTTGTTTGGCCAACGAGATCTATGATTCTTTTTGTTGGGGAACGTCTCATGGGAAACAAAAAATTTCCTACGCGCACGAAGACCTATCATGGTGATGTCCATCTATGAGAGGGGATGAGTGATCTACGTACCCTTGTAGACCGTACAGCAGAAGCATTAGTGAACGCGGTTGATGTAGTGGAACGTCCTCACGTCCCTCGATCCGCCCCGCGAACAATCCCGCGATCAGTCCCACGATCTAGTGCCGAACGGATGGCACCTCCGCGTTCAGCACACGTACAGCTCGACGATGATCTCGGCCTTCTTGATCCAGCAAGAGAGACGGAGAGGTAGAAGAGTTCTCCGGCAGCGTGACGGCACTCCGGAGGTTGGTGATAACCTTGTCTAAGAAGGGCTCCGCCCGAGCTCCGCAGAAACGCGATCTAGAGGAAAAACCGTGGAGGTATGTGGTCGGGCTGCCGTGGAAAAGTCGTCTCAAATCAGCCCTAAGACCTCCGTATATATAGGTGGGAGAGGGGGGCCCTTGCCTTGGGGCTCAAGGAGCCCCAAGGGGGTCGGCCGAGCCTCGGGGGGAAGGTCTCTCCCCCAAACCGAGTTGGACTTGGTTTGGTGGGTGGGAGTCCTTCCTTCCCTTCCCACCTCCTCCTTTTTTTTCTCTTTGATTTTTCTTCCAATGCGCATAGGGCCCTTTTGGGCTGTTCCACCAGCCCACTAAGGGCTGGTGCGCCACCCTCAAGGCCTATGGGCTTCCCCGGGGTGGGTTGCCCCCTCCCAGTGAACTCCCGGAACCCATTCGTCATTCCCGGTACATTCCCGGTAACTCTGAAAACCTTCCGGTAATCAAATGAGGTCATCCTATATATCAATCTTCGTTTCCGGACCATTCCGGAAACCCTCGCGACGTCTGTGATCTCATCCAGGACTCCGAACAACATTCGGTAACCAACCATATAACTCAAATACGCATAAAACAACGTCGAACCTTAGGTGTGCAGACCCTGCGGGTTCGAGAACTATGTAGACATGACCTGAGAGACTCCTCGGTCAATATCCAATAGCAGGACCTCAGTGTCAATATCCATATTGGATCCTACATATTCTATGAAGAAATTATCGTTTGAACCTCAGTGTCAAGGATTCATATAATCCCGTATGTCATTCCCTTTGTCCTTCGGTATGTTACTTGCCCGAGATTCGATCGTCAATATCCGCATACCTATTTCAATCTCGTTTACCGACAAGTCTCTTTACTCATTCTGTAATACAAGATCCCGCAAGTTACACTAAGTCACATTGCTTGCAAGGCTTGTGTGTGATGTTGTATTACCAACTGGGCCCCGAGATACCTCTCCGTCACACGGAGTGACAAATCCCAGTCATGATCCATACTAACTCAACTAACACCTTCGGAGATACCTGTAGAGCATCTTTATAGTCATCCAGTTACGTTGCGACGTTTGATACACACAAAGTATTCCTCCGGTGTCAGTGAGTTATATGATCTCATGGTCATGGGAACAAATACTTGACACGCAAAAAACAATAGCAACAAAATGACACGATCAACATGCTACGTCTATTAGTTTGGGTCTAGTCCATCACGTGATTCTCCTAATGACGTGATCCAGTTATCAAGCAACAACACCTTGTTCATAATCAGAAGACACTAACTATCTTTGATCAACTGGCTAGCCAACTAGAGGCTTGCTAGGGACAGTGTTTTGTCTATGTATCCACACATGTAAATGAGTCTTCATTCAATACAATTATAGCACGGATAATAAACGATTATCTTGATACAGGAATTATAGTAATAACTATATTTATTATTGCCTCTAGGGCATAATTCCAATAGTCTCCCACTTGCACTAGAGTCAATAATCTAGTCCTCACATCATCATGCGAATTACATTGTAATAAATCTAACACCCATACAGTTCTGGTGTTGATCATGCTTAGCCCGTGGAAGAGGTTTAGTCAGCGGGTCTGCTACATTCAGATCCGTGTGCACTTTGCACATATTCACGTCCTCCCCTTCGACGTAGTCGCGGATGAGGTTGAAGCGTCGTTTGATGTGTCTGGACTTCTTGTGAAACCGTGGTTCCTTTGCTAAGGCAATGGCACCCGTGTTGTCACAGAACAAGGTTATTAGATTCAGTGCGCTTGGCACCACTCCAAGATCCGTCATGAATTGCTTCATCCAAACACCCTCCTTAGCCGCCTCCGAGGCAGCCATGTACTCCGCTTCACATGTAGAATCTCCTACGACGCTTTGCTTGGAATTGCACCAGCTTACCGCACCCCCATTAAAAATAAATATGTATCCGGTTTGCGACTTAGAGTCGTCCGGATCTGTGTCAAAGCTTGCATCGACGTAACCTTTTACGGCGAGCTCTTCGTCACCTCCATATACGAGAAACATCTCCTTAGTCCTTTTCAGGTACTTCAGGATATTCTTGACCCCCGTCCAGTGATCCAATCCTGGATTACTCTGGAACCTACCTGCCATACTTATGGCCAGGCTAACATCCGGTCTAGTGCACAGCATTGCATACATAATAGAACCTATGGCTGAAGCATAGGGGACGGAGCGCATATGCTCTCTATCTTCATCAGTTGCTGGGCATTGAGTCTTACTGAATCTCGTACCTTGTAAAACTGGCAAGAACCCTTTCTTGGACTGTTCCATTTTGAACCTCTTCAAAACTTTATCAAGGTATGTGCTTTGTGAAAGTCCTATCAGGCGTTTTGATCTATCCCTATAGATCTTAATGCCTAGAATGTAAGCAGCTTCTCCTAGGTCCTTCATAGAGAAACTTTTATTCAAGTAATCCTTTATGCTCTCCAAAAACTCCACGTTGTTTCCAATCAGCAATATGTCATCCACATATAATATTAGAAACGCCACAGAGCTCCCACTCACTTTCTTGTAAATACAAGATTCTCCAACCACTTGTATAAACGCAAATGCTTTGATCACCTCATCCAAGCGTTTGTTCCAACTCCGAGATGCTTGCACCAGTCCATAAATGGATCGCTGGAGCTTGCACACCTTGTTAGCATTCTTAGGATCGACAAAATCTTCGGGTTGCATCATATACAATTCTTCCTTAAGGAAACCGTTAAGGAACGCCGTTGTGACATCCATCTGCCAGATTTCATAATCGAAAAATGCAGCTATTGCTAACATGATTCTGACGGACTTAAGCATCGCTACGGGTGAGAATGTGTCATCGTAGTTAACTCCTTGAACTTGTGAAAAACCCTTTGCCACAAGTCGAGCTTTATAAACAGTCACATTGCCGTCAGCGTCCGTCTTCCTCTTAAAGATCCATTTGTTCTGAATAGCCTTGCGGCCCTCAGGCAGTACCTCCAAAGTCCACACTTTGTTCTCATACATGGATCCTATCTCGGACTTCATGGCTTCTAGCCATTTGTTGGAATCCGGGCCCACCATTGCTTCTTCATAATTTGCAGGTTCATTGTTGTCCAACAACATGATTGATAAGACGGGATTACCATACCACTCTAGAATAGCACGTGGCCTCGTCGACCTGCGTGGTTCGACAGAAACTTGAACCGGAGTTTCATGATCACCATCATTAACTTCCTCCTCAGCCGGCGTTGCAACGACAGAGGTTTCCCCTTGCCCTGCGCCACCATCCAGAGGGATGAGAGGTTTGACAACCTCGTCAAGTTCTATCTTCCGCCCACTCAATTCTCTCGAGAGAAACTCCTTCTCGAGAAAAGCTTCGTTTTTAGCAACAAACACTTTGGCCTCGGATTTGAGATAGAAGGTGTACCCAACTGTCTCATTTGGGTAACCTATGAAGACGCACTTTTCTGCTTTGGGTTCCAGCTTTTCAGGCTGAAGCTTTTTGACATAAGCATCACATCCCCAAACTTTAAGGAACGACAACTTTGGCCTTTTGCCATACCATAGTTCATATGGTGTCGTCTCAACGGATTTTGATGGTGCCCTATTTAAAGTGAATGCAGCTGTTTCTAATGCATAACCCCAAAACGATAACGGCAAATCGGTAAGAGACATCATAGATCGCACCATCTCTAATAAAGTACGATTACGACGTTCGGACACACCGTTACGCTGTGGTGTTCCAGGCGGTGTTAACTGTGAAACAACTCCATGTATATATAGGTGGGAGAGGGGGGCCTTGCCTTGGGGCTCAAGGAGCCCCAAGGGGGTTGGCCGAGCCAAGGGGGGAAGGTCTCCCCCTCAAACCGAGTTGCACTTGGTTTGGTGGGTGGGAGTCCTTCCGTCCCTTCCCACCTCCTCCTTTTTTTCTTTCTCTTTGATTTTTATTCCAATGCGCATAGGGCCCTTTTGGGCTGTCCCACCAGCCCACTAAGGGCTCGTGCGCCACCCTCAAGGCCTATGGGCTTCCCCGGGGTGGGTTGCCCCCTCCCGGTGAACTCCCGGAACCCATTCGCCATTCCCGGTAACTCCGAAAACCTTCCGGTAATCAAATGAGGTCATCCTATATATCAATCTTCGTTTCCGGACCAATCCAGAAACCCTCGTGACGTCCGTGATCTCATCCAGGACTCTGAACAACATTCGGTAACCAACCATATAACTCAAATACGCATAAAACAACGTCGAACCTTAAGTGTGCAGACCCTGCGGGTTCGAGAACTATGTAGACATGACCCGAGAGACTCCTCGGTCAATATCCAATAGCGGGACCTGGATGCCCATATTGGATCCTACATATTCTACGAAGAACTTATCGTTTGAACCTCAGTGTCAAGGATTCATATAATCCCGTATGTCATTCCCTTTGTCCTTCGGTATGTTACTTGCCCGAGATTCGATCGTCAGTATCCGCATACCTATTTCAATCTCGTTTACCGGCAAGTCTCTTTACTCGTTCCGTAATACAAGATCCCGAAACTTACACTAAGTCACATTGCTTGCAAGGCTTGTGTGTGATGTTGTATTACCGAGTGGGCCCCGAGATACCTCTCCGTCACACGGAGTGACAAATCCTAGTCTTGATCCATACTAACTCAACTAACACCTTCGGAGATACCTGTAGAGCATCTTTATAGTCACCTAGGTACGTTGCGACGTTTGATACACATAAAGTATTCCTCCGGTGTCAGTGAGTTATATGATCTCATGGTCATAGGAACAAATACTTGACACGCAGAAAACAGTAGCAACAAAATGACACGATCAACATGCTACGTCTATTAGTTTGGGTCTAGTCCATCACGTGATTCTCCTAATGACGTGATCCAGTTATCAAGCAACAACACCTTGTTCATAATCAGAAGACACTGACTATCTTTGATCAACTGGCTAGCCAACTAGAGGCTTGCTAGGGACAGTGTTTTGTCTATGTATCCACACATGTAAATGAGTCTTCATTCAATACAATTATAGCACGGATAATAAATGATTATCTTGATACAGGAATTATAATAATAACTATATTTATTATTGCCTCTAGGGCATAATTCCAACACTTTTAATGGGAGAAGTGCTTGGTTTTGGGTTCATACCGTGCGGTGACCTCACCCAGTGACAGAAGGGGTAGTGAGGCACGCATCATATTGTTGTCATAAAGGGTATAAAGATGGGGTTTTCATCATTATTGGTTTGAGATTATCCCTCTACATCATGTCATCTTGCTTAAGGCGTTACTCTGGTCGTCATGAACTCAATACACTAGAAGCATGCTAGACAGCGGTCGATGTGTGGAGTAATAGTAGTAGATGCAGAAAGTATCGGTCTACTTGTCTCGGAAGTGATGCCTATATGTATGATCATTGCCTTAGATATCATCATGACTTTGCGCGGTTCTATCAATTGCTTGACAGTAATTTGTTACCCACCGTGATATTTGCTATTATGAGAGAAGCCTCTAGTGAACACTATGGCCCCCAGGGTCTACTCCTCACCATATTTTCATCCTTACACTTTTTACTTCGTTGCATTTGAACGGATTGACAACCCCTTTGAAGCGTTGGGTCCATGCGTGTTTGTGTTTGCGCAGGTACTGTGGACTTGACGAGGCCCTCCTTCTGGATCGATACCTTGGTTCTCAAACTGAGGGAAATACTTACTGCTCCTGTGCTGCATCACCCTTTCCTCTTCAAGGGAAAAACCGACGCAAACCAGAGAAGTAACAAGAAGAATTTGTAGCGCCAAGGACATCACTTCACCAAAAGTGACCACCTAACTCATCAGCACCCTCGGGCATTAGTTGCACCTGACGGGGTTTTCATAAACTCTTGCTTTATGTCATCAACATGCTCATGATAATACTACTTCTAACTTTACTTGTCAACATGATATTAGCATGACCCTTAAGGGGTAGGATCAAGCTCAATGCATGTGCTCATGGGGAGCCATCGGTAAAATCGTGTCAAATGGTTACCGGCACTTATGATCATATGCAACGGAAATACTTGCTATCTTAATCATGCAAATTAACATATGCTCAGTCATGGTCAAAGGGCTGCTTGCCTTGGTCAGCTAGGTATCCGGGGTCTACGAGGTCTTCCGCTCCAATTCCCTCGTCACACAGATTTTCTATCATCGATAAAACAATAAATAAGAAATAGCTCACACATGAACAGATCACAAAGTCATTTTAAAAATGTTGTTTATTACTCATAAATCTAAGTTGTCATTCTGAAAAATATTGGCCGTAATTTCCCTAGAAGGAACATTTTTTAAATTAACCAAACAGAAGTAAAACTATTCCAATTTAGTCCTTTTTATTATTGTAAAACAGAATAGTTGTAGAAAAATTCATCTATTCATTTTATTAAATACTACTTATTTTTAGAAGAATAATAGTGGAAAAATTATATTCTTACAGTGGTTAAATGTTTTTATAAAAATCTTAGAAACCAGGTTTAAAAATAAAAGAAAAACAGGCTAAAACACCGGGCCTGGGTCGGCCTGGAGCAGGGCTGGCCCATGGCCAGCCGACAGCCTGCACAGGCGCGCGCGCCATCAGGTTTGAACCTGATGTTCGGGGCCCTGCGGTCAGTGGCTGTGGACAGCGTGGAGGAGGAGGATGGGCCACCGATAGATGGGGCACACCTGTTGGTGTCGTCTCCTACCTCTAGCGAGAGAGGAGGAGGAGCACGACGGCGAGGTTGCCGACGCTCTCAAGCGCCAACAAGGACTGGAATGGGTTCGCCTTGATGTCGCATACCTGCTGGTGGTCGGAACTAGATCAGAGAGGCAGGGGTTCGGCAGTGACGAGGAGGCCGTGGCGGAGGAGTTTCGGGAGGTGGTCGAGGAGGTGGCTAGAGACACCGAAATGCTCAGGCGAGTTGGGGGAAAGCTTCCTAGGGCTGAGGGGATCAATTTGGTGGGTCGAGGGGCGCATGAGCCGTCGTATAGCTGGAGATCGACCGGAGCTCCGAGGCAGAGGGGCCTCGGTTGATCTCGAGCACCGGGGCTCTTCCATTTTGCTGGGGTGGCTAGGGAGGTACTAGTTATTGTGGTGAAGCTATTTGAGCGGTGCAGGAGCGAGGGGGAGCGCTATTTATAGGCACGCGACAGCTAGCCGATTGAGGAGCGCCAGTGACTCACCTGTGCGTGCATGGGGTGCAGAGAGAGGCTAGATTCGAAACCATGGTCTCATCACATGGTTTTGGACTGCTAGAACCATCTGCTGCAGAGGGAGAGAGGGAGAAGTCCAGCATCCATGGCTGCGCAACCTTGGCCGGTTCTGGTGCACGCGGGAACGCGTCTCACGAGCTCTAGCGCGGGAGAGGAGGGGCCCTGAGGGTTGCTCGATGCAGAGGGGTTGTCGGGGAAGAGGTTGGACACCTCGGGGGAGGCTGGAACTGTCCGAGAGCGTCACCTCCACCTTGGTGGCTTCCTGTAGCGTACCTAGAGAGCAGTTTTAGCATGCCACGGCATGCTGGTGCGCTCTGAGGCACTTTTGACGTGTCTAGTATGTCCTGGTACTGGCTGGGAGTGTGGCTAGTCGTTTGGGTCTCGTGGGAGCTTTGGCTGGTCAAGGGAGACAAGAAATACTGGTGCTGTCAGCCTTGAACTGAAGCTTAAATTGGGGTTTTTGCCCTTTCCACTTTGAACTAGTGAGGGGCCAGTTGACTGGGGTTAGGCACAGATGCTGGCCACCTAATCTGTAAGTTTGGAGCAAAGGGGTTAGATTTAGCTGTGGCTAAGGTGGCTTTTTCCCATTTGTCAAAAGGTGCTCGACATTGGTTTGAGGGGGTTGCACCCCACCACTGGTGCTCCAACTTAACAGGTTTGGGTTTGGTGCTAAAACATGGGGTTTCACCAAGTTTGAGCTCCATTGGACAAGTTTAGCTTTGTAAAATTGAAAACACTTCAATATGACTAGATCTGTCCCTTCCAAAGAGAGTGTGGGCAAACTAAGTCCCACAAATCCCATTTTCGGTGTGGAACCCTCATTTAAGGTATTAGGCACTCCTGCAAAGTTTCAGTATCATTGGATAAACTTTGCTATGTAGAGTTGCTCTAACTTCAATCTGGACACAAGGGGTTTTAGGGTTATTTGGGGTCCTTAATCACCTTGGATCAAGGTGAAACTTTTTGTGGACACCAATTATGGCTTAGGAAGGCCACTGGAATTTTCTAGGATTTTATTGAGAATACTTCCTTTGGAAATATTTCAAAAGGTCAAAACAGACAGAAATAGCTTTCAGGGTTTTATTCAATAATTATAATATAAAATAGGGTTTAAATCTTACGTATGGAAAATATATGTCCTTCTGATCATCTCCAATTTTAATCAGATTTTTCTAAGGCAGAAAGGTCTTTTCCAAGTAAGAATACCAATTTTGGCCTCACAAATGGACATGCAATTTAATTAGGAAAATAATTATAAAAATAATTTTTTTTGGTTTTGGAATATAAAGATAAGTTAAAATCAGATCACTAACTTTGAGTAGAAGCACTCCTTGCCATCAAGGGCATGTAGTGCAACTCAAGGTAAGGTTTTACATTGATCAGAAACAAGTAAGGGTTTTTGGAAATCAATGTTATGAAATAGGGTTCTTATCATCACATGATCACACGCACAAGCATGCAATGGAAATCATGGCACTCACAACATTAGTCTTGAAAAAGTTTTAACAAGCCCAGATTTTCACAATACAGATAAGTGGTAGAAAAAATGAGGGTGTGACAGACCTATCCCCTTTACAAGAATCTCGTCCCCGTGATTCCTAAGCTAGGTGCTAAAAAGGTCTGGAAACTCAGATCGGAGATAGTCTTCACGCTCCCATGTTGCCTCGGCTTCGGTGTGGTTGCTCCATTGAACCTTGAAATACTTGATGGTGCGGCTTCTGGTGCAACGCTCAGCTTCATCCAGAATACAGATCGGCTTCTCGCGGTAGGTGAGATCAGGCTAAAGGTCAATGGCTTGGTGGTCAATGTCCTGGTAAAGATCGGGACGATTTGGCGCTTGAAGACACTTCCGAAGTTGTGACACGTGGAAGACATTGTGCACACCCGAAAGTTTTGGAGGTAGCTCCAACTGATAAGCAACTTCTCCACGCCTTGCCGTGATCTTAAACGGTCCAATCACTACAGGAATCAGCTATTCTGCCGACAGGTATAATCTTTGCCGTCAGCAAATCAGCGGGGTTGACGGAAAACAGTTACTTTGCGCTCATGTGCAGACGGCAAAAAAAATACTACCGTCAAAAATAACATAAAACAGACGGCAAAAAAACACACACCGCAAAAGACAATTTTGCCGTCAACTATTTGGGTAGATGACGACAAAGATAGCATTTTTGTCATCTTCTTACACTCTGGCTGACGGCAAAAGTCTGTCCACGACCGCGTTCGACGGGTCTAAATGGGCGTATGTTTTCCTGTCTTGTGTTTGGGCCAACTGACGGCAACAAAGGAAGCTTTGCCGTCTGCTGCTCTCCACTGATGACAGCAATGAGTGAAAAATCCCTGAAAAAGGCAAAGAGTTAAATAAAAAAACCCAGCCACACCTGATCGAGAGCAGCTCCCCGCGCCCACCTTTCTCCCGCGACCTCACCTCTCACACAGTTGCTAGGGTTCCCCACCGCCGCCGGCCTCCTCGGTCGCGGCTGCTGCCGTACCGGTCACCGTCGCCGTCACCTGTCGTCATCGTCGTCGGTCTCCGCTTCGTTCCCGCCCCACCGTGAGCGAGGAAACCGACCGGTTCACGCCTCCCCGTCGGTCGCCACCCGCCGCCGCCCCTTCCTTTTCATTCAGGCAGCATGCGTGCAACTGGCAGGGCGTCCACTTCCCTGCTGGACGAGGGGACAAACTTGGCTTGGTTGAATCTTCCCTATTCGTGGCAGATCCATGTAGGACAGTGACCCCGGTGCTCTTCTTGCTCGAGGCACACATCTCCTACGGGTTGTTCCGTCCTGCAGCTTGCATCTGCTTCGGTCCTTCCGTGCCAATCCGGATGCTCTTCTCCTTCCGTCTTGCAGCTCCTTTACTCCGGTCCGGCAACTCATCCTGACCAAGGTATAAGCTTTTCTATGCTTCACATCTATACAGATAGATACATAGTGTGCTATTACATAGCCCACTTTGTAAGAGTCAAAGGTAGTCAAAGGTTCTCATGGCTAGAGCAAAGCAATGAAGCACATGAAGCTTTTCTCTGCTTCTAGTATATATAGATCTATGCATAGCTTTTAGTACATAGCTCACTTGCTAGTACATGCCAATACGTACACTAAGGTTCTCATTGCTAGACCAAGAACTGAACCACACTGCACACGAATGTACTGAGTACAGTCTGCATTTTATTTGTGTTGTTAAATTTTATTTATAAATTCAGTTTATAGTGATACACTTGCATAGTACAATATCTGCATTTTCATACTGTTCAATGTTGTTTATAAATACAGCTTGAACTGATAAACTTGCACATCAATCTGTTTGTACTACTAAATTTTGTTCTATAGATTCAGTTTTTACTGATAAAACTGCACTCAACACAGTATAGTCTCTTCCTTTTGTTTTAGTAATAATTGTTCTTTAGTTATAATTCCTTTTGCATTATACAATTGTATTAACAAGTTCAGTTTACTAGTTATTCCTAAATCAAACTAGTTAACTATATGCACTTGTAATTCAGTCAAATAGCTTATGTATGTTCCTTTTTCTGTAGCAGTAGGCTGCTAACAAAATGTCTTCAGCAGGATCAGGAGCTTCCACCGCAGCCGTGACCGGAAGAACAAGAAAACATCCAGCTTGGGAGCATGCCCTACCCATTACCGTTTTTTCATTTCCTATGGTGGATTGATGGTAATCAGCTCATGGTTTGATGGATATGGAATATTGTGATATTGTTGGCTTGTGGTTGTAGTGTACTTTTGAAGTCTCGACTTATTTCTTTAATGATGAATGCCCAGAAAACTAATATGTTGGTGGTTGCTATTTGATAGAATAATTGTTGCTTGGTTAGATTGTTGAATATTGTCCAGATGGACTAGTTTTTAGTCTATAAAGGACGATTGTTCAAATCAAGTTTCATATTGTTGTCAACAACTTAGAAATGTACATCATAATCTCTAATTCATAATTGTTATTACAAATACCCTATATGGACATAGCGTCCACAATATCAGCTGTTATCCATATTCCGCTACGCTGACGTCAATTCGCTATCACCCCGCTAGCCGCTATTTAAAACCTTGCTTGCCAGATGTTAAATTTGTACAACTTTCTTTCCCTTGTTTCATACTATTATTGTATATGCTCTTGTGAATATTTTTTTGAAGGATGACCAGCTTGCAAAGATGTGCGTGGACCAAATTCACGGCGATCAGACAAGTCCTACTACTTGCTGATCTGACGATGCTCCAGTAAGACTTCAGTCAAAGATCACTTTCAAGTTATGGATCCACACGGTCATCGCTCAAGTCTAAGATATGGATACACGAGGAGATAACGTCTAGACCCTTGTAGGAGACCATCCTCAAGCAGCGCCAATGTAAGTTGACCGCTTTGAACCCAATCCATGCTTGCTCCTCTTATATTAACTCGATTGTATTAATTAATACTAGCTATTGAACTTCTTGGATTATGTTACCAATTTTGACGATGGGTGTCGAGCTATTATATTAGTAATTAGTAATTCGATTTTGGTAGTACCGTTGAATTTGATTGCTTTATTAATGTGAGGAATTGGATAACGTACTCTCTTTTTTGTTTGCAGCGGCCGGCAAGGACGATGCCACCATTATAAATCAGCTCCCGATTCTATCTCCCTATTTTTGCCTCCTTGATGCCACGATACTATATTTTCTTATAGCTGTCGGTGGCAGCAGTTAATCATAGAATTAGGTAATCTTCTAATCAGATCTACAGTTAAGAAGCATCGCATGGTCGCTCGTTTTACACGCAGGTATGAGCAGGTAGTCAAAACTGAGTTGTGCATTATACACAGAGTTGAGTAGTATGTGGTAATGTGAGTTTGTGGTTAGCTAGCTAGTTAAGTGGGAATTAGGATAAGAAGGAACCGTAATGTTGGCATGCCTATGAGTGGTGGCGAATTCATGTTGTGAGAATATGTCAATTCCATTGAGATTGTCCTTCTAGGATGTGTGTTTATCTCTGTAATCTGTATGAAACTTTGGGTTTGAATTAATTTGCTAAAATAGTAGATGCTCACCCTGATTTCTAACAATGCTGAGAGAATTTGTTAGGCTGCATTGCTTTTTAGTAGTTCAAATGGTGATTTCTGTTATGGTTTTCTGTTATTGTAATGGTATCCGGAACTCAAAGTTCACTCTTTTGATATCTTTTGCTTAAATGTGTGTAAATGTACGGCTCTTTCATGACTTGAACCTTGCAATGGTAGGGTTTCCGCAACACTATGTATGATCTAAGCAATGGCTGAAAATATTTTTTGGAGTATTTGTTTTGAAAGATATTTCTGATATTTTAGTGCATGTGATATATTTTAGATAGTACCGCTTCAATATTTTCTGCTCGATTGTTATTGCAGTTACAAAAATATTTAAAATTATAGTTAAAATGTACAATATACAATATTTACAGTGTTTACTAAATTTATATTTATGAAGATGTGCGTTGCACGTGCACGCTTACAAGTCTTCGGTAAATTAAGAAACTAAGATTTATTTTAATTTGGAGCGCCTCTTTTTCTAGCACGGTTCCTTCTCTTAGAGCTGTATACTTGTACTATAGGTTTTGGACTGGCAGGGGAAAATGTTCTCCTTTCAGTCTCTGTTGAAGTCAACCGATCCATGCAAACTCTTTATTTATGTAGATAAATATATATGCCTTGTAGTTTAATCATGTGTAAGCCATTCAACTAACTTGCTCTTATCCATGCAGATGGAGACATGGAGTAGGAGGACGAGCAGCAGACGCAAATAAGCTTGATGATGGCGGGGTGCGGGAGGCAATGGTAATGATGCTTATGGCATAACCACAACCTGGATCTATTGACATTTAGAGGTTGGAAACAGAGACGGCGCGCAGACAACAATCTGGACCACCATCCTTCCTTGCCTTTTTTGTTTTGGTTGTGGTTGTTGCATCACCGGTGGCATCACGAATCAGTATGTAGTGCACTTGTGCAGTTGAGGTATGTACTACAGTGTCCATCTAGTAGGTGAGGTGTTGTTGTTGCTAGATTCAATGATGCTCACCTCAGTTTTGCGTTACGTGGAGGACAACCGTTGTGATCTTATTTGTCGATACTTGTTATATTGACGTGTTATGGTGTGTGCTATATGTATATATATAAATATAAGGATGTGTTATGGACTATATTGTTATATGATCTATTTATGTTGTTATAATGTTTATTCTATTGTTATATTGTCTATTTTTGCTGTTATATTGTTTATTTATACTTTTATATTGTCTGTTTAGCAGCCTCTTTAACCGTCATGTTCATGACAACAAAAGAACACGATTAATTAGCCGTCTTGTACAGGTTTGGCAGACGACAAAGATGTCATGAGGTTTGCCGTCTTGTACACGGTGGGCAGACGACAAATTTTTTAGGTGGTTTGCCATCTGTGATATCATCAAGCAAACGACAAAAATGACTAACGTCGTCCGTTAGCTAGGCCGTTCTGTCTTCCTACCAAATATTTGTCGTCTACCAGCCCAGAAGACGGTAACATGATTTCACTAATGGCAAATCTTTTGCCGTCTGCTCTCCGGGCCGTTGACGGCAAAGACACCCTTTGCGGGCACATGGGTTGGCGACATTGTTTGCCGTCATGGACTGATGGCAAAAATGTTGCCGTCTGTATTTCCCTCTTTGTTGTCTGTAGCGTTCTGACGGCAAAATGCCCGATTCCTGTAGTGAATGAACCTTGGAGCGAGTTTCCCTTTAACGTGGAAATGCTTGATTCCCTTGAGAGGTGTGACATGGAGGTACACCAGATCTCCGGGAATGAACTCCACATCCCTGCGGCGAGAATCCGCATAGCTCTTCTCTCGAGACTTGGCTGGTTTTAGATTCTGTCGGACCAGTTGCACTTCTCTTCTGCCTTGCGCAAAACTTCTGGTCCGAAAATCAGTCCTTCTCCGGTTATGGACCAGTTGAGTGGGGTGCGGCACTTTCGTTCGTACAACACTTCGAACGGGGCCATCTGGAGACTGGACTGGTAGCTGTTGTTGTATGAAAACTCATCGAACGACAGACAGTCTTCCCATTTGGCTCCATGCGCCAAGACGCACGCGCGGAGCATATCTTCGAGTATCTGATTCACTCTTTCCGTTTGTCTCCCCGTTCGCGGGTGGAAAGCGGTGCTGAAAGAGAGCTTGGTTCCGAGGGCTTCTTCAAATTTTTTCCAAAACCTTGAGGTGAACTGCGTGCCTCGGTCAGATACAATCTCCTTGGGAACTCCACGAAGGTTTACAATACGCTCAATATAAAGACTAGCCAACTTGTTCCCACCATAAGTGGTGTTGACAGGGATGAAATGGTCCATTTTGGTCAAATGGTCGACAATAACCCATATAGAGTCATGGCCTCTTGAAAGTGCGTTATATCGACTAGAGGGGGGGTGAATAGGAGATTTTTAGAATTTTATCACTCAGGAAATTCCTTTTGAGGAAATTTCTCACTGATGACTAACTTACATCGGAAACAGTAAAGGATCAGAAGTGCAAAGTTTCACAACAGAAGTTTTTCAGAGTGAAGAATGTGAAAACAGATTGCACAGTGAGCAGGCACGCAGAATTCAGATGAGGATTAACTGACGTGAAGAATTTGGGGTTGAGGAAATTCAGAGAAAGTCTTCAGCAAATTCTTCAAACAGTCACAGTGAAAATCATCAACACATAGTACGGGGAAAGTAAGGAGTTGAGGAATTAGAACCCGTTTCTCAGTGAAGACAGTCGTTGATGACCCAGTTCCAACTGATGTGACAGTCATACATCTGGTTTGGAGCGGCTTGGTATTGAAACCAAAGGACACACAGTCTCGGGACACACAGTCCCTACCGTATTCTCCTTGAGCTAAGGACACACAGTCCTCGCCCAACACTCGTGGTAAGTCTTTAGGGCAGACTTCCAAACCCTCACAAACTTGGTCACCCGGCGATCCACAATTGACTGCTGGAAAGCTCTAGACCATGACGCCTAACCGTCTGGAGGATGCACATTCCTCAGAGGTAAAAGGCTTCAGTCCCACACAGGAACAACTTCTTCAGTGATGCTCAATCACTAGGTTTGGTTTGTGGTTTCGGTGTATGGTGTATTTCCTGACTGATGAATTACTCTCGAAGGCTCTGAGGAATTAGGTTGCTCTTATGACAAGTGTCAGTTTCTAACAGAGCAGCCAACCAGCTAGTGGTTGTGGGGGGTGGCTATTTATAGCCTGGGAGCATCCTGACATGATTTGACACTAATGCCCTTAAGTAATATGACCATTAGAGTGGATAAGACCAGTGACTTGGCGTGGCTATCGAAACGGTTGGAACCCTCAACTATGAGAGTCCTCATGTCACTCGTATTCCTCATTTGAGGCTTTTGGTAGGATTAGGATTGGGTTGAGCATCATGAGAAAATTCATCCATAGTGTAACTTTGACCCCCTTTAACAGTACGGTGTTCCTATTACTCAAATGCGAAGAAAGTAAAACAGAAAGTGTAAATCATCATGCTTCAAATTCTTCAGAGTGATTTTCTTCAGGACACACCAGACTTCTCAATATCAGTATCTCCATGAGGAATATCAACTTTATCGCAGATTCCTCGTGATTCATTTCTTCAGCTTCAGACCATTTTCTTCAACTAAAGGCATACATTTTTAGGGGTTGATATTCTTCAAATATCTCAAACTCCTCAATGACTTATAGATCCTGTGTACACTCACAAACACATTAGATACTTAACCTATAAGTCTTCAAACCACCAAAATCACTAAGGGGCACTAGATGCACTTACAATCTCCCCCTTTTTGGTGGTTGATGACAATTAGGTTAAGTCTTCAACAGGGATCAAAAATATGAAGTGTAAATACTGATTTTGAGGAATTTGAAATCAAGATTCAGAGAGACTCCCCCTGAAGATGTGCATATCTTGAGGATTTTGCTTTTTACAGCAAATGCACATTGATGATTTATATCATGGAGATCTCCCCCTGAGTCTTGTAAATCATGCATACATGTAACATATCATATGAAGAAAATGAAGATGCATGATGACAAATGGTATCTGACGAATTCCAGCATGCGTGCATTAAGACTTGAGGAATAAGCATGCGAACAAAAACGTTCAAAAGCGTCAGAGTACCATCGGGCTTAAGTTACAACTCATTACATAAAAACTTCAGAAGAGCCAAGAGTTTGTAACTTAAATATAGTTCATAAGCCCCAAAAATATCCCGCCTGAAGACTAACTCTTAAGTTTCTCCCCCTTTGTCATCAAGTGACAAAAAGGGACAAACTAAGGACTAACGTCCGTGAAGACTTCACTTCTTGGCGGTTGAGGAAGAGCCGTGATGCTTCTTGGGAGTAGTCTTCTTCCTTGGACCGGTAGCAGTGTCGAGCTGTTCTTCATCAGTTTCAGCAGTGCGGAATGAAGAAAAGGAGCTGTCTTCAAGGTCTGGCACTGGAATAGGCCTGAACTTCTTCTTGGGAGGCCACGACCATTCAAAGTCTCGCTCAAAGTCCATTTCTTCAAGCTCAGTTTGGGTCTTCATATGTGCAAGTGTAGCCCAGGTGCGATCAAAAACCTCATGCAGATAATGATGGTTGGGCTTCACAGAGTTCTGTGTTTCAGTGAGGGTTTTCAGAATGGCACCAAACTGGTGTTTGACCCACTTGTGATTGCGATCCACCTTCTGGTGAAGACTGAGGAGGAGCTCTCTTGTATTCATCACGTGAGGAGGAACGGGGCTTGCCGGACGAGTCTTAGTGTCATCCCATGAAGAATAAGCTTCTGGCTCTTTGAACTGGCCATCAAGGGGCTTACTGCCTTCTTCAATCACAGATTTGCCTTTTCCTTCAATGGACTCGAAAGTCTTCTTGTTGACCCGGATAGGAGGCATATAACCAACATGGTTTTGGAAATCAGCGTGGGAGTTGCTGCCTGTCCTTGTCCTGATGAATCTCATGATCCATGGGGCATATATCTTGTGATCAAAAGGGCACATGGCATTGTCGGCCAAAGTCCTCAAGAAGAAATCATGGATGTTGATAGGAATACCATGAATGATGTTGAATAGGATATTCTTCATGAGTCCTACAACATCTTCTTCATCGTCATGGCCTTTGATCGGCGCGAGCACACTGCAGAGGATTCTGTAAACAGATCTGGGTGTGTACTTGAGCTCGTGAATGAGGAAGGTTGTTCTCGGAGATTTTCCTTCAGCCAAAGGCTTCATGACGACTTCCATCATCTGATTGGGCAGCTCACGCTCACCATAAAGCTTCACAGCCTCATCTGAGGGAATTGGTACAGGCAGTTCTCTGAGGAGTTCAGTAGCAGGAGCCTTGTAGTGAGTGTTTTGGGACATCCAGTCAAACACCCAAGTGTTAATGTCTTCAGGGTTGCCAGATATGTGAAGAGTGACATAGAACTGAAGAATTAGCTCGCTGTTCGAGTCAGAGATGTCGGAGCACATTGGTAGTAAACCAGCATCATGGAGTACATTGAGGACTGGCTCCAGGCACGGTATTGCTTCAAGTTCAACATGAGGAATATGCCTGTGCTGGAATATCTTATTTCAGCCACATAGCACAGAGGCATAGTAATTCATCTGAGTCCTAGTCCAAAACTTCAGATGCCTCATTTGAGGCTTGTCATAGGGGTTCTCTCCAATGAAGTACATGCGTTCTTCAAAGAAATTTTCCTTTTGAAACTTTGTACGCTTGGAGAATGGCTGACGCTGAACTGGCTGAAAATTTTGCTGAGGAACAGGAGGGGAGACAACAATGGCAGTCTCTGGGTTGAGCATGATGAATGCATTGTCTTGGTTCGATGCATTTTCCTCAGGGTGAGGAATTTCAGCAGCTGGTACTTCAGGCTGAGGGGCTTGCTCTGGCTGTGCTTCAGGCTAAGGAATTTCTTCTTCTTGCTTACTTGGAGGAGTTGGATCAGCCTGTTCCTCATCTTGAGGATTCTGCTCAGAGCGTTGAATTTCATCAGCTTGAGGATTTTCAGTTTGTTCTTCCTCAGCTGGCTTGGTGGCAGAGGCAGTTTCATCAGCCGGTGCAGCTGATGCTTGAACATTGTCTTTCTGAGGAATGAAAGGCTGAGGACTGTCGTCTATCTGAATTTCCTCGTCAGTTTCTTCAGAGGCGGCATCTTTCATTTCCTCATCTGCCTTTTTTGCTGGATCATCAATGATGACCAGTTCATAGGAAGGAGCGACATTCAGGGGCACAGGGTCCAGAGGAGCAGTTTCTTCAAATGCTTTGAGGCGCTTTGCCTCTGTTTCTTCTTCTGCTGAGGAGGCCTTTCTCTTTTTGGCTTCCTTTTCAGAAGCCCTGGTTTTCTTCACGTCTGATGCAGACGGAGTCATCTTCTTCACCGTTGAAGCTTTTGGTGAAGGGGTTCTCTTGACAGATTCTTCAGCTGGTATTGAGGAACCAGCTGGAACAAAGTCATCAGCTTGCTTTGGCGAAGCAGCTGGGTCTGGGGCAGACTCATCAGCGGCAGCAAATTCCTCAGCTGTAGTTCCCATGATGATTTCTTCAATAGCCGATTCATAAACACGACGCTCTTGGTGTACTTCCTCTGCTTGAGGAGTTTCCTCATCATGAAGAGATTCATCTGCTGGCTCCTCAATAAGGGGCTGAGGAGTTGGTGCTGGGGGTGCGGCCTTCTTGTTGTAGTCATCAACAGTTTTAGTGGCGAGCTTGATGAAATTGCTCTTGAGACTCTTATGATGCAACAGCTTGGAGTACTTGTGAGTCAATTTCTTCAGCTCTGCCTGTGTTGATACCAGTGCATTAGGAGTCAAGTTGAGGAGATTCTGCTTGAGGAGTTTCTCCTTTTTAAGCTTTGCAACTTTGGCCTGCTTGGCCTGCTGTTCTTTCCACTTGGCTTCATTGATGAAAGTGGCCACCATGTGGCTAATGCCAGGGGGAAGTTCCAAATCATCAAGCGGAGTGTTTGGGTCCTCATACCAGATGTTGATGTAGTCAAGGAGGACCTTGGGGTCCATTGCCAGAGGAATGGCACTGCCCGATGCTTGAGCTACTCTTTCCTGCTTGTTTCTGCTGGTGGCTTGCAGGGTTTCATCATCAAATTCATCACTTCCCTCTGATGCAGACAGGGCGGTGATGATTTTGCTGGGGCTTGGCAGAGTTGCACGTTCAGCAGTTACTTAAGTTTTCGCAGGAGGTGTTGAAGACTTTGTCTCCGAGCTGGTTGCAGCTGGGAGTGAGGAGCTGTAGCTGGCGGTCATAGGCTTCATGACTTGCTTCTGTACTGGTTTCTTTTGAGGTTTTGGAGGTGGAGCTGAGGAGATTGGTACTGAGGGCTTTGGCGCTGATGGTTTTGGTATTGAAGGTTTTGGTGCTGAGGGTTTTGGTGCTGAGGGTTTTGTGACTGAAGCCTGAGCAGACTTCTCTTGAGGCTTTGGAGCCCTTGGCTTTGATGGCACAGACTTCATTTGAGGAATTTCTAAGCCAGAGGTTTCTGCGCCAGAGGAAGTAGCAGCAGCGGAGGATTCATTGAATTTCCTCACTGCAGCTGCTGCCTGCTTCTTGAGCTTAGCCAGATGCTTTTCCTTCTCATCTGGATAGTCATCAATAGTCATGAGGCTTGAGGGATGTGCTACACGATGATCCTCAAGTGGGCCCCTTCTGCCAGGGGGCTTCAGAGCGAATTTCTTCGCATATTTGGGAGTTACAAACCTGTATTCCTTCCATTCCTTCGCCCATCGGCGTTCTATCTTCTGCAGCCATATCTTTCTCTTGGCCATTGTCTCATTTTCATCAGGCGTGCAATAGTCCAAGTAAATATCCTCAGGGATATCCACAGCTGTGTTTTGCTCAAGTTTCTTTCCTCCCTTCTGTTTTCTATCATCCTCCATTTTCTTCAGCTGGGGATTTTGCTGATGAGATTGCACTCTTGAGGATTCTGATGAGACTTGAAGATTTTCTTCCAGAAATGTTGCAAATGAGTTAGTGTGATGAGAACCGAGAGATTCATCAGCTGACATGTGTGTACCTGTGAACAAAGTATAGTTGCAAGGAATTTGGAGAGGTCATATGCGTTCTCAGATTTTAAGAAAATGAAAAAGTTTGACAGATTGAGGAATATAACCAGTGGTTGAGGAATTTGCCTAAGCCTACTATTCTTGGGTTCCACAGTTGTACAGATCCGAAAATTCGCACAATTGAGGAAACTCGTGAAAATCTTAGATGCTTAGCATAGTTCATCAATGATGTGGTGATAGGCAGTGTTTGAGGAATCAAGTGCTTATCGTTTCTTGAGGAAAAACAGATTTCACATAGAAGATGTAAAATTGTAGATCTAACTTGCTGTAAAAATGGGATTTATTTACCATGGAAGGTGCGCACAAAGAACACAGAAAGGTGTGTGCGGAGAAGATCTTCGGTCGCGTGTCCAATGCACCCTAACCCGGCGAGAGAGGACATCTACGGCGGCGGCGGACGGAGATGGTCCGACTCCGGCGTGGTTCCGGCGACGGAGAAGTCGAGGCAGTGAAGCTCTTCCTCACCGACGATGAGACTACCAGCGATAGCGCTAGGGTTTGGTGGTGTATGCTGTGGCCGAAGAGCGATGGAGCGAAGAATAGTATGCCGAGCGGGATAAGGACATATTTATAGCCAAAAGTTACTGTTGGTGCGAAAATTTCGGACCAAACAGCCCCTGCCTCTAAGTCTCCCCAGGACACGTGTAGCTCCCGAACGATGCGGTGGAGATAGTGGAGATCGTGGTTATCCGATCGTGGGAAGTGGGGTTCAGTTACGGTGTATTAAAGAAACAATTTTTAAGATTTGAGGATTTTCGTTACAAAATCATCTGCTGACAAGGACGCAGTGAGGATTTTGAACAAAGTTTCAAGTAGAACGCATATGAAGAATTGAATAGACTGGATGAGTATAGCATAGAGGGAAAGTAGGGTCCGATCACATTAACTTAGCAGAAATATCAACTTGAAGAAATAGCAATAAGTGAATGCTATTGAGGACTTGAAATCACAGTCTATCTAGTCAAATGAAAGTCATCAAGTGTTTTTGAAGATTTTGTGATAAATCATAACAATGAAGAACAGCTGCTTTGAAGAAAAACACATTTTGAGGAAATAGAACATTTGAAGAAAATCAACTTGAGGAATTTCACATTGGGCGGTGGTCTGACCCACCATATAAGAATGTTGATTACAGACGCCGCGTACAATTGTCATAGGGCCCTGAGAATCAACTTCTTCGTTAATTTCTTCACATTCAGAGTGACATTCTTCATTAGTTGAAGAAAATCGATTCATCATGTGTTGAACATCTAAGTCATCAACTTTGCATAAGTGTTAGGATGTGTGCATGCTTTTACAAAACATTTGAAGATTCTAAGATATTTAGCTCATACCGCAACTTGCAAAACCTTTTCTCATCCAAGGGCTTAGTGAAGATATCTGCCAGTTGATCATCAGTCTTCACATGGTTGATGAGGATTTCGTCCTTGAGGACATGGTCCCGAAGAAAATGATGACGAATATGGATGTGCTTGGTCTTCGAGTGCTGTACTGGGTTGTATGCTATCTTGATAGCACTCTCATTGTCACAGTAGAGAGGCACATTCTTCATGTTGATGCTGTAGTCCTTGAGGGTTTGCTTCATCCATAGCAATTGAGCACATCAGGAACCAGCAGCAATGTACTCAGCTTCGGGAGTGGAGAGTGATACGCAGTTCTGCTTCTTTGAGGACCAGCAAACTAGTGATCTTCCATGGAAATGGCATGTGCCAGAAGTTGACTTGCGATCCACACAGTCACCAGTATAGTCAGAATCAGAATACCCTACCAGATGAAGATTTGAGCCCTTGGGATACCATAATCCTAGTGTTGGTGTGTGAGCTAAGTATCGAAGAACATGTTTCACAACTTTATGTTGTGATTCCTTCGGTTTTGCTTGAAAACGTGCACACATGCAAACACTAAGCATTATATCTGGCCTAGATGCACATAGATACAATAAAGAGCCAATCATAGAACGATATACCTGCTGATCGAATTCTTTACCATTTTCATCAGTGCCGAGGTGGCCGTTGGTAGGCATTGGAGTCTTAGCACCTTTGCATTCATGCATGTCGAATTTCCTCAGAACTTCCGTGAGGTATTTCTCCTTTGATAGGAAGATTCCATTGCTTTGTTGACGAATTTGAAGACCCAAGAAGAATTTCAGCTCCCCCATCATGGACATCTGATACTCTTCACTCATCATGTAGGCAAATTCATCACTGTATGGTTTGTCAGTACAGCCAAATATGATATCATCGACATATATTTGACATACAAATAGCTCATTATCAAAGGATTTTGTGAAAAGAGTTGGATCGAGTGAACCAGGTTTGAAGCCTTTCTTCATGAGGAATTCCTTCAATGTATCATACCATGCCCGAGGGGCTTGCTTGAGACCATAAAGAGCCTTTTTGAGTCTGAAGACTTTGTCTGGATTCTTTGGATCCTCAAAACCTGGGGGCTGAGCAACATATACTTCTTCCTCAAGCTTACCATTGAGGAATGCACTTTTCACATCCATTTGATATAAGATGATGTTATGATGATTAGCATGCATAAGCAAGTAGTATTCGAATAGCTTCAAGTCTAGCAACAGGTGCAAAAGTTTCATCGAAATCTATTCCTTCAACCTGGGTGTAGCCTTGGGCTACAAGTCGTGCTTTGTTCCTCACCACTTGACCGTCCTCATCTTGCTTGTTTCGGAAAATCCCCTTGGTGCCGATGATGTTGTGCTTGCGAGGATCTGGTCGTATGACGAGCTCCCATACGTCATTCAGCTTGAATTGAAGAAGTCCGTCTTGCATAACTTGGATCCACTCCGGTTCCAGAAAAGCCTCAGCAACTTTTGAGGGTTCTGTGATGGATACAAAGGAAAAATGCCCACAAAAGTTAACTAAGTGTGAAGCTTTTGAGGGAGTGAGAGGACCTGGCGCGTTGATGTCGTTGAGGATTTTGTCAAGTTCTACTTCGTTTGCAATCCTTGGATGAGCTGGTTGAGGATTTTGTCTGGGCTGAGGAAGTGGTGCTGGTGCAATTTCCTCAGGAGCATCTTCTTGATTTTCATCAGTGATGGGGATCGTTTCTTCACCAATTTCCTCAGTGGGGACAATGTCTTCAATAGGTTTGAGCTTTATTGCTTCCTCAGGAGACAGTTTATCTGGATCAGAAGGCAATTGCTCTCTTTGCGAGCCATTAGTTTCATCAAACCGCACATCTACAGTCTGAACAACTTTGTTGTGATAGTTGTTGAAGACTTTGTAAGTGTGTGAGTCCTTCCCATAACCGAGCATAAAACCTTCATGTGCCTTAGGTGCAAATTTTGAGCTATGGTGAGGATCTCTAATCCAGCATTTTGCACCGAAGACTTCGAAATAACTTACATTGGGTTTCTTGTCAGTGAGGAGTTCATATGAGGTTTTCTTGAGGAATTTCTGAAGATATACCTTGTTGATGATATGGCATGCAGTGTTGATTGCTTCAGGCCAAAAGCGACGAGGAGTCTGATATTCTTCAAGCATAGTTCTTGCCATTTCATCCAGAGTCCTGTTCTTCCTTTCGACGACACCATTCTGCTGAGGAGTATAAGGAGCAGATAATTCATGAGTAATACCAAGTTCATCAAGATAATCATCAAGACCAGTGTTTTTGAACTCAGTTCCATTATCACTCCTGATATGTTTGATCTTGATGCCAAAGTTCGTCGAGGCCCTTGAAGAAAATCGTTTGAAGATTTCCTGCACTTCAGTTTTATACACGATGATATGCACCCAAGTATATCTGAAATAATCATCAACTATGACGAAGCCATATAAAGATGCTGCATTGGTTAGTGTGGAATACTGAGTAGGTCCAAATAAATCCATATAAAGCAATTCGAATGGATGTGTAGTGGTCATGATAGTCTTAGAGGGATGCTTGGATCTGGTTATTTTCCCAGATTCACAAGCACCGTAGAGATGATCCTTGAGGAATTTGACTGATTCGATGCCGATGACATGCTTCTTCTTCGCGAGCGTGTGCAAATTCCTCATGCCTGCATGACCTAGTCTTCGGTGCCACAACCATCCTTCTGAGGTTTTTGCTAGTAAGCACGTGGCTAGTTGAGGACCTGTAGAGAAATCAACAATGTACAAATCCCCTCTTCTTACAACTTCGAAGACTTTGAATCTTCAGATTCCATGATGACTACACATCTATATATACCAAAGATAAAAATCATATCAAGATCACAAAGCATCGAGACTGACATAAGGTTAAACCCAAGGGATTCAACAAGCATCACTTTGTCCATATGCCTATCCTTGGAGATAGCCACTTTGCCAAGTCCCGATACCTTGCTTTTACCTTTGCGAGCATATGTGATCTGCTTCAGAGGTGATGGAGTTAGTGGCATATTCATCAGTAAGCTTTTATCACCAGTCATGTGATGTATGCAGCCACTATCAAGAACCCACTCAGTATTCTTGGGTTTGTCATGCTGTAGATGAATTAGTACAGCTTACCATCTCATATGCTTCAGATTTGAAGAATATGATACTAATTTCATCAGATCAGTAATTTCATCATAACAGAAATGTAAGGACGTGTGAAATATTTCTATTTCATCAATCATTAGCTTGCGTCCTATCAAGCATTTCCTCAGGTCTCCAGCAAATTCTTCGGATGATGATTTTCATCTGGAGACCTGACCTGCAGAAGTGATTAGTTCGATTTCTTCACCACCCACATCTGAAGGGGTGGCAAAGCATTCATCATCCTGCGAGCACCATATGAGAAAGGTGGCATTGAAGCCAATGCACTTCTCTTAACAGTAGGTGGGTTAAAGTACTCATATGAATATGCAGAGAACTGGTTAGAGGATTTATGAACATAATGATTTGAGGAGTAACGCTTATCTTCATATTCCTTGTAGTTTCCCTGCACGTTAGACACATTAGCACGGGTACGAGCATAGTTTTGACTAGTTGAGGATTTTGATCCTCTTGAAGACTTTGGTCCTCTTGAGGAATTTGATCTAGGGTTCAGATTCTTCGGTGGTGGTGTCATGAGTACATTCACCTGAACATTTTCAAGACAGCTTTTGGGAAACCAGATTTTCCTCAAGGGAGGGCCATTCCTGCAGTTAGTTCCAACATATCGAGCAAATACTTCACCAGATTGATTTTTGAATAGTTTATAGTTGGAGTCAAATGACTCATCTGAGGAATAGGATAATTCACATGAAAAGCCAGTTAGATTAGATGGATCAAAAGGAGGCCCAGTAGCAGCAACCCATGAGGTTTTGGGATACTGCTCAGGTTTCCAATAAGGTCCATCAACATTTAATTTCCTCTCAAAGGCAATTCCTTCTTTCCTCGGGTTCCTGTTCAAGATCTGCTTTTTGAGCACATCACAAAGGGTTTGATGTCCTTTGATACTTTTGTAAATGCCTGTCACGTACAATTCCTTCAACCCTGCATTTTCATCAGTAACATTTGTGTTTTCCTCAAGTGAGGAAATAGACACAACAGGTGCAGTTGAAGAATTTGTAGCAATGGTAGCATTTGATGATTCTGGTGAGGAATTAGCAGTTTCGCGTTCAATGCATTTAAGACATGGAGGAATAAATTCAACTTGACCAACGTTGATCTGTTGAGCTAGTAATGAGTCATTTTCCATACGAAGATCATCATGAGACATCCTCAGCTTCTCAAGATCAAGCTTCCTTTGAAGAAATTCATAGGAAAGCTTATCATGATCAGTGAGGAGTGTATCATAACGATCCTGAAGATTTGGGTAAGGTTCATTTCATCATTCAACAGATCATCACTTTTATCTAGAAGTTTCGGAAGCTTTTCCAGAGAAGTTTGTTGTTTAGTGGCAATGATTGCAAGTTTACTGTAACTGCGTTTCTTATAATCATTAGGTTCACAGTCACTTGAATCAGAGGAGGAGGCATTATTTGGTAACTTTGAACCTTTTGCCATGAAGCAATAGGTTGGAGCGAAGTCATCAGCATAGTCATCAGTATGGATGGTGCAATCATTTTCTTCAAGATTGAAGATTGACTTGCTGACGAAAGTGGTTGCCAGTGCAAGACTAGCCTGTCCGGATTCTGAGTCTTCATCAGAACCTTCTTCTTCATCACATTCCTCTGATTCTGCCTCGGAGTCCATTTCCTTGCCAATAAGTGCCCGAGCCTTTCTGAAACTAGTCTTCTTGTGTGATGAGGGCTTTGAAGAAGAGGATTTTGAAGATTTCTCCTTCTTCGAGTCATCAGAACTGTCATCCTTGTATTTCTTCTTCTTTGATTCCTTTCCCCAACGGGGACAATCAGCAATGTAATGACCTGATTTCTTGCACTTGTGACAGGTTCGTTTCTTCTAGTCCTCAAATGAAGATTCTGATTTCCTCATGTCTATTCTTGAAGATTTACCGAACTGGCCACGTCGTGTAACTTTCTGGAATTGACTCACGAGCATTGCAAGCTCCTGTCCAAATTCTTCAGGGTCACAAATGCTGTCATCCGTGTCTTCTTCTTCAGATGAGGAAATTGCTCTAGCCTTCAGTGCACGTGGTCTGGAATAGCTTGGTCCATATAGATCTCTCTTCTTCCTCTAGCTGGAATTCATGAGTATTTAGCCTTTCAAGTATATCAACTGGATCAAGCATCTTGTAGTCTGGTCTTTCTTGAATCATCAGAACTAAAGTATCAAATGAAGAATCCACAGATCTCAGCAGTTTCTTCACAACTTCGTGATCGGTGATGTCTCGAGCTCCCAGTGCTTGCAGTTCATTTCATATGTCAGTGAGGCGATCAAAGGTGTCTTGGCAGCTTTCATTGTCATGTCTCTTGAAGCGATTGAAGAGATTGCGAAGAATATCAACACGAGAGTCACGCTGGGTTGATACTCCTTCATTTACCTTGCACAGTCTCTCCCAGATCAATGTTGCAGAGCCCAAAGCACTTACTCTTGCAAACTGGCCTGGGCTGAGAATCGAGTTGCTTGAACTTCTTCACATCAGCAGCAGAGACACTGGCACAGATGATGGGGACGCCATGTTCCACAATATACCAGAGATCATTATTAATAGCTTGTAGATGCATTTGCATTTTGTTCTTCTAGAAGGGAAAGTTATTTCCTTCGTAGGTAGGACATGCTGCAGTCACCTTAAACATGCCTGCAGTCGACATAACTAAAACTCCAGGTGGTTAAACCAAAATCACACAAAACAAGGGAGTACCTTGCTCTGATACCAATTGAAAGTGCGTTATATCGACTAGAGGGGGGTGAATAGGATATTTTTAGAATTTCATCACTGAGGAAATTCCTTTTGAGGAAATTCCTCACTGATGACTAACTTACAACGGAAACAGTAAAGGATCAGAAGTCCAAAGTTTCACCACAACAGTTTTTCAGAGTGAAGAATGTGAAAACAGATTGCACAGTGAGCAGGCACGCAGAATTCAGATGAGGATTATCTGACATGAAGAATTTGGGGTTGAGGAAATTCAGAGAAAGTCTTGAGCAAATTCTTCAAACAGTCACAGTGAAAATCATCAACACATAATACGGGGAAAGTAAGGAGTTGAGGAATTAGAACCCGTTTCTTAGTGAAGACAGTCGTTGATGACCCAGTTCCAACTGCTGTGATAGTCGTACATCTGGTTTGGAGCGGCTTGGTATTGAAACCAAAGGACACACAGTCCCGGGACACACAGTCTCTACCGTATTCTCCTTGAGCTAAGGACACACAGTCCTCGCCCAACACTCGTGGTAAGTCTTCAGGGCAGACTTCCAAACCCTCACAAACTTGGTCACCCGGTGATCCACAATTGACTGCTGGAAAGCTCTAGACCATGACGCCTAACCGTCTGGAGGATGCATAGTCCTCAAAGGTAAAAGGCTTCAGTCCCACACAGGAACAACTTCTTCAGTGATGCTCAATCACTAGGATTGGTTTGTGGTTTTGGTGTATGGTGTATTTCCTCACTAATGAATTACTCTCGAAGGCTCTGAGGAATTGGGTTGCTCTTATGACAAGTGTCAGTTTCTAACGGAGCAGCCAACCAGCTAGTGGTTGTGGGGGTGGCTATTTATAGCTTGGGAGCATCCCGACATGATTTGACACTAATGCCCTTAAGTAATAGGACCGTTGGAGTGGATAAGACCAGTGACTTGGCGTGGATATCGAAACGGTCGGAACCCTCAACTGTGAGAGTCCTCATGTCACTCGTATTCCTCATTTGAGGCTTTTGGTAGGATTAGGCTTGGGTTGAGCATCATGAGGAAATTCATTCCATAGGGTAACTTCGACCCCATTTAATAGTACGGTGTTCCTATTACTCAAATGCGAAGAAAGTAAAACAGAAAGTGTAAATCTTCATGCTTCAAATTCTTCAGAGTGATTTTCTTCAAGACACACCGGACTTCTCAATATCAGTATATTCATGAGGAAGATCAATTTTATCGCAGATTCCTCGCGATTCATTTCTTCAGCTTCAGACCATTTTCTTCAACTGAATGCATACATATTTAGGGGTCGATATTCTTCAAATATCTCAAACTCCTCAATGACTTATAGATCCTGTGTACACTCACAAACACATTAGATACTTAACCTATAAGTCTTCAAACCACCAAAATCACTAAGGGGCACTAGATGCACTTACACCTCTTCTAGACCTTGGTAAGCCCGTAACAAAGTCCATGCCTATCTTGTCCCACTTCCATTCTGGCACCTTGAGAGGTTGTAACAGTCCTACGGGTCGCTGATGCTCAACATTGACTTGTTGGCACACGTCGCACTTGGCAACATAAGATGCTATTTCTCTCTTCATGCCATGCCACCAGAACCTTTCTCGGAGGTCTTGATACATCTTGGTACCACTGCGGTGAATAGAGTAGGGTGTATCATGAGCTTCTTGTAGGATTAAGTCCTTGAGCTCAGTTTTGTTGGGTACGTATAAACGTTTCCCAAACCACACCACTCCTTGTTCATCGACCGAAAATCCTGGGGCCTTGCCTTCTTGAATCTTCTTCTTGATGCCTTCAATGCTCTTATCACCCTTCTGGGCCTCCTTCATGTCATCCACCAGCGTTGGTTTGACTTCGGAGTTATCTAGGAATCCTGATTCCACTAGTTCCAACTCAAAGTTCTCCAATTCTGCATATAAGGCGGGTTTTCTTTCCTTGAGCATGACGTTCAAGGTGCTGGTCTTCCGGCTTATGGCATCAGCCACTACATTGGCCTTACCAGGGTGATATTGACTGCTGAGGACGTAGTCTTTGATTAACTCCAACCATCTTCGTTGTCTCATATTCAATTCCCTTTGAGTGAAGATATACTTCAGAATTTTGTGGTCAGTGTATATTTCACATCGCTTCCCCAGAAGGTAATTGTTGGGGAACGTCGCATGGGAAACAAAAATTTTCCTACGCGCACGAAGACCTATCATGGTGATGTCCATCTACGAGAGGGGATTTCCGATCTACGTACCCTTGTAGATCGCACAACAGAAGCGTTTAAGAAACGTGGTTGATGTAGTGGAACGTCCTCACGTCCCTCGATCCGCCCCGCGAACCGTCCCACGAACCGTCCCGTGATCCATCCCACAATCCGCTCCGATCTAGTGCCGAACGGACGGCACCTCCGCGTTCAGCACACGTACAGCTCGACAATGATCTCGGTCTTCTTGATCCAGCAAGAGAGACGGAGAGGTAGATGAGTTCTCCGGCAGTGTGACGGCGCTCCGGAGGTTGGTGGTGATCTAATCTCAGCAGGGCTCCGCCTGAGCTCCACAGAAACGCGATCTAGAGGAAAAACCGTGGAGGTATGTGCTCGGGCTGCCGTGGCAAAAGTTGTGTCAAATCAGCCCTAAAACCTCCGTATATATAGGGAGAAGAGGGGGAGCCTTGCCTTGGGGTCCAAGGACCACCAAGGGGGTCGGCCGAGCCAAGGGGGTGAGTCCTCCCCTTCCAAACCGAATCCAACTAGGTTTGGAAGGAGGAGTCCTTCCCCTTTTTTCCCACCTCCTCTTTTTTTTTCTTTTCTCTTTGATTTTCTTCCTTTGGCGCATAGGGCCTTCTTGGGCTGTCCCACCAGCCCACTAAGGGCTGGTGCGCCACCCCCAAGGCCTATGGGCTTCCCAGGGGTGGGTTGCCCCCCGGTGAACACCCGGAACCCATTCGTCATTCCCGGTACATTCCCGGTAACTCCGAAAACCTTCCGGTAATCAAATGAGGTCATCCTATATATCAATATTCGTTTCCGGACCATTCCGGAAACCCTCATGACGTCCGTGATCTCATCCGGGACTCCGAACAACATTCGGTAACCAACCACATAACTCAAATACGCATAAAACAACGTCGAACCTTAAGTGTGCAGACCCTGCGGGTTCGAGAACTATGTAGGCATGACCCGAGTGACTCCTCGGTCAATATCCAATAGCGGGACCTGGATGCCCATATTGGATCCTACATATTCTACGAAGATCTTATCCTTCGAACCTCAGTGCCAAGGATTCATATAATCCCGTATGTCATTCCCTTTGTCCTTCGATATGTTACTTGCCCAAGATTCAATCGTCAGTATCCGCATACCTATTTCAATCTCGTTTACCGGCAAGTCTCTTTACTCGTTCCGTAATACAAGATCCGGCAACTTACACTAAGTCACATTGCTTGCAAAGCTTGTGTGTGATGTTGTATTACCGAGTGGGCCCCGAGATACCTCTCCGTCACACGGAGTGACAAATCCCAGTCTTGATCCATATTAACTCAACGAACACCTTCGGAGATACCTGTAGAGCATCTTTCTAGTCACCCAGTTACGTTGTGACGTTTGATACACACAAAGCATTCCTCCGGTGTCAGTGAGTTATATGATCTCATGGTCATAGGAACAAATACTTGACACGCAGAAAAAAGTAGCAACAAAATGACACGATCAACATGCTATGTCTATTAGTTTGGGTCTAGTCCATCACATGATTCTCCTAATGATGTGATCCCATTATCAAGTGACAACACTTGCCTATGGTCAGGAAACCTTGACCATCTTTGATCAACGAGCTAGTCAACTAGAGGCTTACTAGGGATAGTGTTTTGTCTATGTATCCACACATGCACTGTGTTTCTAATCAATACAATTATAGCATGGATAATAAACGATTATCATGAACTAAGAAATATAATAATAACTAATTTATTATTGCCTCTAGGGCATATTTCCAACAGTAATGTCGTCATGTCTTCAGAGCGTGCACTACCGCTGCTGACTCGAGATCGTCGGTGGCGTAGTTCTCCTCATGCGGGCGTAGTTGCTGTGACATATACGCCACGACTCTACCATCCTAAATTAGAACCCCACCGAGTCCGGTCCCCGAGGCATCACAATATATCATGAACTCCTTGCTGATATCTAGGGTGGCCAATACCGAGGCGGTGGTTATCCTCTTCTTCAATTCTTGGAAGCTTGCTTCACATTCCGGCGTCCATTCGAAGTTCTTGCCTTTCTTCAAGAGCTAAGTCATAGGTCGAGCGATGCGGGAGAATCCTTCTACAAACTTGCGGTAATATCCCGCGAGTCCGAGGAAGCTCCTGCATTCCTTCACGTCAATTGACGGTTCCTAGTTGGTTACCGTAGTAATCTTGGAGGGATCAACTGCCAATCCACTTGCTGTCATGGTATGACCCAAGAATCCAACTTCGTTCAGGCAAAGATGGCATTTACTGAACTTGGCATAAAGTTGGTGCTCTCGAAGCTTTTCCAACACTAACCTCAAGTGTTGCTCATGCTCTTCTTCGGACTTGGAAAAGATTAATATGTCATCAATGAACACGACGACAAACTTGTCGAGTTATTCCATGAAGATCTTGTTCATGAGGTACATGAAGTAAGCTGGGGCATTAGTCAACCCAAAAGACATGACAGTGTATTTGTACAAACCGTACCGGGTCACGAATGCAGTCTTGGGTATGTCTTCGGGTCGGATCTTCAGTTGGTAATATCCAGATCGTAGGTCAATCTTGGAGAATACCTTAGCTCCATTTAGGTGATCGAACAATTCTTCAATCTTGGGCAGTGGGTACATGTTCTTGATCGTGACCTCATTGAGAGAATGGTAATCGACACAGAGTCTGATGGTCCCATCCTTGTTGGACACGAAGAGAAGAGGTGATCCCCAAGGTGACACACTCGGACGAATAAACCCTTTCCTGAGTTGCTCGTCCAATTGCTTCTTCAATTCCGCTAGCTCTTCGGATCCCATCCTGTAAGGCTTCTTATAGATAGGCCTTGATCCGGGAATGAGCTCAATGATGAACTCGATGTCTTGGTCAGGAGGCATCCCTGGTAGCTCATCAGGAAAGACGTCCGGGTATTCACAGACTATTGGCACTCGATCGAGTTCTTCTTCTAACAAGCTGTTAACCCGTGGTACTCGAGCGGGTACTGGCTCAGAGACATACTTGACATTGACCCCTTGGTCACATGTCATGGTAATGTCCTTGTTGGCACAGTCCAAGATGCTTTGATGCTTGGCCAACCAATCCATGCCGAGAATTACTTCTAGGCCTTGCGACTTAAGCATAATGCGATCCGCTGAGAAGCTTGTCCCATTAATAACTATCCCGACCTTCCTACATCCTAGGTTGGTCCTCAAAACTGCTCCCGGCGTTTGAATTGCCATATGCCCATGAAGCAAGGTTGGTTATAAACCACATTTTTTCGCAAACTTTTGCATAACAAAAGAATGCAAAGCACCACAATCAAACAATACTGTTGTTGGGGTCGAGTTGACGAGGAACGTACCCAGAATGCAGTCCGGGTCTTCCTGTGCCTCTTCTACGGAAATATGATTAATCCGCCCCTTGCTGTGATACTGCTGATTGCGGGGAGCCTGATTCCTTCTTGGTGCTCCTTTGCCTAGATTTGGCACATTGGGGCCTGGAGCATCGTGTTTCTTGTTGGGGCACTGCCGGCAATAGTGCCCTGTTTGTCCGCATCTGAAACAGGTAACTTGTGCTGGAAGATTGGTCTTCAGTGCACCGTTATTCGGCGGATTGCTTGCTGGCTTGGTGTTGACTTGCTGCTGAGGTTGATAGTTCTGGCGTAATGTTGGATACTTGTACTGCTGTTGCTGATAGTTGGGTCTTGCTGGAGCTGTCTGCCATGGTCGTGGCTTTGTGTTACTCGGTCCTCCACTACCCATTAGCTTGCGCTTACGGGTGTCGTCCATGGAACGACGCTTGTCTTCCAACGTAAGGGCCTTCTTAACCAGATCGCTGAAGGTCCGACATTCACAAATAACCAGCTGATACCGGAGTGACTGCTGGAGTCCTTCCATAAAGCGTTCCACTTTGGCAGCCTCAGTGCCGATGTCTTCAGGCGCGTATCTTTACAAGAGGTTGAACTTCTGGAAATATTCCTTGACAGATCCACTGCCTTGCCTTAAGGCTCGGAATTCCCCCTTCTTAATGGTCATCATTCCAGGAGGAATGTGAGCAGCGTGGAATCCATCCTTAAACACAGCCCAAGTGATTACTTGCCCTGCTCGCATGATCTAAAATCCATCCCACCAAGCTCTGGCTATGCCTCCGAGACAGTGAGAAGCATAGAGAACTTTCTCACGGTCATCAGGGCACTTGACCAGTGCGAGGAGGTCTTCGAGAGTACGGATCCATTCATCGGCATCCGATGGTTCAGTCGTCTCCGTGAATATGGGTGGCCTAGTTCGCATAAACTCAAAGAGAGTTGGGCGACCATTGCCATTCCCGTTCTACGGTGGGTGGTCCACTAAGGTTTGAGCCAGCTGCTGAATAGCGGCATTGTTGGCTTGACGCTCCTCTCGAAGAGCTTGAAGGAACTGAGCCATGGTCAAGCTTTCAGGAGGAGGCGGTGGCGGTGGAACATCGTCTTGCTGCTTGTGGTGATCTCCAGCTTGAGCTTCCCCTCCGGTTCCCTGCTGCTGACCTAAAGAGGCAAAGCCGGGGTTGCGAAGGTGCTGTTGCGAGTTACATTCACCATCCTGTCAGGGGATTAGACAGGTCAATTTGTCGAACTAGCTAAAATCATAAGGGATGATGCTCTTAGTAAGGAGGGGTCTGGTGTTGTGCTAGTGTGAATTTTTTTAAGCCAATGGTTTTGAAAAGAGCTACTACATTAGATTGAAACAAGGGATGTAGTATCTCACAAGCTTCCTAAGGCAGAATGCGACTTCCATCTAACAGGCGCACACAACATTGGGTTCATACAAACCGATACAAGAACTCCTATGCTCGGGGTACATCCTAATTGCCTACGTTGCTAAGGCTAAGTGGCCGACTGCACGGTCTCATAAGCGGGTTCTGTGGGATCTTCATCTTCGTCTTCATCTTCGTTAGTGCTTCCCTTCTTTGAAGGAGTTGGGGAAGGAAGCGGACCATCACAGCGTCTCTTGGTTGGTGAGGTAGCGAAGAGTTTGGTGTACTCTTCCGCGGTCAAGCGACAAATCTAAAGAGGAGTGGCTTGGAGCGGTGGTATCCCTCCTCGAAAAGCAAAACCAGGTGGTCCTATGGGTGCTCCTACCTTCTTCACCTTGCGGTTCTTCATCTTCTCCGTCCGAAGCAGATCCTTGACTTGGTACAGCTCTTGGCAGATCCTAGTTGACTCCTTGATCAAAAGATGCATCAAGGTGTCGGAGGAGAGATTGAAGTAGGTCTGAAACCTCAGTGGCGTCCCGTCCTTGGAAGATGGGTGGAGTGTCCAACTCCCGTCTACCTCATCCTTAACAAAAGGTAGGTGATGAGTAGCGGGATCATTAGCCATCTCGGGAAGGATGTCGCGGAGTCGCACGAGCGCCTCTTGTGGTGCAGTCTCCACGGCCAACATCAGATCCTCCATCTATGGTCCTTCAAAGAACCAGCTAGTCGGGGAGTCGTTAGCCTTCACTATCACGTCCATGTGATATTCCTTAGTGTCGGTGTTGACCCAGTGCTCGTGGTAGAGGAAGATGGGCGTGCGGCGTACTTGACACTTCTCGAGGCTATCACTCAAAAGCAGAGGAAAGCCCGTCTCTAGAAGTATCTCAGGTACGTCGGCCATCTACAAGATGTAGAGGAGAGAGTTAGAAAGTTTTTAGTGGGTGCGGAATCTTAGGTTAGGGTCTATGTGCACTAATCGTCTCTTCTATCGTCCATGCTACCTAAGGCTTCCTATAGTCAGGATGGCTATGATACCAGCTCTGTGAGGACCCCAACTTATGAGTCGAGATCGCTGTGCTCTGTGATCCCAGAGATTAACATGTGGCTCTTAGTAATAGCGGGTGCCCATGCCATAAGCCTATACCGACAGGTATTCTGACTCGGAAGCATCCTAGTTCGCAGGGGTGTCTCCGAAGACGTACTCATCGCCAAACTCCGGTCCTTCCATGTCTGGTCAATAACATAACGAGTGGCAAGCTAATGAGTACTTCGAATGTACTCGCAAACAGCCCATGATATGAACAATGAAAGTGAAGGATAACAATATCATGCATCTTTGGTGGATTTCCTCGGGGAAAAATGATCATGAATATGCATCAAGTTAAAGAATTACTATTGATGAACAGGTTACATATATCAATATATCTGTCGAGGCTGAACCATTCGGGGTCACCCTATATGCCAAGTCACCGAACTTGGTCATATCATTACTTTCCGTAACAACACCTTTTCCATCACCACACACACACACACTTGGTTTATTCGAAAATAGCTGGAGGTAGTTTAAGCAGGATTACCCAACTGTCCTTGACCATGGACACAACTATTCAAATAGTTTTTCACTCTGCAGAGGTAGTACGCTGGACCTACGAGATCCAGGAAACTTCCGTGTCATCCACGACTCGTGGTATATAACATACCCGAGGTAAGTACCCGATCAATGTCTTTCCCCTGACGATACTAGACAAAGAGGTCCACTCGATTCGTACCTAGCCCACATGTTGTACGTCTTACGAGCACCGACTCTGGAAAGTGACAATCATGCGGGGACCAACGGTGTCACAGGAACTCATAAAAATGGCATAGTCGTCCTACCTGGCACGACCCCATCACGAGAGTGACCACACATCACTCCCGCCACTAGTAATGTGGCTCTTTGCTAGCACCAACTAGAGTAATTAACATGGCCCCGTCCCATAAGGGGTAACATGGTCGTACTAGTAAGGTTGGGATGGTCGACATATCATAAATCTAATCCCATTTCCTAAACCATACTCACACAAATACCGGGTGCATCACTTCACCAAAAGAGACCACCTAACTCATCATCACCCTCGGGCATTAGTGGCACCCGACGGGGTTTTCATAAGCTCATGCTTTATGTCATCAACATGCTCATGATAATACTACTTCTAACTTTACTTGTCAACATGATATTAGCATGACCCTCCAGGGGTAGTATCAAGCTCAATGCATATGCTCCGGGGGAGCCATCGGTAAAATCATGTCAAATGATTACCGGCACTTATGAAGTAACATATGCTCAGTCATGGTCAAAGGGCCGGTTGCCTTGGTCAGCTAGGTATCCAGGTTCTTCGAGGTCTTCCGCTCCGATTCCCTCGTCACACGGATTTTCTATCGTTCATAAAACAATAAATAAGAAATAGCACACACTGGAACAAATCACAAAGTCATTTTAAAAAAGTTCTTTATTACTGATAAATCTTAGTTGTCATTCTGAAAAATATTTGCCTTAATTTCCCTTGAAGGAATATTTTTCAAGTTAACCAAACAGAAGCAAAACTATTCTAATTTAGTCCTTTTTATTATTGTAAAACAAAATAGTTGTAGAACAATTCATCCATTCATTTTATTAAATACTACATATTTTTAGAACAATAACAGTGGAAAAATTATATTTTTACACTGGTTTAATGTTTTATAAAAATCTTAGAAACCGGGTTTAAAAATAAAAGAAAAACAGGCTAAAACTCCTAGCCTGGCTCGGCATGGAGCTGGGCTGGCCCATGGCGAACCGACAGCGTGCGGAGGCGCGCACACCGTCAGGTTTGAACCTGACGTGTGGGGCCCTACGGTTAGTGGATGTGGACAGCGCGGGGTAGGAGGCTAGGCCACCGACAGGTGGGGCACACCTGTCGGGGTCGTCTCCTACCTCTAGCCAGAGAGGAGGAGGAGCACGCGGGCGAGGTTCTCGACGCTCTCAAGCCCCAACAAGGACTGGAATGGGTTCGCCTTGATGTCGCCTACCTGCTGGCAGTCGGAACTACGTCGGAGAGATAGGGGTTCGCTGGTGACTAGGAGGCCGTGGCGGAGGAGTTTCGGGAGGTGGTCGAGGAGGTGGCTAGAGACACAGAAATGCTCGGGCGAGTTGGGGGAAAGCTTCCTGGGGTTGAGGGGATCAGTTTGGTGGGTCGAGGGGCGCAGGAGCTGTCATATAGCCGGAGATCGATCGGAGCTCCGAGGTGGAGGGGCCTCATTCGATCTCGAGCACCGGGGCTCTGCTGGTTTGCTGGGGTGGCTAGGGAGGTACTAGTGATCGTGGTGAAGCTATCTGAGGGGTGCATGAACGAGGGGGAGGGCTATTTATAGGCACGCGACGGTGAGCCGATTCGGGAGCGCCGGTGACTCACCGTGGCGCTCATGGGGGTGCACAGAGTGGCTGGGGTCGAAACCACGGTCTCGGGACATGGTTTCGGACTGCCAGAACCATCTGCTGCAGAGGAAGAGAGGGAGCAGTCGAGCATCCATGGTCGTGCAACCTTGGCCGGTTCTGGTGCGCGCGGGCACGCATCGCACGAGCTCTAGCGCGGGAGAGGAGGGGCCTTGAGGGTTTCTCTATGCAGAGGGGTTGTTAGGGAGGAGGTTGGACACCTGGGGGGAGGCTGGAACTAGCCGAGACACTACAGGAATAAGATATTTTGCCTACAGAAAAATTATTTGCCGTCAGCTAATCGTCGGGGCAGACGGCAAAGGTTATTTTGCCGTGATTGACCTGACGACAAAGAATGACTAACGGTGAAGGCATATTTTGCCGTCTCTAAGAAACTCTAATGACGGCAAAGATATTTTGCCGTCTGTAAAAAGAAATTGATGACGGCAAAGACATATTTTGCCATCCGTAAAAAAACTGATGACGGCAAAAAATGTTTGCCGACTCTAAAACAATCTGCAGACGGCAAAAAAAAAAACACACCACGCGGATCGATCTTAGAATTGATGACATGGCGAGATCTGGTCCATAGATCACACGCAGGCCTAATCCCCAACCCCGGCCTTGCTTTGCCGTCATCATTTTGTCATACAGACAGCAAACTAATGGGAAATTAAGAAAATAACCCCGACACTCGACCCCTCATCCTCAGTTCCCCTCACGCGAAAGAAAATGTTGCAGCACGCTCGATCCATTCCTCTCCTCTCGCTCCCGCAAAGAATCAAGGTCGGGTGGCGCCGATGGGGTCGTCAGCGGGGGCAGGGGCGTGGGGCCCGGGCGGGAACCCGGCGGTGGGGAGGCTGCGGGAGATCTTCCGAGGCGGCGGCGACGCTGCAGGTGAGGCCGCTCGCTCGATCTCTGCCTCGGCTGGTTCTTGTTGATTGGTTGTTGTGGGTCGTTGTTGGGTGGGTGCGGGAGTTGAATGAATGGATGGATGAATGAATAGGCGGGGTGGCTGCCTGGCGGGTGGTTTCTCGCCCTCAGCAAGGTCGGGCAATCTCGATCTCGATCTCGTCTCGTACCCGGTGGTTAGTGCGAGCGAGCAGCTAGCTGTGTGTGGGATGGATGGATTGCAGCAAGCGGACGGACGGACGAATAGTTAGGGGAATTTTCAGCGACGAGTTGGTTGGGATTTCTTTGTATCTTTGGTAGCCAGCCAACTAGACGCAAGGGCTGAACTTCTGAACTGGATTATGATGGTTGGAGAACTTGTCAGATGAGAATCAATCCTCAGCCTTGCACGACAGGAGTTCATAAATACGACAGAGCAATCAAGGGAAGGGATGAACTGCGAGACAGTAATGTGCAGCTAGTTATTTCACCAAACCAAGCCTGAAACCATGCTGGCCAATGACAGAACGAGATGGGATTTCAGTATGTGTCAAAGGGTGTGTGATTGGAATGCGTATATAGTAGACCACTTCAAAGTAGAGAATGGACTATCGGCTTGATGTGTCATGGTGCCTTGTGCGTTTCTTTCCCCTCATGCGAAAGAAAATGTTGCAGCACACTTGATCCATTCCTCTCGCCTCACTCCCACAAAGAAGCTAGGGTTTCCTGCTGTGCTGCCGCCTCCGCCGGACCCTGCCTCCCCAAAGCGAACATTTTCAGCGACATGGCCAGTGTGTAGGCCCTCTCCTCTTTGCTACCGACTAGATCCGTCGAGCACGTCTCCTAGAACACAGGAAGGTGCGCCCCTCTCCCCTCCCCCTCCCTTCTCTGTTTGATTCGATTATGTAGCTGTGGATGCGGTTTCATCATGCCTTGTTGCCCTTTTAGTGTCATGTTGGGCTGCAGGTCAACACGCCCTGGATCCAGGAGGTTGGTGTTGGGGAATCTGAGATGCAGACATTTTTCAACTCGCACACACACGTGCACCAACTTGATGCGGTGCGAGGAGGAGTGAGGCTTCTCTCTCGGGATGATACCTAGCCATGGGGATGTAGCAACCCAAGGTCATTCACTGAGAAATTAGAGAACAATGGCTTATTAAGGTTTTTTTCATCCAATGGTAAGTTCAGACTATCTACGTGACTACCTCTAGGCTTTAACATGAGGTTAAGGGTGTAAATTGATGATACATGGCTGTTGTGCTCTATTCTACATTTTAGTAAATAAAGTTTTTTGTTTGAGAGAGATTTACTAAATAAAGTTAATGATGTTTACAACCTGCACTTGTGTGTGATAATCAATAGTATTTCTAGGTTAGTGGGATCTTTTCTACTGTACTATGTAAAATTTATTCGGTGAGAAGAAACTATTTAACCATGAACATTTGCAACTATTGGAGTTGACATGTTACGAAACATCTATACTAATTTGCTTGCCCATTAAATTGTTAGGTTAGCATCCTTTTCTTATTACTGACTAGGCTTAATCAATGACTAAACAATGTATTTCTAGCAAAGCTTTGCCCTCGGTGGACGCTCGCCATCCGTTCTAGATAGTTTAAGTGGAAACTTTGAAGATGTATGATATAATATCCGGTCCATTATAGATCACTTTCTTTTCATTTAAGAGTTGGTATGAATTTTTTACATAATAATATTTTGTATGTTTATTTAACGTGAGTGCCTTGCTCAAACTTTTGTAGAACTATCAAATCTCCCTGATACAATGTTTATTTAACATGTGTTGACAAGCTATAATCTCAATCTAGGATTGTCACAACTCCGAAGATACCATTTTTATATGTTGCTCAACAATGATTTTATTTAATTGTAAGGTGTGCATTTCATAAGAAATAATCTCTTTCTTCTGCAAACTAGTTGCATTCCGTATCTCGGAACATGTAAATGTGCGTGAAAAGTTGAGAGTAGAATTTTATGTTGGCAAACATATACAGTCAATTTATCGCTTTCAAGTCTATAGGTTAACCTTCAATATGTGTAGTACCACTATCTTATCTTTTCCTTACAATGTGTGGAAGAAAATATCTGGTGAAGTGTTTACATGTACATATTGGTGCATAAGCACCTATCGATACAGTACAGATTTCAGTCATCAATTCATCACATATGTTTTGAATGAAACTCTACATCTTGAATTCATCAATTTAAGATAAGGTGTGGAGTATTTGGAATATGGAGTTGTACGCTGGTACTTCGACCAAGTGAAAAAATGTTATCTATATATATTAGTATGAATGACGAACAGAGATGAATAGGTGGTGGTGTTGGAGTGAAATAGGTGGTGGTCTTGCCCACCTGTAACAACTCTGAATTCCAACCCAAGAAGCCTTCCTCCCTTGCAATGAACTTATTGTGTTCCTATCATGCAGTTCCACCTTCATGTATACAATCTAATCCAGAAAATCAGTAATTATTTGAGATAGCAAATTCTTTTGTTTCTAGAAATGGAAATTGCATTTGAGACAACAACTCAATATTTTTCATACTAGTCGGTTGACACTAGTTAAATTTGTACAACTTTCTTTCCCTTGTTTCATACTATTATTGTATATGCTCATGTGATTCTTTTTCTTTTGAAGGATGACCAGCTTTCACACATGTGTGTGGACCAAATTCACGGCGTTCAGATAAGTCCTACTAATTGGTGATCGGACGATGCTCGAGTAAGACTTCAGTCAAAGATCACTTACAAGTTATGGATCCGCAAGTTCATCAATCAAGTCGAAGATAAGGGTAGATGAGGAGATAAGGTCGGGACCCTTGTAGGAGACCATCCTCAAGTAGTGCCAGATGTAAGTTGACCGCTTCGAACCAAGGATTTCGAGTCGCGACTCATGCGAGTCGCTCAGGGGTAGCGACTCGGAAAGAGTCGAGCCTGGAGTTGCTACTAGTCACGACTCGCTTTTCGGGTCGACACTAAGTTGAGTCGACCTTGCTGTTGCGACTCCGTGACTAGTTGAGCGACTCGAAATCCATGCTTCGTACCCAATCCATGCTTGCTCCTCTTATAGTTACTAGATTGTATTAATTAACAAAATACTCAAAACTTTCAAATGTTTACGGTTAGTTGCTTAATAGCCAAGCAAAATTCCTTAATAGCCAACACATGTACTCTTTTACTATCGGTGCTTAACCTTCATCACTCTTAACATAATTTGCAGGCTTATTGTACCCAAAATGGTATGTCAACTTTCGATTTTTCTTCCCTTACTCCGTGTCCTATGGTTAGTTAACTGAAACATTTGCAAGGACCATTATTGCATTTCTTAGTCCGAGGGCCATTATAACCATGGAAATACTTCATGCAACATCCATCGACCCACAGATCGAATAATGTTGGATCTTCACATGCTCATGGTCCCGGCTTTGTTGGCAATAACCTTGATGGTTCTCCGCATCTTTGAGATCTGCTATGATTAGTGCGTCCATATCTCATTTACAAGTAGAGACCACTTGAGATCTTCATGATTTAGAGACCACTTGAAGCTATATATTTACATAGAACTAGATGAGTCACCTGCATTCACATTTTAGAACCATGTAAATCGATGGAGTATTTTTCTTCTGCATTCACATTTTAGACGCTTTCACAAAATATTTATATCCTTATTGTTTTATTTATGCAATTTAAACTAATTATAAATCAAGTTCATCCACCATACATGATTGGGATGTTCATAGGTATTGTGGAGCTTGTAATCTTTCCCTGATTTGTTGTATGTGTCGCACTCTCAACTCTATGGTTCTGTTCTATAAAGAAATTTTGAATAGATTTATCTCCCTTTGCCCTCATTCAACATAAAAATACTTCAAATTGATCTCGTTGATCTTAGATGATTGCAATGTTAATAAGTTCTCCAAGAGATGGATGACTTTTCCATAATGGTACTATTTGTCCTTCTACCTATAAACATATAAAACTGTTCAGTATATTCATAATTTTACCTAGGATTTCTATTATCATACATCAAAAAGTTTGTAAGATGGCATCTGGAGGAAAAAGAGTTTGCGGTCAATAAAACAATTGTTATTCTTATGTGTCCAGCCCATATAATTTGGCATATATTCGTGGTAAAAGGTTGTAAGTACGTACCGCATGTTTACTTTTGCGCTTTAGATTACTTATTATTAGAATCTGTACTGATGCTTGCACATGGTTCCTTCCCATGACTATCTTTCATGAACAATAGTTCATTTAAACTGAAGCATATGCATGCCTTATTTCATTTTGCTATGTTTAGAAAACACAAAGTTCTTGATTATAAGAAACAAAGAGAAGTAGACTGGACATGGATTGTAGTGCTAAAATGATTTATGTGTTGATTGTACTTGCTGATTGGGGACCAAGTTATTTACAGTGTCTCAAAATTTGACATATGTGTATGATTTCCTCTTGTAGGTTGCCATACGGATGCTCTTTGGACTACGATATTGATATGAAGACATTTATCGTAATGTCAAATAGTATGTAGTAATGCCAAATATTATGACATGGATGTGCTATGGATTATGCTATATATATATACATATATGGATGGTATATGGATTATGTTATATGCTGTATGAATGTGCTATGGATTATGTTATATGCTGTATGTATGTGTTATGGTGGTGTTATATGTTGTATGTATGTGTTATGGTTTGTGCCATATGCTGTGTGTATGTGTTATGGTTTGTGATATATGTGTGGATTATCGATGTGTTATGGTGTGCTATATTGTGTATTTATGTTGTTATATTGTCTGTTTCTACTGCTATATTGTCTATTTATGCTGTAAATCTATTTGTGTTGTTGTTTATTTAGCAGCCTCTTTGCTGTCATGTTCATGACGGCGAAAGAACATGATTAATTTGTCGTCTTGTACAGGTTCGGCAGACGACAAATTTTTGAGGTGGTTTGTCGTCTTGTAGATATGAAGAAGATGACAAACAGTAGAATATTTTGCCGTCTATGATATCGTCAAGCAGACGGCAAAAATGACTAACGTCGTCCGTTAGCTAGGCCATTCCGTCTTCCTACCAAATATTTGCCGTCCACCAGCCTAGAAGACGGCAACATAATTTCACTAACGGCAAAAAAATTGCCGTCTGCTCTCCCGGCCGCTGACGGCAAAGACACCCTTTGCGGGCACATGGGATGACGACATTATTTGCCGTCATGGGCTGACGGCAAAACTTTTGCCGTCTGTAATTCCCTCTTTGCCGTGTGTAGCGTCCTGACGGCAAAATACCCGATTCCTGTAGTGAGAGCGTCGCCCCGACCTTGGCGGCTTCCTGTAGCGTGCCTAGAGCGTAGTTTTGGCATGCCACGACATGTTGGTGTGCTCTGAGGCACTTTGGATGTGTCTAGCATGTCCTGGCACTGGCCAGGAGTGTGGCTAGCCATTTGGGTCTCGTGGGAGCTTCGGCTGGTCAAGGGAGACAAGAAATACTGGTGCTGTCAGCCTTGAACTAAAGCTTAAATTGGGGTTTTTGGCCTTTCCACTTTGAACCAGTGAGGGACCAGTTGACTGGGGTTAGGCACAGATGTTGGCCACCTAATCTCTAAGTTTGGATCAAAGGGGTTAGGTTTAGCTATGGCTAAGGTGGCTTTTCCCATCTGTCAGAAGGTGCTCGACAGTGGTTTAGGGGGTTGCACCCCACCACTGGTGCTGCAACTTAACAGGTTTGGGTTCGGTGCTAAAACTTGGGGTTCACCAAGTTTGATCTCCATTGGACAAGTTTAACTTTGTAAACTTGAAAACACTTCAATATGACCAGATATGTCCCTTCCAAATAGAGTGTGGGCAAACTAAGTCCCACAAATCCCATTTTTGGTGTGGAACCCTCATTTGAGGTGTTAGGCACGTCTGCAAAGTTTCAGCATCATTGGATAAACTTTTCTATGTAGAGTTGCTCTAACTTCAATCTGGAAAGAAGGGGTTTTACGGTTATCTGGGGTCCTTAATCACCTTGGATCAAGGTGAAACTTTATGTGGACACCAATTATGGCTTAGGAAGGCTACTGGAATTTTCTAGGATTTTATTGAGAATATTTCCTTTGGAAATATTTCAGAAGGTCAAAATAGAAAGAAATAGCTTCCAGGGTTTTATTCAATAATTATAATATAAAATAGGGTTTAAAATCTTATGAATGGAAAATATATGTCCTTGTGATCATCTCCAATTTGAATCAGATTTTTCTAAGGTAGAACGGTATTTTCCAAGTAACAATACCAGTTCTGGCCTCAGAAATGGACATGCAATTTAATTAGAAAGATAATTATAAAAATAATTATTTTTGTGGTTTTGGAATATAAAGGTAAGTGAAAATCAGATCACTAACTTTGAGTAGGAACACTCCTTGCCATCAAGGGAATGTAGTGCAACTCAAGGTAAGGTTTTACCTTGATCACAAACAAGTAAGGGCTTTTGGAAATCAATGTTATGAAATAGGGCTTTTATCATCACATGATCACACACACAAGCATACAATGGAAATATTGGCACTCACAACATTAGTCTTGAAAAAGTTTTAACAAGTCCATATTTTCACAATTAAGATAAGTGTGAGAAAAAATCATGGTGTGACAGACCTATCCCCCTTACAAGAATCTCGTCCCCGATATTCCTAAGCTAGGTGCTAAAAAGGTCTGGAAACTCAGATCGAAGATAGTCTTCATGCTCCCATGTTGCCTCGGCTTCGGTGTGGTTGCTCCATTGAACCTTGAAATACTTGATGGTGCGGCTTCTGGTGCAACTCTCAGCTTCATCCAGAATACGGATCAGCTTCTCACAGTAGGTGAGATCAGGCTGAAGATCGATGGCCTGGTGGTCAATGTCCTTGTAAAGATCGGGACGATTTGGCGCTTGAAGACACTTCCGAAGTTGTGAGACGTGGAAGACGTTGTGCACACCAGAAAGTTCCAAAGGTAGCTCCAACTGATAAGCATCTTCTCCACGCCTTGTTGTGATCTAAAACGGTCCAATGAGCCTTGGAGCGAGTTTCCCTTTAACGTGGAAACACTTGGTTCCCTTGAGAGGTGTGACACGGAGATACACCAGATCTCCGGGAATGAACTCCACATCCCTGCGACGAGAATCCGCATAGCTCTTCTGTCGATACTTGGCTGCTTTTAGATTCTCTCGGACCAGTTGCACCTTCTCTTCTCCCTTGTGCGAAACTTCCGGTCTGAAAATTAGTCCTTTTCCGGTTTCAGACCAGTTGAGCGGGGTGCGGCACTTCCGTCCGTACAACACTTCGAACGTGGTCATCTAGAGACTGGACTAGTAGCTGTTGTTGTATGAAAACTTAGCGAACGGCAGACAGTCTTCCCATTTGGCTCCATGCGCCAAGACGCACGCGAGGAGCATATCTTTTAGTATCTGATTCACTCTTTCCGTTTGTCAGCCCGTTTGCGGGTGGAAAGCGGTGCTGAAAGAGAGCTTGGTTCCGAGGGCTTCTTCAAACTTTTTCCCAAACATTGAGGTGAACTGCGTGCCTCGGTCAGATACAATCTCCTTGGGAACTCCATGAAGGCTTACAATACGCTCAATATAGAGACTAGCCAACTTGTTCCCATCATAAGTGGTGTTGACGGGGATGAAATGATCCACTTTGGTCAAATGGTCGACAATAACCCATATAGAGTCATGGCCTCTGCTAGACCTTGATAAGCCGGTGATAACCCACAAGTATAGGGGATCAATTGTAGCCTTTCTCGATAAGTAAGAGTGTCGAACCCAACGAGGAGCTAAAGGTAGGACAAATATTCCCTCAAGTTCTATCGACCACCGATACAACTCTACGCACACTTTACGTTCGCTTTACCTAGAACAAGTATGAAACTAGACATACTTTGTAGGAGGGATAGGATAGGCTTGCAAGAAAGTAAAGAACACGTAAATGAAACTAGGGGCTGGTTAGAAAAAGAAACAACTACGAGTGTCTAACGAGTGGGGAAAAGTGGTGGTAGGAGTTGCGGAATTGTCCCTAAGCAATTGACTACGTTACTAGATCAATAGCAAGTATCATGTGGGAGAGGCCTCTGCTAGCATGTCATCCCTTACTTGGAATTCTATGCACTTATGATTGGAACTATTAGCAAGCATCCGCAACTACTAATGTTCATTAAGGTAAAACCGAACCATAGCAATAAGATATATTGGTCCCCCTTCAATCCCATATGCATCAATTTCTATGCTAGGTTTGAAGGTTCTGTCACTCTACCCAGGCAATACATAGTCCTATCAACATACAACTTACCCTATGGTGTGATCCACACGCTCTATCATATGATGGGCACCAAAGGACGGCAACATAACCACAAGCAAATTAAACCAACCATAGCAATTCATCAATCACCGATAGGACAACGGTAATCTACTGAAACATCATAGGATAGAAACACATCATTGGATAATAATATGTAGCATAAAGCACCATGTTCAAGTAGAGGGTACAAAGGGTTGTGGGAGAGTGAACCACTGAATATAGATGGGGGAAGATGATGGAGATGTTGGTGAAGATGACGGAGGTGTTGGTGTAGATCGCCGTCACACGATGATGTCCCGGGCGGCGTTCCGGCGCCGTCGGGAGAGAGGGGAGAAGGGTTTCCTCTCTGGTCCATGGTCTCCATGGCGGAGGACGGGCGATAGCCCCTCCGAGATTGGATCTCGGATGTTTGTTGTGTATCCCTTGCAACGGCGCCAGGAAATAGTTGTGTCGACAGCACCAGGAATCCTTCAGCTACCGCTACGCCTTAAGGGACTTCCTAGGCAAGTATGCAAAGGATTTCCCCTGTGGCCTTGGAGCCTTGCGTTGGTGTTCCCTCGAAGCGGAAAGGGTGATGTAGCACAGTGACGGTAAGTATTTCCCTCAGTTTGAGAACCAAGGTATCAATCCGGCGGAAGAGTATCTCAAGATCCTGCACAAACACAAAAGCTTGTACCCAACTCTATGAAGGGGTTGTCAATCCCTTATAGATTGTTTGCCAAGTGAGAACTGAAAGCAACAAAGTAACACAGCAAAGTAAAAGCGGAGGTGTAAATGATGGATGTGAATAGACCCGGGGGTCATAGTGTTTACTAGTGGCTTCTCTCATGAAAGCAAGTAGACGTGGGTGAACAAATTACTATCGAGCAATTGATAGAACCGCGCAAAGTCATAATGATATTTATGCAATGATTATTTCTATAGGCATCACGTCCGAACCAAGTAGACCGATACTTTCTGCATCCACTACTATTACTCCACACGTCGACCGCTATCCAGCATGCATCTAGTGTATTAAGTCCATAAGAACAGAGTAACGCCTTAAGCAAAATGACATGATGTAGAGGGATAATCTCAAACCAATGATAAAACCCCCATCTTTTTACCCTTTATGGCAACTACTTGATGTGTGCCTTGCTGCCCCTACTTTCACTAGGAAAGGTCACCACATGGTAGAACCCAAAACCAAGCACTTCTCCCATTGCAAGAATCATAGATCTAGTTGGCCAAACAAAACTCAAGACTCGGAGAGACTTACAAGGATATCAAACCATGCATATAAGAAATCAGCAAAGACTCAAATATATATCATAGATAATCTGATCACAAATCCACAATTCATCGGATCTCGACAAACACACCGCCAAAGAAGATCACATGAGATAGATCTCCATGAAGATCATGGAGAACTTTGTATTGAAGCTCCAAGAGAGAGAAGAAGCCATCTAGTTACTAACTACGAACCCGTAGGTCTGAAGTGAACTACTCACGAGTCATTGGAGGGGCGATGATGATGATGAAGAAGCCCTCCAACTCCAAAGTCCCCTCCGACAGGGTGCCGGAAGGGTCTCCAGATGAGATCTCGCAGGAACGGAAGCTTACGGCGGCGGAAAAGTATTCTCGAGGCTCCCCTGATTTTTTGCGGAATATTTGGGAATTTATAGGTCAAAGACCTAGGTCAGGGGGCGGCCCCAAGCTAATCCCTGATCGTCCTCGAGTAGGTAAATGATAAAAAAGATAATTTTTTACGTGGAATGCTACCTAGCATAATCTTGATCATATAATCTAGTCATGGCATGAATACTAAAACACGAGTGATTCGAAGCAATAGACTATCATTTGACATAAATACAATAATATTTCAAGCATACTAACAAAGCAATCATGTCTTCTCAAAATATCATGGCCAAAGAAAGTTATCCCTACAAAATCCTATAGTCTGACTATGCTCCATCTTCCCCACACAATGTATTTAAATCATGCACAACCCCGGTTTTAGCCAAGCAATTGTTTCATACTTTAGTGTTCTCAAACTTTTTCAACTTTCACGCAATACATGAGTGTGAGCCATGGACATAGCACTATAGGTGGAATAGAATATGGTGGTCGTGGAGAAGACAAAAAAGGAGGAGATAGTCTCACATCAACTAGGCGTATCAACGGGCTATGGAGATGCCCATCAATAGATATCAATGTGAGTGAGTAGGGATTGCCATGCAACGGATGCACTAGAGCTTATAAGTGTATGAAAGCTCACAAAAGAAACAAGTGGGTGTGCACCCAACTTGCTTGCTCACGAAGACCTAGGGCAATTTTGAGGAAGCCCATCATTGGAATATACAAGCCAAGTTATATAATGAAAATTTCCCACTAGTATCTGGAAGTGACAACATAGGAGACTCTGTGTCATGAAGATCATAGTGCTATCTGAAGCACAAGTGTGGAAAGACCATAGTAGCAATTGTCCCTTCTCTCTTTTCTCTCATTTTTTTTGTGTGCTCTTTGGCCTTTTTTTATATATTTGTTATTTTTTTTATTTTGGTGGGCATCTTTGGCCTCTTTTTTGTAAATGGGCTTCGCTGGCCTCTTTTATTTCCTCACATGGGACAATACTCTATTAATAATGATCATCACACTAACAACTCAATACTTAGAGTTATGATGACTCTATATGAAATGCCTTCGGTAGTGGACCGTGACAATGATCTAGCATAGCAATGACATCAAAAAAAATGGACAAGCCATTGAAACATCATGCTAGCTATCTTACGATCATGCAATGGCAATATGGAAGTGGTGGCACATGTCATGAGACGGAACGGTGGTAGTTGCATGGAAATATATCTCAGAATGACTATGAAAATGACATAATAGGTAGGTATGGTGGCTGTTTTGAGGGAGGCTATACGGTGGGTGTAATGCTCTGGCGAAAGTTGTGCGGTACTAGAGAGGCTAGCAATGGTGGAAGGGTGAGAGTGCGTATAATCCATGGACTGAAGATTAGCCATAAAGAACTCACATACTTATTGCAAAAGTTCATTAGTCATCGAAACAAGGTACTACACGCATGCTCCTAGGGGAAAGGTTGGTAGGAGTTAACCATCGCACGATCGCGACCTCAACACAAAGGATGACAATCAATAAATAAATCATGCTCCGACTTCATCACATAACGGTTCACCATACGTGCATGCTACGGGAATCACAAACCTTAACACAAGTATTTCTATGAATACACAATTACTCACTAGGATGACTCTAATATCACATAATCATGTCGCAAAACTATTGTCAGGAATCAAACATATCATATTCAGTGATCTACAAGTTTTATGTAGGATTTTATGACTAACCATGTGAATGGACAACTCCTGTTAACTCTCTAAATAGGTATAAGTGAAGCATGAGAGTTTAACTCTATCTATAAAAGATATGCCCCGCTCTAACAAATATAAGTGAAGCAAAAGAGCATTCTACAAATGGCGGTTTTCTATGTGTAGGGAAACGGGCAATCCAAACTTCAAAAGATATAAGTGAAGCACAAGAAGCATTCTATAAAGCCAACCAAGGACTATCTCATACCAGCATGGTGCATAAAAGAAAAAGGAAAAATAAACACAAAAGACGCTCCAAGCATTTGCACATATCATGTGACGAACAAAAATATAGCTCCGAGTAAAATTACCGTAGATTGTAGAGGAAAGAGGGGATGCCTTGGGGGGCATCCCCAAGCTTAGACGCTTGAGTCTTCCTTGAATATTACCTTGGGGTGCCTTGGGCATCCCCAAGCTTAGGCTCTTGCCTCTCCTTATTCCTTCATCCATCGTGCTCTCACCTAAAACTTGAAAACTTCAATCACACAAAACTCAACAAAACTTCGTGAGATCCGTTAGTATAATAAAATAAATCACCACTTCAAGTACTGTTTTGAACTCATTCTAAATTCACATTAGAATTATATCTACTGTAATCAAACTTAACCATGGATCATACCCCCCGATACTACCCATAGATTTATTAAAATAAGAGAACAATGCATAGAAAACAGAATCTGTCAAAACAGAACAGTCTGTAGCAATATGTATATTACGTACAATTCTGATATCTCAAAAAATTTGAAAAATTACGAACGTCTGGAAAATTTGCATATGAATCAGCAGAAAAATAATGAACTCAAAAGCTCTTCCAGAATAAAAAAGCAAATTAATTTCGTGAGCAGAAAGTTTCTGTCTTTTCTCAGCGTCATCAAAGAACTATCACCCAAACTAATCGTAAAGGCTTTGCTTGGCACATTATTTTTTTTAAAACACAAAGGAATTGTACAAGGGGATAATTATTTTTGTGAGAAACTTCCATTGAAAATTTTACATTGTTTCCATGAGCATGAACACAAGTGTTCAAGGTCGACCCTCACTTCCACAATGCATCAACTTTCAATCACTTCTCATGTTGAAAAAGTTTTAAGTTCCCCTCTATATTTTGTTTTTGTTTTTAAACTAAATAAAAGCACTCAACAGAAATAAATGACTCTCTAAAACTTCCGTGTTGTCTCCCAGGCAACGCTTTCTTTAAAGCCATTAAGCTAGGCATAAAGTGCTCAAGTAATGGATCCACCCGGATCCCAAGGTATATCAAAGCCAATTTTAATTAACAATGATTTGTAATTTAGTAGTGAGCACAAGGTAACATATATCATCCATTGACGAAGTCTAACTCTCTTCCTATGCATTGGCATGTCATAAAATAACAATTGATGCACATCAAGTAAAGGCCAATACATAGCATAAGCAGTTTCTTGCAATTTTATCGTATTGGAAACATAGAGAGGTGGAGATGTAGTTCCTCTCTCATAATAATTGCAAGTAGGAGCAGCAAGCACATGCATATTATATTCATCAAAATCATCATGTTTAACATAAGGGACTATAGCTAGCTCATCTTCATAAGCATCATTCATATTGGCAACATGGCCACAAGCATAGCATGCATCAAGTTCATCAAAAAGGGATATTTCAAACGAATCCAAGGGATCATAGCATTCATCCTTCGGTAAAAACGAAGGGAAATTAAACAATGTATGAGTTGAAGAGTTACTCTCATTAGAAGGTGGGCACGGGTAGCTAGTACGCTCTTCCTCCTTTTGTTCTTCGCTCTCCTCGTCATCTTTTTCATCTAATGAGCTCACAGTTTCATCATTTTCTTCTTCCATAGTTTCCTGCAAAATATTAGTCTCTTCTTGGGCAGCAGAGAATTTCTCCTTAAATCGTTCAATATGGGCATTATATTCATAATTAGTATAACAATAACAAAGCATAGCCAAATTTTCAGATCGGTAAGGAGCATCATCATTATCATCACACCTTTTAAACAGAGCCTCAATTTCATAAGCACCCATAAAAGCAACAAACTCTTATATTTGATCCACATCATAGTAATCATATATACCATTAGCATAAGAAGCCAAGGTTCTATGATCATTAAACTCACAAGAAAAGGGAAGGTGTGGAGCCTTCGTCCTAGAGCAACAAGTAACACCATGTCTCTTGCATAGTTCCTAAGCATACCATTTCAACAAATGGATTTGATCGCATAAAAGTTTCCCTTTTTTATTCAAGCGATAATCCCTAAAGTATTCACGTTGATCCAACGTGTATCCCATTATATAATTGAATGGGGCTTTCTCAGCATTATTAAAGAAGTATATAATATTTTCCACGTAACGAGCATCGAGGGTTTTAGGAGGTTCCCCATCTCCATGAGTAGCAAGTACATCTAATTTTTTTGGTATTTCGTGTTCCATATCCATAACTAAAGATAGAGTACAACTTAGAACAGCAAATAAATCTACTTAGTGATAAAGAAAACAAGCACGCACGAGGATATTCACCCCATGCTATTGCTCCCGGGCAACGGTGCCAGAAAAAGGTCTTGATAACCCACAAGTATAGGGGATCAATTGTAGCCTTTCTCGATAAGTAAGAGTGTTGAACCTAACAAGGAGCTAAAGGTATGACAAATATTCCCTCAAGTTCTATCGACCACAGATACAACTCTACGCACACTTTAGTTCGCTTTACCTAGAACAAGTATGAAACTATAAGTACTTTGTAGGAGGGATATGATAGGCTTGCAAGAAAGTAAAGAACATGTAAATAAAACTAGGGGCTGGTTAGAAAAAGAAACAACTACGAGTGTCTAACGAGTGTGGAAAAGTGGTGGTAGGAGTTGCGGAATTGTGCCTAAGCAATTGACAACTTTACTAGGTCGATAACAAGTATCATGTGGGAGAGGCCTCTACTAGCATGTCATCCCTTACTTGGAATTCTATGCACTTATGATTGGAACTATTAGCAAGGATCCGCAACTACTAATGTTCATTAAGGTAAAACCCAACCATAGCAATAAGATATATTGGTCCCCCTTCAATCCCATATGCATCAATTTCTATGCTAGGTTTGAAGCTTCTGTCACTCTAGCCTGCCAATACATAGTCCTATCAACATACAACTTACCCTATGGTGTGATCCACGCGCGCTATCATATGATGGGCACCAAAGGACAGCAACATAACCACAAGCAAATTAAACCAACCATAGCAATTCATCAATCACCGATAGGAGAACGGTAATCTACTCAAACATCATAGGATATGAACACATCATTGGATAATAATATGTAGCATAAAGAACCATGTTAAAGTAGAGGGTACAGAGGGTTGCGGGAGAGTGAACCGCTGAATATAGATGGGGGAAGATGATGGAGATGTTGGTGAAGATGACGGAGGTGTTGGTGTAGATCGCCGTCACACGATGATCACTACTCGAATCTGCTGGTTTGCCGACAGCCAGAGCTAACAGCAAAGGACAGTTTAACGGACGGAAAAGGCTTTGCCGTCAGTGTGCTGTCGGCAAAGGAACCGGCCATGATTTTATCGGCAATCACTTTCTTTTCTGTCAGCTGAAGGTCGACCGACAGCAAAGACTTTGCCATCATCTTTGTGGCACGGGCTGACGGCAAAGAGCAATGGCGGCAACGGCGCAGGCCGAGCCCCGTTAGAAGGTTAACGGTAGACTTTGCCGACAGCCGTAGCAAAGGTGACGGCAAAGCCGAAACCCTGGGTCCCCTGTGTCCCCTCTTTGCCCACAGCCATACCAAAGCTGACGGCAACGCCGAAAACCTGGGTCCCCTTGGTCGCCTCTTTGCCGACAGCTGGAGCACAGCTGACGGCAAAGCCGAAAATCTGGGAAAATTTGGTATTCCCAGAGTTGCCAGGATACACAGGCTGCCGCCACGTGTCTTCTTTGCCGTCAATCCACCGTCGACAAAGCCGTTGCCGTCAGTAAGCTGTAGGCAAAGAGCCTCTCTGTTTTTTTTGATATTTGTTTTCTGTTAATTCCCTGCATTTGCAAAACATAGATACAAACAACAACATATATATATTTGCCCAGCCCCTAAACAGCACCACAAGTGCATCACAAAGTGCAAACAGCACAACACAAGTGCATCACCAAGTGCAAACAACACGAATATATGTAATTAAAGTGCAAACAAGATCACAAAGTATTACAAAGCATCACAAGTGCATCCGCAAATGCAAGTGCATTACAAAGTTCATCTAAGACTACACAAGTGCATTACAAAGTCTGTCGAGCATCCATCCATATGCCATGGTGCTTTATCAAAATCTGCATAATGAGGAAGAAGTTAGAAGAAGAATACAATAAGAAAGAAGTTATCTAAATTAAGCTAAGCAATTAGAAGAAGAAGTGGAAGAAGAAGAAGAAGAACAAGAAGAAGAACTGGAAGAAGAAGAAGAAGAAGAAGATGGAGAAAAAGAAAGAAGAGAAGTTATCTTTTCTCCTCTTTCTTCTTCTCTTATTTCTTCATCTCTTGTTTGTTCTTCTCTTCTGGTTTCTTTTAAAACTTCCTAACTAATTATGTCATTTTTGAGCTCTGATATCAACTAGAATTTACTAAGCTAACTAAAGCATGGCTAATATCAACTAGAATTTACTAAGCTAACTAAAGCATGGCATAATCTATGTTGATCTAAACAATAAGAAGAATAAGAAGGAGAGGAATAACTTACCAAATGCCAAGAAACGGTGGAGAAGCTCAATCTCCGTTGGTCGCTAGGTTGCTAGGGCTCTCACCAGGATAAGTAAAGGGATCATGGGATTCAACTCTGGAATGATGTTGCAACAAGGCAAGAGTTAAAATATGTGGTTAGCACGGCGACAAACAATGGTATAAGACCGTGCAAGATTGGTCATTGAAAGGGAACTCACCGTTCCAACCGAGAAGGCATCGGCGGAGGGGGCGGCAAACCTTGCTTCTCACACATAGCCTCCAAATTAGTTTTCGAGCAGTTAAAGAAATAGCCTTGTTGCGTCTCACACATAGCCTTGCTTCTCACACAACTTACTTACCACAACGAAGTCGTGCATGGCCTTCGCATGGGCATTATTGCGTGCCCTCTCCTCCTCAAGCAACCTCTGCGTATTCCGGTCCCTCTCCTCCAACAAGAGCCTGGTGGCCTCCCTCTCCTTCATAAGTGTGGCCTGCAACCACTCCTCAAAAGCAATTTTCATCATCCATCCAGGGACGAAAGAACGAAAGAAATAATGAAGAAAACTATCCTCGATGGCAAGATCAACTGGCCTCGCGCGTTGCCGTATTACAGGAGCGGAGCTCGTTTGCCTCGCCTTGATCTGAGATAGAGTCTCAGTGATAGGGACGAAGCCATCACACATGGCCAGCGTGTCATGAATTTTACCACCACCAGAGATCATCAACGCCTCTGGATCGATAGGATTCTGGCTCAGGTCAAAGTCAGGCCCGTGCAGCTGTTTGACCACCTCAGAATAAGACGTCATCTTGTTGTAGGCGGACAGGCTTGTGTACGCCGACGGCCCGTCCCCCTCAGAATATGCCTTCGCCGTCTTGTACGAGCCCTTATGGGCCATGCTAAACACGGCGTATCCCTGAGGCTCGGGCTGGTTATTGTGTTTGGCCTACAGAAAATACAAAGAATTAGAACAACAAAAATCATGAACGAATGAATTATTGATGAAACAAAACAAGGCACACATACCCATTTTTTGGCGTATTGCTTGATGTTGGCATTGCCTTGGTGGTGTGGCCCACCAACCAATTGGGCACGACGGTCCTTGGCCATAGTGTGGGTGCTGAACCAAGCCTGTGTGCACCACCTGCCCACTATCATCTCCCAACAATCCATCTTATCGGCCAACCATCTCGGGGGCACCTATGAATGTAAGTTAATGAAGAATGAAACTAAGTATTATAACTAAATAGACCTAAGTAGCCCTAAGAATTGATCTTTGGAATGTACATACCTCCATGTACTCGGTCTTATCAAGGTAAATCTTTCGACATTCAGTCTTTGTCTTCGGCTCCACTTGCTTAGCGTACCAATCACGAACAGCCTGAACACACAGCTTGTGCCTCGTGTTATTCAATAAACTCTTGCACTCTTTCACGAGGTTCTTCTTGGCCGCCTCCTCCGTCCCCTCCTCGACCCTAAAGTAACTCTGCAATTATGCCAAATAGATGCACAGATGAATAGTGAAGTGATTTGGAAGGAAATAACAATATATAACATTGTATACTTTTTATTGGGTAAAATAATAGTTACCCAAAAATCAGCCAACACCTTGTCGGCCACGCTCACGCAAACAACACCATTTACATGTGTGTTTTGCGAGAGCAGAGCGGCTTGGTAGTGCTCCCACTTGAGTCCTGGCTCGGGAACCATACCCTCACCGGGCAACTGCACTATCGCGAGAAGTGCGCCCTAAGTAAAGCACAAAGGAGGCAATTTGGATTCCGGGTATTCTTCGGGTAATCCCACCCCCTACATAATGATAAGGCAAAGACATTAGCTACTTGGTGAAATATAATGATATAAGGTACACAATATATATCAACTTACTTCTCGCCATCTGGCTTAATGAACGCCTTGTGCTGCAACTCCAATCGGTTTGGAACTCGTGTCATACCACGTTGGTATACCGACTTGCTGGCAGCCCCCTCAGCCTCTGCCTCAGCCCCCTCCGCCTCAGCCTCTGTCTCAGCACCCTCCGCCTCAGCCTCCGCCTCAGCACCCTCCGCCTCAGCCCCCTCCGCCTCAGCCTCCGCTTCAGCACCCTCCGCCTCAGCCCCCTGCATTGGTGTCTGCTCCTGGACGGGAGGATCCCGCACCGGTGACACCCTCGTCTGCAAGGGTGAAGTGGCTGAAACAGAAGTAGCCGAGGGTGGTGGCGACTGGCTCCTATCATGCAGCCTCCCTCTCCCACGACCACGTCCTCTGCCTCTCTTCTTTCCTACGCCTCTCTCACGGGGCTCCTCGGCAAAGCTCTGCAACAAAGTTCTCCGTAGCTGCGCAGGTGCTATCCTCAACTTATCCCCGCCTTCCATGTCTCACCACGTGTAACGATAAATAGTTAAATAATTAGTACAAATTCAAGGACAATAATTAAATGAACAATAGTAAATACATGAATAATTCAACTAATAATTCAATAATTAAACAACAATGTTTGGATGCATACAAAGTACTAATAGTCTGGATCATCTGTCTCTTCTCCATGGTCAATTGAAGCAAAATCATCATCAGTATCACACGTGTCATCATGACTGATATTGTCATCGGGTTCAGGGACATCATGTGGAAGGCCTTTTTGTAACCGATCAAGCATTGATAGCTCATCGGCATCGGTAACTTCTTCTACTTCCACTTCTTCCTCATCATCACGTGAGTCTTGTTCTTCTATGTTCAGGGTGGACGTAGAGCAGTTTCGGGTACGACGTCTAATGCCTAATGCCACGTGACTCTTCGAAGAATTCTGCATCATATGTTATTGGGTCAATTTGAGGTTCATAATCATCTTCATTTGGGGGAGGTGGTCTAAGATGTGGCGGCACATCAAACACGACATACCAACCTTCTAGGTTCTTAACACCTTGACGACAGTATGGCAGATAGAAAACATGGGTGGCCTGTTGAGCCACAATATAGACATCGACACCGCTTAACTGCCTGTCTTGTCGAATTTCAACAATCCCAAGATGTTCATGAGTCCGTCTTGTATTAGTAGGATCGAACCAATGACATTTGAACACAACAACTTCGGAGGATTTTCACCATAATAATAAAGTTCATAGACTTCTTCAAGTCTTCCATAATACTCGACACCTCCCTCGCCTATTGCAGAGACACCAGAATTGTTTGTTTTTCGACCGGGCATTGAAAGCTGTTTGCTAGCAGTATGAAAGCGATACCCGTTGATGTCGTACTTCTGAAATGTACGGACCTTAAAGTCAAAACCATTAGCTATTTGTCTCAATTCACCGTCGACTTGCTCATCTGAATTAGCCTAGAAGTTAAGAAAAGATAGAATTTGGTGTGTTACTCATGAGTAATAGCAACAAAGGAAATCACTTATTATATATAAGGGAGGTACCTTTTTTTGAACCAAGACATGAAACCGGGATAGCCGCCTCCTGTCTTTTTGAGAAGCTCATACTCGAGAATGGATTCATTTTCGATTGCAACACCATTCGAGAATTGTTCGACGTATCGACTGTATCAATTAATAATAGTTGTTAGACACAAAACTTGTTAAAAGTTGCGAAACAATGTACAGAGCACTTACTCGATGTATGGCCGAACTTCTGTTAAGTTGTTCAATATATACATCGTTAGTGTGCGCCACTCCTCGATGCACAGCAACTTTGGTTTTCCCACACCAGAAGGTGCGAGCTTCCCTTTGAAGAGGCTAAGATTGGATTCATGTCGTTTGGGGTCGCCCAGATTGTACCAAGGCTTTGGATTATGCAAGCTCTGCATAGTGGCATCATAGTGTGTTGTTATGAAGTTTGCCGCCTCCTCGGTAATGAACGCCAAGGCCATTGATGCTTCAATTCTACATTTATTTTTACATTTTCCTCGATGTGTCTTCTGCATTCTTTCAGTTGCGTAGCACCAACGATTTTGCACAGGGCCACCCAATCTTGCCTCGGTTGGGAGATGCAAAATCATGTGTTGCATCGGATTAAAGATGCCCGATGGAAAAATCTTCTCTAACTTGCAGAGCAACTCAGGCGCCAACTCTTCCATGTCATCTATCAAGGCACGCGACAACTCTTTAGCACAAAGAACACGGAAGAAATAGCTCAACTCGGCCAATACTAGCCATTCAGCCTCGGGGATATAGCCGCGCAACATCACCGGCATTATCCGCTCAATCCATATGTGCCAATCATGACTCTTGAGCCCAAAAAATTTCAATTTTTCAATGCTCGCTCCCCTCTCTATATTCGCAGCATACCCATCGGGGAACAACAACTTTTTTTGGACCCACAAGAGGATTTCCCTTATTGCTCCCTTCTGAAGATTGTACCAGGCAGGTGGTTTGGACCAATTTTTTCTTCCTTTCCGCTCTCGCATGTTTAGTGATGGCCTATCACACAGAGTCTCCTGGTCAACTCTAGCCTTTGTATTATCTTTACCCTTATCAGTGCCGAAAAATGTGCCAAGAAGGGCCTCGGCGATATTCTTTTCAGTGTGCATCATGTCAATGTTGTGTGGAAGTAAGAGGTCTTCGAAGTAGGGGAGATCCCAGATGCATGGCCTATGGGTCCAAGCGTGTTCCTCATTATAACCCAAGAAGTACCCTGGACGGTTTGGATCAGGCTCCATAGATTTTGATTGTTCATTAATTTGTGCCTCCGTCAACGCAGGTGTTGCTGAGTGTTTGACAAATTTTCCTTTCATGAAATTCTTCATGTCTTTTCTGAATGGATGGTCCATAGGCAAGAACTGTCTATGCAAGTCAAAGCAGGAATACTTCCCACCCACCAGCAACCAATGAAACTTAAGAGCTGCCTTGCATTGTGGGCATGGGAACCTTCCATGCACACATGAGGCAACGAAAAGCTTAAATGCCGGCAGATCATGCAATGAGTATTGGTACCAAACATAGATTTGAAAGTTCTCTTTCTTAGCTGCGTCGTATGTGTTGACCCCATTCACCCAAGCTTTTTTCAAGTCATCCATCAGCGGTTGCATGTACACACTCATATTCTTCCCCGGGTAGTTTGGCCCTGGAACTATCAATGTCAGAAATATGTGCTTTCTTTGCATAATGGATGATGGTGGAAGATTGAGGTGAATGACAAATACAGGCCAGCAACAATATTGGGTAGCCGTCATACCAAAAGGATTGAACCCATCGAGGCTGATGACGATTCGACAATTCCTTGGTTCTTTAGCTTTTTCCTTATGTATACTATCGAATGCCTTCCATGCGTCACCATCTAAAGGGTGTACCAACATCGGAACTCCATGTTCATCTAATTCTTTCCTAATTCCATGTTTGTGCCATGTCATCTGTTTTGCTGTTTCTTCGAGCATGTAAAGTCGTTGAAGTCTTGGTATCGGCAAATACCGTAGGACACTCACGGGGATTTTGCTCTGCTTCTTCTCACCTTCACCGTTTTCTACCTCAACATATCTGGACGACTTGCAAAATGAAGAATATGTTTCGTCCGCATACGCTTTCCTAAATAAGGCACATCCTTTCTCACAAGCATGTATCTGCTCATATGACATCTTGAGTGCACTAAGGATTTTGTCTGACTCATATAGGTTTGAAGGCATAATATGACCTTCTGGTAGAAAGCGCCCAAATAGGGTCATCACTGAGTCAAACAGGTCTCTTCCAATCTTGAATTGGGCTTTCAGATCCATTACTTGTGCGATGGCATCTAGCTGAGAAATCTTAGTGTGCTCGTGAAGAGGACGTTTTGAAGACTCCAACATGGCATAGAAGGCTTTCGCGGATTCCTCCATCTCTTCGACCTTGTTCCGAGCATCATCAAAGTCATTCACCATGTCTTCAATCCCTGTACCATAATCATCGGTGCGCTGACGCAACACCTCGTCTCTGTTACATTGGGCCGACTCACCATGAAATTTCCACAAGGTATAGCCGGGAGTAAAACCACGCATCTGTAGGTGTTTACCCATTAGATCCTTCGTCCGTCGCGAATAATTCTTGCACTTAGTGCAGGGGCACCATGTTTTTGGTTGGCCTTTAGAAAATGTCGTTTTCACGAATTCATAGGTTTTGCTCAACCATTCATCGGTCATATCTCTCTGACTATGGTGACCGGTGTACATCCATTCACGATCAGTCATTCTGGCAAGCTAGGTACATAGTATCCACATATAAAACAATACAAATTATCAGTTCATCAAGTATGTTCAATTAATTATGGGCATTTTTTAATCATGGTTAATACATTGGGATGCACGGCATGCACACCTACCAGCTACTAGGTAAAGATGGGTCCTAATCCCACCCGAGTATGTGTAGATTGGGTCATTTCCCCATGCTCTGCTCCCGACCCAACGCAAAATTTTGGCAGCACCTCCCCGCTATTCTCCTGATACACGTCTCAGCAACTAACCGAGAGGATGTGTACCCGGAGAACAACAAGGAGGAGCTGTCGACACTCTGCATGGGATCCGGAGCAAAGCGTGGGAAACGACCCAATCTACACATACTCGGACTGTCCATGGATAACGTTGGACAATTCGAAAGAATCACCATTATAAATATGCAAATGCATGCATATTTATGACAGGAATCCTTTCAAATGGGAGACGCATATTCGTTACGCAACAACTTTGCATTTTAATACTAAAAATACCTAGCTAGATAGTGTCATCAGCACGAAGGCCGGAACAGAGCAAAATAAAGGGGGTGGAGGAGTTAACAAATGTGCTCACTTTCGAATGCAGGGGAGGTCGTCAAAAACCAAACCCTCGCGGAAAAGCAACTGCACATTTAAATGCACTCAACAACACAAATACGCACTCGTGGTCATTAAGCTAACTAATACTAACATCTATTATTAATAACTTATTATTCAAGTTTTGTTACTCTTCTCTTCTTCTATTTCTTTTCTTCTTATTATTTTCTTTCTATTGCTAACAGCTAGCTAACTAATACTAACAGCTAGCTGACTAATACTAACAGCTAGCTAACTAATACTTACATGTACTCACATCTATTGCTAACTAAATCTAACTAAAAATCTACCACTAAGTAATTGCTAACTAAATTTTACTCTGTATTTTTCCTGTACTTTTCCTCTGTTTTTTTCAATCCTCAGTTTTACACATGCATTCCGATAGTTTCCCTACATTTCTCCTATTCCTATGTTTTTGCGATCCTGTACTACAGTACAAGTGCACTACTCCAGTATAGTATAGCACCCTAGTTGGAGTTCTAGGTAGAGGTACGGCGGTAAACATCATCTGGTCGAGCATCATCGCCACCCGATTCACTGTACGCAACTCGGAACGCCGCTCCCAGGACATGTATTGTGCTCTATGCCGACAATGCCCTTAATTTCCTCAGATTTTCGCTGTTCCAACAGCATATCAGGACGGGACGGCCGTCTCAACAAATGGCGTGATGATTGCCGCCCTATAGCTGAAACCAATAGCTTCCATGCACACTCATCATGGACTGCTATGTTGCCATGGGGGATCAGATGCCAAACATGCATCGGGTCCTTGCTTTATTTTTCTATCAGCTTTGCCACCAGGCCTTAGGGAAGGGTACATCTGTTGCCCCTACTTCTCCGCCAATCAAAGGATCAATGGATTACCTCTGTGTCCATCTCGAGAGGCGAGGGTCCTCCATAATTTGTTCAACCAATTATGACCAGAGGCTAGGCAAACCACTTCAAGATGATATGGAGGACACCCAAATACAAATGATTGTGCCAACAGAGGCCCTAACATAGAAAAATAAACTAAAAAAGAAAAAAAAGGGGAGGAGGAGCTCACCGGCGAGTCGGGGCGGGGCTGGCGCGGGGCAAAGGCGAGTAGGGGCGGTGCGGGGCAGAGGCGGGTAGGGGCGGGCGCGGGGCAGAGGCGAGTAGGGGCGGCGCGACATGGCGCCGACGAGTATGGGCGGGCGCGGGGCGGCGCGGGGGCCAATGCCTCGGGGCGGGGCTGGCGTGGGGCGGTGCCGGCCAGTAGGGCGGCGCGGGGTGGCACAGGGAAGGGGCTGGCGCGGGGGCCGATGCCTCGGGCGTGGGTCGACGATGGCGGCCGGTCGGGGAGCAGGGTGGGAGAGGTGAGAGAGAAGAGGGGTTAGGTCATGGCCTGCACGGGGGGGGGAGGGGGGTAACCACCTGACTATGCCGTTAGCTGGCTGTCGGCAAAGATAGCCGTTAGGCTTTGCCGTCAGCTGGCTGTCGGCATAGACGGCTCCCGTTAAGCCGTGGTCGAACGTGGGACCGAGAACCTCCCTATGCCGTTAACCGCCCTTTGCCGTCAGTCTTTTGCTCCTTTGTCGTCAGCTGGCTGACGGCTTAGATAGAGCGGACGACACAGAGTTTCTATGTCGTCAGCCGCGCCTATGCCGTCAGCATTATTTTCGGCTGAGGGTAAAGCCTCCATGCCGTCAGCCCCGTGAAAATGCTGACGGCAAAGCCAAAAGCTGTCGGCAAATTAGGTTTTTCCAGTAGTGGATGTCCCGGGCGGTGTTCTGGCACCGCCGGGAGAGAGGGGGAGAGAGCCCCCCTCCTTCTTCTTCTTCCTTGACCTCCTCCCTAGATGGGAGAGGGGTTTCCCCTCTGGTCCATTGTCTCCACGGCGGAGGAGGGGCGAGAGCCCCTCTGAGATTTGATCTCTTTGTCTCTGTCCTTCTATTTCTGCGCTCCCAGATTCTGCGTTTCACCGTTTCTTAAATTCCCGGATATCCGTAACTCCGATTCGGCTCAAATTTTAACATGATTTTCTTCCCGATATTATCTTTCTTGCGGTGAAATAAGGGCACCAACCGCCTTAAGGAGTGGCCACAAGCCTGCCAGCCGCCACCGTACCTCCTGGTGGAGGCTACAGGGCTTGTGGGCCCTCCGTGCACCATCTCGTGTTGATTCTTCTTCCCAAAAATCATAAATATTTGAAAGAATATCCCCGTATGTTTTGATTACGTTTGGACTTCGTTTGGTATGGATATTCTGCCAAAAAAACATGCAACAAACAGGAACTGGCACTGGGCACTGGATCAATATGTTAGTCCCAAAAATAGTATAAAAAGTTGCCAAAAGTATATAAAAGTTGTAGAATATTGGCATGAAAAAATAAAAAATTATAGATACGACGGAGACGTATCAGCCGGTAACAAAGTCGATGTCTATCTTGTCCCACTTCCATTCTGGCACCTTGAGAGGTTGTAGCAGTCCTACGGGCCGCTGATGCTCACCCTTGACTTGTTGGCACACGTCGCACTTGGAAACATAAGATGCTATTTCCCTCTTCATGCCTTGCCACCAGAACTTTTCTCGGAGGTCTTGATACATCTTGGTACCACCGGGGTGAATAGAGTAGGGTGTATCATGAGCTTCTTGTAGGATTAAGTCCTTGAGCTCAGCTCTGTTCGGTACGTATAAACGTTTCCCAAACCACCCCACTCCTTGTTCATCCACCGAGAATCCTGGGGCCCTGCCTTCTTGAATCTTCTTCTTGATGCCTTTAATGCTCTTATGACCGTTCTGGGCCTCCTTGATGTTGTCCGCCAGCGTTGGTTTGACCTCAAGGTTATCTAGGAATCCTAATTCCACTAGTTCCAACTCAAAGTTCTCCAATTCTTCATATAAGGCGGGTTGCCTTTCCTTGAGCATGACGTTCAAGGTGCTGGTCTTCCGGCTTAAGGCATCAGCCACTACATTGCCCTTATCAGGGTGATATTGAATGGTGAGGTCATAGTCTTCGATTAACTCCAACCATCTTCATTGCCTTATATTCAATTCCCTCTGAGTGAAGATATACTTCAGACTTTTGTGGTCAGTGTATATTTCACATTGCTTCCCCAGAAGGTAATGTCACCATGTCTTCAGAGCGTGCACTACGGCTGCTAACTCGAGATCATGGGTGGCGTAGTTCTCCTCATGCGGGCGCAGTTGCCGTGACAGATACGCCACGACTCTGCCATCCTGCATTAGACCCCCCACCGAGTTCGGTCCTCGAGGCATCACAATATATCACGAACTCCTTGCTGATATCTGGGGTAGACAATACCGGGGCGGTGTTTAGCCTCTTCTTCAATTCTTGGAAGCTTGCTTCACATTTCGGCGTCCATTCAAACTTCTTGCCTTTCTTCAAGAGCTGAGTCATAGGTCGAGCGATGAGGGAGAATCCTTCTACGAACTTGTGGTAATATCCCGCGAGTCCGAGGAAGCACCTGACTTCCTTCACGTCAATTGGCGATTCCCAGTTGGTTACCGTAATAATCTTGGAGGGATTAACTGCCAATCCACTTGTTGTCATGGTATCACCCAAGAATCCAACTTCGTTGAGCCAAAATTGGCAGTTACTGAACTTAGCATAAAGTTGGTGCTCTTGAAGCTTTTCCAACACTAACCTCAAGTGTTTCTCATGCTCTTCTTCGGACTTGGAAAAGATTAATATGTCATTAATGAACACGACGAAAAACTTGTACAGGTATTCCATGAAGATCTTGTTCATGAGGTACATGAAGTAAGCTGGTGTTGGAAATATGCCCTAGAGTCAATAATAAATTAGTTATTATTAGATTTCTTAGTTCATGATAATCGTTTATTATCCATGCTATAATGGTATTGATTGGAAACACAAATACATGTGTGGATACATAGACAAAACACTGTCCCTAGTAAGCCTCAAGTTGACTAGCTCGTTGATCAAAGATGGTCAAGGTTTCCTAACCATAGACAAGTGTTGTCACTTGATAATGGGATCACATCATTAGGAGAATCATGTGATGGACAAGACCCAAACTATGAACGTAGCATATTGATCGTGTCGTTTTATTGCTATAGTTTTTTGCGTGTCAAGTATTTGTTCCTATGACCATGAGATCATATAACTTACTGGCACCGGAGGAATACCTTGTGTGCATCAAACATCACAATGTAACTGGGTGACTATAAAGGTCCTCTACAGGTATCTCCGAAGGTGTCCGTTGAGTTATTATGGATCAAGACTGGGATTTGGCACTCCGTGTGACGGATAGATATCTTGGGGCCCACTCGGTAATACAACATCACACACAAGCCTTGCAAGCAATGTGACTAAGTGTAAGTCACGGGATCTTGTATTATGGAACGAGTAAAGAGACTTGCTGGTACGAGATTGAAATAGGTATGCGGATACCAACGATCAAATCTCGGGGAAGTAACATACCGAAGGACAAAGGGAATGACGTACGGGATTATATGAATCCTAGACACTGAGGTTCAACCGATAAGATCTTCGGAGAATATGTAGGATCCAATATGGGCATCCAGGTCCCTCTATTGGATATTGACCGAGGAGTCCCTCGGGTCATGTCTACATAGTTCTCGAACCCGCAGGGTCTCACACTTAAGGTTCGGTATTGTTTTATGCGTATTTTAGTTATATGGTTGGTTATCGAATGTTGTTCGGAGTCCCGGATGAGATCACAGACGTCACGAGGGTTTTCGGAATGGTCCGGAGATGAATATTGATATATAGGTTTGTCTCATTTGATTACCGGAAAGTTTTCGGGAATTACGAGGAATGTACCGGGAGTAACGAATGGGTTCCGGGTGTTCACCCGGGGGGGGGGGGGCAGCCCACCCGAGGGAAGCCCATAGGCCTTAGGGGGCCACACCAGCCCTTAGTGGGCTGGTGGGACAGCCCAAGAGGCCCTATGCACAGGAGGTAGAAAAAATCAAAGAGAAAAAAAGGGGGAAGTGGTAAAGTGGAGAAGGACTCCACCTTCCAATCCTAGTTGGACTAGGATTGGAAGGGGAGGACTTCCCCCCTTGCTTCGGCCGACCCCTTGGGGCTCTCTTGAGCCTCAAGGCAGGTCCCTCCCCCTCCCTCCAATATATACTGAGGTATTATGGCTGATTTAAGACAACTTTGCCACGGCAGCCCGACCACATACCTCCACGGTTTTTCCTCTAGATCGTATTTCTGCGGAGCTCGGGCGGAGCCCTGCTCAGATAGATCACCACCAACCTCCGGAGCACCGTCACGCTACTAGAGAACTCATCTACCTCTCTGTCTCTCTTGCTGGATCAAGAAGGCTGAGATCATCGTCGAGCTATACATGTGCTGAACGCGGAGGTGCCGTCCGTTCGGCACTAGATCGGAGCGGATCGTGGGACGGATCGCGGGGCGGATCGAGGGACGTGAGGACATTCCACTACATCAACCGCGTTTCTTAACGCTTCTTGCTGTGCGATCTAGAAGGGTACATAGATCGGAAATCTCCTCTCGTAGATGGACATCACCATGATAGGTCTTCTTGCGCGTAGGAAATTTTTTGTTTCCCTTGCGACGTTCCCAACACTGGCATCATGAGCTAGGTTCATGCGTAGATGTTATCTCGAGTCGAACAAAAAGTTTTTGTGGGCGGTGATGTGCGTTTTGCTGCCCTCCTTAGTCTTTTCTTGATTCCGCGGTATTGTTGGATCGAAGCGGCTCGAACGTACATTACTCGTACGCTTACGAGAGACTGGTTTCATTGCTACGAGCAACCCCGTTGCTCAAAGATGACTAGCGAGTGTCGGTTTCTCCAACTTTAGTTGAATCGGATTTGACTGAGGAGGTCCTTGGAGAGAGGTTAAATAGCACTTCATACATCTTCGTTGTCGTGTTTGCGTAAGTAAGATGAGATCCTACTAGATACCCATGGCAACCACGTAAAACATGCAACAACAATTAGAGGGCGTCTAACTTGTTTTTGCAGGGTATGCTTGTGATGTGATATGGCCAACGACGTGATGTGATATATTAGATGTATGAGATGATCATGTTGTAATAGTTAATGTCGACTTGCACGTTGATGCTATGGAAACCGGCAGGAGCCATAGGGTTGTCTTTAAACTAACGTTTGTGTTTGCACATGCGTTTACCATATTGCTAGGACGTAGCTTTAGTAGTAATAGCATAGCATGCACGACAACCTCGATGGCGGCACGATGATGGAGATCATGATGATGGGGATCATGGTGTGGCGCCGGTGATAGGAAGATCATACCGGTGTTTTGGTGATGGACATCAAGGAGCACTTGATGATGGCTGCTACTGCAACAAAAGACCTTCCAACGGCGCCAGAAACAAGCGTGCTGATGGGAGACTATTCTTGTCTTGATACTCCTCAGCAACGGCACCAGGAATCTTTCTACTACGACTACGCCTTTAGGGACTTCCTTGGAAAATATGCAAAGGATTCCCCCGTGGCCTTGGACCCTTGCATTGGTGTTCCCTCGAAGCGGAAAGGGTGATATAGCACAGCAGCGGTAACTATTTCCCTCAGTTTTGAGAACCAAGGTATCGATCCGGTGAAGGATTGTCACAAGTACCTGCACAAACACAAAGATCTTGCATCCAACGCTATGAAGGGGTTGTCAATACCTTATAGATTGTTCGCCAAGTGAGAACTAAAAGCAACAAAGTAACAAAGCAAAGTAAAAGCAGAGGTGTAAACTATGGATGTGAATAGACCCGGGGCCGTAGTGTTTACTAGTGGCTTCTCTCATGAAAGCAAGTAGACGTTGGGTGAACAAATTACTTTCGAGCAATTGATAGAACCACGCAAAGTCGTGACGATATATATGGCAATGATTATATCTATAGGCATCACGTCCAAAACAAGTAGACCGATACTTTCTGCATCTACTACTATTACTCCACACGTCGACCGCTATCTAGCATGCATCTAGTGTATTAAGTCCAAAAGAACAGAGTAACGCCTTAAGCAAGATGACATGATGTAGAGGGATAATCTCAAACCAATGGTGAAAACCCCATCTTGTTACCCTTGATGGCAACTACTTGATGTTTGCCATGCTGCCCCTACTGTCACTGGGAAAGGTCATCACATGGTAGAACCCAAAACCAAGCACTTCTCCCATTGCAAGAATCATAGATATAGTTGGCCAAACAAAACCCAAGACTCGGAGAGACTTACAAGGATATCAAATCATGCGTATAAGAAATCAGCAAAGACTCAAATATATATCATAGATAATCTGATCACAAATTCGCAATTCATCGGATCTCAACAAACACACCGCCAAAGAGGATTACATCGGATAGATCTGCATGAAGATCATGGAGAACTTTGTATTGAAGATCCAAGAGAGAGAAGAATCCATCTAGCTACTAACTACGAACCCGTATGTCTGAAGTGAACTACTCATGAGTCATTGGAGGGGTGATGATGTTGATGTAGAAGCCCTCCAACTCCAAAGTCCCCTCCGGCAGGGCACCGGGAAGGGTCTCCAGATGAGATCTCGTGGAAACGGAAGCTTGCGGCGGCGGAAAAGTGTTTTCGTGGATGCCCTGATTTTTTCTGGGATTTTAGGGAATTTATAAGCCAAAGAGCTAGGGCAGGGGAGCGCGAGGGAGACCACAAGCCTGGTTGCCGCTAGCCCCCCTGGTGGTGGCAACAGGGCTTGTGGGCTCCCTATGGGCCTCCTGCCTTGGCACTCAAGTCCCCCGATTTTCTTCTGTTCTGGAAAAATTTATTTCGGGGATTTTATTCCGTTTGGACTCCGTTCCAAAATCAGATCTGAAAAGAGTCAAAAACACAGAAAAACAGGAACTGGCACTTGGGACTGAATTAATAAGTTAATCCCAAAAAAGTTATAAAAGGTATATAAAGCATCCAAAGTTGACAAGATAACAACATGGAACCATCAAAAATTATAGATACGTTTGAGACGTATCAATGGTTAGTAAAACCACTAAGTTTCAAGAAAGGCAAGGGCTAGAAGGGATATTTCGTGAAACGGCAAAATAACTGCTGCACTAATGAAGAGACCCAAGATTAAACCCAAACCCGAGACTAAGTGCTTCTGTTATAAGGGGAATGATCACTGAGGCGGAGCTACCCTAGATGCTTGGTAGATAAGAAGGCTGGCAAAGTCGAAAGAAGTATATTTTGATATACATGATGTTGATGTCTACTTTACTACTACTCCTAGTAGCGCGAGGGTATTGGATACTGGTTTGGTTGCTAAGTGATTAGTAACACGAAATGAAAGCTACGGAATAAACGGAGACTAGCTGAAGGCAAGGCAACGGTACGTGTTGGAAGTGTTTCCAAGGTTGATATGATCAAACGTCGCATGCCCCCTCTACCATCGGGATTTGTGTTGAACCTAAATAATTTTTATTTGGTGCTTGCATTAAGCATGAACAAGATTGGATCGTGTTTATTGCAATACGATTCTTCATTTAAAGAGAATAATGGTTACTCTATTTGCTTGAATAATCACATTCAACGGTTTATTGAATCTCGATCGTAGTGTTACACATGTTCATGATATTGGTGCCAAAAGGTACAAGGTAATGATGATAGTACCACTTACTTGTGGCACTGCCGCTTGAGTCATGTTGGTATAAATTGCATGAAGAGGCTTGATACGTCTCAAACGTATCGATAATTTTTGATGGTTTCATGCTGTTATCTTATCTTCTTTGGACGTTTTATGTACCTTTTATATCTTTTTTGGGACTAACTTATTAATTCAGTGCCAAGTGTCAGTTCCTGTTTTTTTCTGTGATTTTGGCTCTTTCCAGATCTGATTTTGGAACGGAGTCCAAAGGGAATAAAATCCCCGAAATGATTTTTTCCCGAACGGAAGAAGATCAGGGAGCCTATGGGCCAAGCCAGGTGGGCCCCAGGGAGCCCACAAGCTCCCACTCCGCCACCAGGGGGATGCGGCGGTGTCAGGGCTTGTGGCCTCCCTGGCCGCCCCCTGACCTAGGTCTTTGGCCTATAAATTCCCAAAAATATAGCAAAAAATCAAGGGGGCCTCGAAAATACTTTTCCGCCGCCGCAAGCTTCTATTTTCGTGAGATCTCATCTGGAGACCCTTCCCGGCACCCTGTCGGAGGAGACTTTGGAGTTGGAGGGCTTCTTCACCATCATCATCGCCCCTCCAATGACTCGTGAGTAGTTCACTTCAGACCTACGGGTCCGTAGTTAGTAGCTAGATGTAATCTTCTTCGGCGGTGTGTTTGTCGAGATCCGATGAATTGTGGATTTGTGATCAGATTATATATGATATATATTTGAGTCTTTGGTGATTTCTTATATGCATGATTCGATATCCTTGTAAGTCTCTCTGAGTCTTGGGTTTTGTTTGGCCAACTATATCTATGATTCTTGCAATGGGAGAAGTGCTTGGTTTTGGGTTCTACCATGTGGTGACCTTTCCCAGTGACAGTAGGGGCAGCATGTCACACATCAAGTAGTTGCCATCAAGGGTAACAAGATGGGGTTTTCATCATTGGTTTGAGATTATCCCTCTACATCATGTCATCTTGCTTAAGGTGTTACTCTGTTCTTTTGGACTTAATACACTAGATGCATGCTGGATAGCGGTCGACGTGTGGAGTAATAGTAGTAGATGCAGAAAGTATCGGTCTACTTGTTTTGGACGTGATGCCTACAGATATAATCATTGCCATATATATCGTCACGACTTTGCGCGGTTCTATCAATTGCTCGAAAGTAATTTGTTCACCCAGCGTCTACTTGCTTTCATGAGAGAAGCCACTAGTAAACACTACGACCCCCGGGTCTATTCACATCCATCGTTTACACCTCCGCTTTTACTTGGCTTTGTTACTTTGTTGCTTTCAGTTCTCACTTGGCGAACAATCTATAAGGGATTGACAACCCCTTCATAGCGTTGGGAGCAAGCTTTTGTGTTTGTGCAGGATCTTGTGATACTCCTCCACAGGATTGATACCTTGGTTCTCAAACTGAGGGAAATACTTACCACTGTTGTGCTACATCACCCTTTCCGCTTTGAGGGAACACCAACGCAAGGCTCCAAGGCCACGGTGGAAATCCTTTGCATATTTGCCTAGGAAGTCCCTTAAGGCGTAGCCGTAGCTGAAGGATTCCTGGTGCCATTGACACACCTATTTCTGTCGCCATTGGAAGGTGTGTTGATGCAGAAGCAGAAGTATTTCTGGCATCGTTGCCGGGGAGGAGAGATCAAGATCTATCCAAGTAGGTCCCACAAACTCATCTCCTGCATTTACTTTTTTGCCAGTTGCCTCTCATTTTTCTCTCCCCCACTTCACATTTTCCATTTTCATTTGCCTTTCACTTTTGCCGTTTTCCTTTGCCAGTTTTCTTGCTTGTTTGTTTATTGAAGTCATCATGACTGAAATCACCAAACTTTGCGACATCTCGAGCACTAATAATAATGATTTTATTAGTACTCCGATTGCTCCCGCCACTAGTGCGGAATCGTATGAAATCAACGTAGCTCTGCTGAATCTCGTTATGAAAGAGCAATTCTCTGGCCTTCCTAGTGAAGATGCCGCATCCCATCTCAATACCTTCATTGAGCTTTGTGATATGCAAAAGAAAAGAGATGTGGATAATGACGTTATTAAGTTGAAACTTTTTTCCTTTCTCGTTGTGAGACCGCGCAAAAACTTGGTTTTCTTCTTTGCCTAAAAATAGTATCGATTCTTGGGATAAGTGCAAAGATGCTTACATATCCAAGTATTTTCCGCCGGCTAAGATCATCTCCTTACGTAACGATATCATGAATTTCAAGCAAGTTGATCATGAACACGTTGCACAATCTTGGGAGAGGATGAAGCTTATGATTAGAAATTGTCCCGCTCATGGATTGAGTTTGTGGATGATTATACAAATATTTTACCCTGGCTTGAATTTCGCTTCTCGCAATATCTTGGACTCTGCCTCAGGTGGAACGTTCATGGAAATCACGTTAGGAGACGCTACAAAACTCCTAGACAATATCATGACCAACTACTCTCAGTGGCACACTGAAAGGTCGCCTGCTAGCAAAAAGGTGCACACTATAGAAGAAATTAACTCGCTTAGTGCTAAGATGGAGGAGTTGATGAATTTAGTTGCTAGTAGAAACGCTACTGTAGATCCTAATGACATGCCACTATCTTCTTTGATTTAGAGTAGCAACGCTAGTTTGGACGTTAATTTTTTTGGTAGGAACAATTTTGGCAACAACAATGCTTTTAGAGGAAACTATATTCCTAGGCCTTTTCCTAGTAACTCCTCTAACAATTATGGCAATTCCTACAACAACACTTATGGAAATCACAACAAATTACCCTATGATTTAGAGAGTAATATCAAAGAGTTCATTAACTCTCAAAAGATTTTCAATCCGTCCATGGAGGAAAAACTACTCAAAATAGACGATTTGGCTAAGAGCGTTGATCGGATGTCTTGTGATATTGATGCTTTGAAAGTTAGATGCGCCCCTCCCAAGGTCAACTTGGATGAAACTTTGAAAGCTATGCGTGCCTCCATGAATGAGAGCAAAGAAAGAACCGCCCAAATTCGCGTTAGGCATGAATGGTTTAAAAGGGTGGGTCCTAGTGATGCAAAGCACGAAGATCTTAAAGTGCTTGGTGTGTCTCCTCTTGAATATTTGTTTTCGTATGTCAAACCTGTTTATGGAGGGGCTGGATATGAATCCACTTTGGTTGAAAAAATCCCAGATGATTCGGAATCCACCTATCTTGATGATAAAGGTGTGGAGAGTGGAGTAGAAGAATTCAAAATTTTGGCTAGTAATGAAACAACCACTTTGGATTTCAAGGAATTCAATTATGATAATTGTTCCTTGTTTGGATGCATTTCTTTGATGCAATCCATTGCAAACTCTCCACATGCTTATAGCCAAAATAAAGCCTTTACCGCGCATATCGTAGATGCTATGATGAAATCTCTTGAAGAGAAGCTCGAACTAGAAGTCTCTATACCTAGAAAAATTCATGATGAGTGGGAACCTACTATAAAAATCAAGATCAAAAACTATGAGTGCAATGCTTTGTGTGATTTGGGTGCTAGTGTTTCCGCGATTCCAAAGTCTTTATGTGATATTCTTTGTTTTCATGAGATTGAAGAGTGTTCTCTTAATTTGCATCTTGCGGATTCTACTGTCAAGAAACCCATGGGAAGGATTGATGATGTTCTTATTTTTACAAATAAGAACTATGTACCCGTGGATTTCATTGTACTTGACATAGATTGCAATCCTTCATGTCCCATTATTCTTGGTAGACCTTTCCTAAGGACTATTGCTGTTATCATCGATATGAAGGAAGGGAATATTAGATTTCAGTTTCCTTTGAAGAAGGTCATGGAGCACTTTCCTAGAAAGAAAATAAGATTGCCTTATGAATCTATGATGAGGGATACTTATGGTTTGAGCACGAAAGATGACTATACGTGATTCCATCACCTTACGCCTAGCTAAGGGCGTCAAACAAAAGCGCTTGTTGGGAGGCAACCCGACGAATCTATCCTTTTTTTTCTGTTTTGTGTTTTCCACACTTCCATAATTCTGTTATGATTGTGTTTTTTGTGTTTCTTTTTGCGTTCGTGCCAAGCAAAACCATTATGATTAGTCTTGGGGATGATCGTTTGGTCATGCTGGAAAAGACAGAAACTTTCTGCTCACTAAAAGAATTGTCATTTTTTTTGTAAAAGCTTTTGAGTTGATTTATTTTGATGCTGATTGCTACGCAAATTCTTCAGACTATCGTAAAGTTCCAGAAATTTTGAAGTACAAGAGGTATACTAAATATACAAATTGCTACAGACTGGTCTGCTGTTAACAGATTCTGTTTTTGTTATGTTGGTTGCTTATTTTGATGAAACTATGGATAATATAGGGGGGTATTAGCCATGGAAGATTAAAAGTACAGTAACCCAACATCAGTAAAGTAGAATTTAAGTTTGATACAGTACCTAAGGAAGTGGTGGTTTGCTTTCTTGTACTAATGTTATCACGAGTTTCTGTTTCAGTTTCGTGTTGTGAAGTTTCCAAGTTTTGGGTGAAGTTCTTATGGACAAAGAGATAAAGAGTGGCAAGATCTCAAGCTTGGGGATGCCCAAGGCACCCCAAGAGATTCAAGGATTTCGTAAAAGCCTAAGATTGGGGATGCCCCGGGAAGGCATCCCCTCTCTCGTCTTCAATCCATCGGTAACGTTACTTGGGGCTATATATTTATTCACCACATGTTACGTGTTTTTGCTTGGAGCGTCTTGTATCGTAGGAGTCTTTTATTTCATTTTTGTTGTTGTGTCACAATCATCCTTGCTGCACACCTAGAGAGAGAGACATGCACACATCGTGATTTTTTTGAGCTTCACTTATATCTTTTGGTAGACAATTCAACTAACATGTGCTTCACTTATATCTTTTGAGCTAGATACTTTTGCTCTATGTGCTTCACTTATATCTTTTAGAGCACAGCGATGCGTGGCTTGGTAGTTGATCTATGCTTTGAAAGTAGTCTCAAAAGGGGTAGTTATCCAAAGGGATACGAACACTTCGACCTTCATGTGCATTGAATAGCTAGAGAATTTTGATTCATCTCAATTAGTTTTGAGTTGTGGTTATGGTAATATTGAGGTTATGCGAGTAAGGTGTTGTAGATCTAGAAATACTTGTGTTGAAGTTAGTGATTCCCGTAGCATGCACGTATGGTGAACCGCTATGTGATGAAATCTGAGCATGATTAGTATATTGATTGTCATCCTTTGTGTGGCGGTCGGGATCGCGCGATGGTTTTTACGTACCAACCCTTCCCCAAGGAGTATGCGCTGAATGCTTTGTTTCGATTAATAATAAAACTTTTGCAACAAGTATATGAGTTCTTCATGACTAATGTTGAGTCCATGCATGGTTTAGATGCACTTTCACCTTCCACCATACCTAGCATTCGCCGGTGCACAAAACCCACCATTAGCCTCCCTCAAAACAGCCACCATACCTACCTACTATGGCTTTTTCAAAGTCATTCCGAGATATATTGCCATGCAACTACCACCATGACATGTGCCACCACGTCTACATTGCCATTGCATGATCGTAAGATAGCTAGCATGATGATGTTTATGCCATGCTAGATTATTGCCACGGTACACTACCGAAGGCATTCCATAGAGAGTCATGGTTGCTCTAAGTTTTGAGTTGAAACTGTGATGATCATCATTAATGGAGCATTGTCCCATTTGAGGAAATAAAAGAGGCCAAAGAAGACCACAAAAAAAAAGAGGCCAAAGAGCCCACCAAAAAAAGGAGAGAAAAAGAGAGAAGGGACAATCGTACCACTTTTTCCACACTTGTGCATAGTAAGCACCATGATCTTCATGATTGAGAGTCTCTCATTTTGTCACCACCATATAGCTAGTGGGAAATTTTTATTATATAACTTGGCTTGTATATTCCAATGATAAGCTTCCTCAAAATTGCCTTAGGTCTTCGTGAGCAAGCAAGTTGGATGCACACTCGCTAGTTTTCTTTAAGAGCTTTCACATACTCGTAGCTCTAGTGCATCATTTGTATGGCAATCCCTACTCATTCACATTGATATCTATTTATGAGCATCTCCATACCTCATTGATATGCATAGTTTATGTGACTATCTTCACTTTTTTGTCTTGCAACCTCCACCACATTCCACACCATCTATAGTGCTATAACCATGGCTCACGCTCATGTATTGCGTGAGAGTTGAAAATGTTTGAGAAAGTAAAGGTGTGAAACAATTACTTGGCCAATACCAGGGTTGTGCATGATTTAAATTCGTTGTGCAATGATGATAGAGCATAGCCAGACTATATGCTTTTCTAGGGATAACTTTCTTTTGGCCCTGTTATTTTGAAAGTTCATGATTACCTTGCCAGTTTGCTTGAATTATTATTGTTTCCACGTTAATAGCAAACTATTGTTTTGCATCTAACGGATCTGAACATTCCGTCACATAAGAGGAATTACAAAGGACATCTATGCTAGGTAGCATGAAAGCATCAAAAATTCATTCTTTATCACTTCCCTACTCGAGGACAAGCAGGAGTTAAGCTTGGGGATGCTTGATACGTCTCAAACGTATCTATAATTTTTGATGGTTTCACGCTGTTATCTTGTCTTCTTTGGATGTTTTACGTATTCCCTCTGTTCCTAAATATAAGACCTTTTAGAGATTGTACTATAAACTACATACGGATGTACATAGACATATTTTAGAGTATAGATTCACTCATTTTTCTCCGTATGTAGTCTCCTGGTAAAATCTCTAAAAGGTCTTATATTTTGGAACGGAGGGAGTACCTTTTATATCTTTTTTTGGAATAACTTATTAATTCACTGCCAAGTGCCAGTTCCTGTTTTTTCTGTGTTATTGGCTCTTATCAGATCTGATTTTGGAACTGAGTCCAAACGGAATAAAATCCCCGAAATGATTTTTTTCCCGAATGGTGGGCCCCAAGGAGCCCACAAGCTCCCACTCCGCGACCAGGTGGGGAGGCGGCGGGGTCACGGCTTGTGGCCTCCCTGGCCGCCCCCTAACCTAGGTCTTTGGCCTATAAATTCCCAAAAATATAGCAAAAAATCAAGGGAGCCTCGAAAATACTTTTCCGCCGCCGCAAGCTTCCGTTTCCGCGAGATCTCATCTGGAGACCCTTCCCGGCACCCTTCCGGAGGGGACTTTGGAGTTGGAGAGCTTCTTCATCATCATCATCGCCCCTCCAATGACTCGTGAGTAGTTCACTTCAGACCTACGGGTCCATAGTTAGTAGCTAGATGGCTTCTTCTCTCTCTTGGATCTTCAATACAAAGTTCTCCATGATCGTCATGGATATCTATCCGATGTAATCTTCTTTGGCGGTGTGCTTGTCGAGATCCGATGAATTGTGGATTTGTGATCACATTATCTATGATATATAGTTGAGTCTTTGTTGATTTCTTATATGCATGATTTGATATCCTTGTAAGTCTCTCTGAGTCTTGGCTTTTGTTTGGCCAACTAGATCTATGATTCTTGCAATGGGAGAAGTGCTTGGTTTTGGGTTCTACCATGTGGTGACCTTTCCCAGAGACAGTAGAGGCAGCAAGGCACACATCAAGGAGTTGCCATCAAGGGTAACAAGATGGGGTTTTCATCATTGGTTTGAGACTATCCCTCTACATCATGTCATCTTGCTTAAGGCGTTACTCTGTTCTTTTGGACTTAATACACTAGATGCATGCTCGATAGCGGTCGACGTGTGGAGTAATAGTAGTAGATGCAGAAAGTATCGGTCTACTTATTTTGGACGTGATGCCTATAGATATAAGCATTGCCATAGATATCGCCACGACTTTGCGCGGTTCTATCAATTGCTCGACGGTAATTTGTTCACCCACCGTCTACTTGCTTTCATGAGAGAAGCCACTAGTAAACACTACGGCCCCCGGGTCTATTCACATCCATCGTTTACACCTTCGCTTTTACTTTGCTTTGTTACTTTGTTGCCTTCAGATTTCACTTGGCGAACAATCTATAAGGGATTGACAACCCCTTCACAGCGTTGGGAGCAAGCTTTTGTGTTTGTGCAGGATCTTGTGATACTCCTCCACTGGATTGATACCTTGGTTCTCAAACTGAGGGAAATACTTACCACCGCTGTGCTACATCACCCTTTCCGCTTCGAGGGAACACCAACGCAAGGCTCCAAGGCCACGGGAGAAATCCTTTGCATATTTGCCTAGGAAGTCCCTTAAGGCGTAGCCGTAGCTGAAGGATTCCTAGTGCCATTGACGAACCTATTTCTGGCGTCATTGGAAGGTCTGTTGACGCAGTAGCAAGGCTCCATGCTGATGGATCTTTATACTTACTTGATTTTGAATCACTCGTGACATGCAAATCATACCACATGAGCAAGGCGTCGTTTTCATTGAGATGAAACAAGATAGTAACTTGTTGGAAGTAATACATTTTGATGTATGCAGTCCAATGGGTGCTGAGGCACGCAGTGGATATCATTATGTTCTTACATCAATGATGATTTGAGTAGATACATGAGTATTTACTTGATGAATCACAAGTCTGAAATATTGAAAAGTTCAAAGCTATTTCAGAGTGAAGATCGTCGTGACAAGAGGATAAACAGTCCACGATATGATCATAGACATGAATATCCGAGTTACAAGTTTTGGTACGCAGTTAAGACAATGTGGAAATTGTTTCGCAGTTCATGCCACCTAGAACACCATAGTTTGATGATGTGTCTAAACATCATAGCCACGCCCTATTGGATATAGCGCATACTGTGATGTCTCTTATCGAATTACCACTATCGTTTATGGGTTATGCAGTAGAGACAACCGCATTCACATGAAATAGGGAACCGCGTATTTCCGTTGAGATGACACAGTATAGACTATGGTTTGGAGAAGCCTAAGTTGTCGTTTCTTGAAAGTTTGGGGCTGCGACGCTTATGTGAAAAGGTTTCAGTCTTATAAGCTCGAACCCAAAGCGGATAAATGCATCTTCATAGGATATCCAAAGCAGTTGGATACATCTCCTATCTCAGATCCGGAAGCAAAGTGTTTGTTTCTAGAAACAGATCCTTTCTCGAGGAAAGGTTTCTCTCGAAATAATTGAGTGGGAGAGTGGTGGAACTTGATGAGGTTATTGAACCGTCACTTCAACCAGTGTGTAGCAGGTCGCAGGAAGTTGTTCCTGTGGCGCCTTAACCAGTTGAAGTGGAAGCTGACGATAATGATCATTAGAGCTTCGGATCAAGTTACTACAAACTTCGTAGGTCGACAAAGGTCGTGTACTAATCTAGAGTGGTACGGTAACCCTATCTTGGAGGTCATGTTGTTGAACAACAATGAACCTACGAGCTATGGAGAAGCGATGGTGGGCTTGGATTCCAACAAATGGCTAGAGGCCATGAAATCCGAGAGAGGATCTATGTATGAAAACAAAGTGTAGACTTTGGAAGAACTACTTGATGGTCGTAGGACTATTAAGTAAAGATGGATCTTTAAAAGAAAGACAGACGATGTTGGTGACTATGGACCATTAAGAAAAGCTCGACTTGTCGCAAAGATGTTTCTGACAAGATCAAAGTGTTGACTATGATGAGACTTTCTCACTCGTAGAGATGCTAAAAGTCTGTTGGAATTATGTTAGTAGTTGCTGCATTATTTAATATTGCACATAGGATGTCAAAACATTGTTTCCTCGACAGTTTCCTTGAGGAAAGGTTGTATGTGATACAACCAGATGGTTTTCTCAATCCTAAGGATACTAACAAGTATGCAAGCTCCAGCAATCCTTCAATGGACTGGTGCAAGCATCTCGGAGTTGGAATATACACTTTGATGAGATGATCAAAGATTTTGGGTTTGTACAAGGTTGATGAGAAACTTGTATTTCCAAAGAAGTGAGTGGGAGCACTATAGTATTTCTGATAAGTATATGTGGTTGACATATTGTGGATCAGAAGTAATGTAGAATTTCTGTAAAGCATAAAAGGTTGTTTGAAAGGAGTTTTTCAAAGGAATACCTAGATTGCGCTACTTGAACGTTGAGAATCAAAATCTATGTAGATAGATCGAAATGCTTAAGAGAAGTTTCAACAAAATGCATGCCTTGACAAGTTTTTGAAGGAGTTCAAAATAGATCAGCAAAGAAGGAGTTCTTGGTTGTGTTTTAAGGTGTGAATTTGAGTAAGACTCAAAACATGACCCTGGCAGAATAAAGAGAATAGGCGAAGGTCGTCTTCTATACCTTAGCCGTAGACTCTAAAGTATGCCATGCTGAGTACGACACCTGATGTGTGCCTTACTATAAGTCTGTTAAGAGGTACACAGAGTGATCCAGGATTAAATCATTGATTAGCTGTCAAAGTTATCCTTAGTAACTAATGCACTAAGGAATTTTTCTAGATTATGGAGGTGGTTAAAGAGTTCGTCATAAAGGGTTACGTCGATGCAAGCTTTGACACTAATCCGAATAACTATGAGTAGTGAAACGGATTTGTAAATAGCACGTAGATATTTGGAGTATTTCTAAATAGCACGTAGTAGCAGCATCTATAAGATGACATAAAGATTTGTAACGGATCTGAAAGTTTCAGAACCGTTGACTAAAACCTCTCTCACGAGCAAGACGTGATCAGACACCAAAACTGTATGGGTGTTGGATTCGTTGAAATCACATGGTGATGTGAACTAGATTATTGACTCTAGTGCAAGTGGGAGACTGTTGGAAATATGCCCTAGAGGCAATAATAAATTAGTTATTATTATATTTCTTTGTTCATGATAATCGTTTATGATCCATGCTATAATTGTATTGACTGGAAACACAAATACATGTGTGGATACATAGACAAAACACTGTCCCTAGTAAGCCACTAGTTGACTAGCTCGTTGATCAAAGATGGTCAAGGTTTCCTAACCATAGACAAGTGTTGTCACTTGATAACGGGATCACATCATTAGGAGAATCATGTGATGGACAAGACCCAAACTATGAACGTAGCATATTGATTGCGTCGTTTTATTGCTATAGTTTTTTGCGTGTCAAGTATTTGTTCCTATGACCATGAGATCATATAACTCACTGGCACCGGAGGAATACCTTGTGTGCATCAAATGTGGCAACGTAACAGGGTGACTATAAAGGTGCTCTACAAGTATCTCCGAAGGTGGCCTTTGAGTTAGTATGGATCAAGACTGGGCTTTGTCACTCCGTGTGATGGAGAGGTATCTCGGGATTATGGAACGAGTAAAGAGACTTGCCGATAACGAGATTGAAATAGGTATGCGGATAACGACCATCAAATCTCGGCAAGTAACATCCCGAAGGACAAAGGTAATGACGTACGGGATTATATGAATCCTTGACGCTGAGGTTCAACCGATAAGATCTTCGGAGTATATGTAGGATCCAATATGGGCATCCAGGTCCCGCTATTGGATATTGACCGAGGAGTCCCTCGGGTCATGTCTACATAGCTCTCGAACCCGCAGGGTCTGCACACTTAAGGTTCGGCGTTGTTCTATGCGTATTTGAGTTATATGGTTGGTTACCGAATGTTGTTCGGAGTACCGTATGAGATCACGGACGTCACGAGGGTTTCCGAAATGGTCGAGAGACGAAGATTGATATATAGGTTTGTCTCATTTGATTACGGGAAAGTTTTCGGGCATTTCCGGGAATGTACCGGGAGTGACGAATGGGTTCCGGGTGTTCACCGGGAGGGGGGGGGGCAGCCCGCCCGGGGGAAGCCCATATGCCTTAGGGGTGCCACATCATCCCATAGTGGGCTGGTGGGACAGCCCAAGAGGCCCTATGCGTAGGAGATAGAAAGAATCAAAGAGAAAAAAAGGGGAAGTGGGAAAGTGGAGAAGGACTCCACCTTCCAATCCTAGTTCGACTACGATTGGAAAGGGAGGACTTCCCCCCTTGCTTCGGCCGACCCCTTGGGGCTCTCTTGAGCCTCAAGGCAGGTCCCTCCCCCTCCCTCCTATATATACTGAGGTATTAGGGCTGATTTGAGACAACTTTGCCACGGCAGCCCGACCACATACCTCCACGGTTTTTCCTCTAGATCGTATTTCTGCGGAGCTCGGGCGGAGCCCTGTTGAGATAGATAACCACCAATCTCTGGAGCATTGTCACGCTGCCGGATAACTCATCTACCTCTCCATCTCTCTTGCTGGAGCAAGAAGGCTGAGATCATTGTCGAGCTGTACGTGTGCTGAACACGGAGGTGTCGTCCGTTCGGCACTAGATCGGAGCGGATCGTGGGACGAATCGCGGGACAGTTCTTGGGACGGTTCGCGGGGCGGATCGAGGGACATGAGGATGTTCCACTACATCAACCGCGTTTCTTAACACTTCCTGCTGTGCGATCTACAAGGGTACGTAGATCAGAAATCTCCTCTCTTAGATGGACATCACCATGATATGTCTTCGTGCGCGTAGGAAATTTTTTGTTTCCCATGCGACGTTCCCAACAGCTGGGGCATTACTCAACCCAAAAGACATGACAATGCATTCGTACAGACCGTACCGGGTCACGAATGCAGCCTTGGGTATGTCTTTGGGTCGGATCTTCAGTTGGTAATATCCAGATCGGAGGTCGATCTTGGAGAATACCTTAGCTCCATTTAGCTGATCGAACAAGTCTTCAATCTTGGGGATTGGGTACTTGTTCTTGATCGTGACCTCATTGCGAGAATGGTAATCAACACTGAGTCTGATGGTCCCATCCTTCTTGGACACGAAGAGAACAGGTGATCCCCAAGGTGACGCACTCGGATGAATAAACCCTTTCCTGAGTTAGTCATCCAATTCCTTCTTCAGTTCTGCTAGCTCTTCGGATCCCATCCTGTAAGGATTCTTATAGATAGGCCTAGATCCGTGCATGAGCTCAATGATGAACTCGATGGCTCGGTTAGGAGGCATCCTTAGTAGCTCATCAAGAAAGACGTTCGGGTATTCACAGACTATTGGCACTCGATCGAGTTCTTCTTCAGGCACGCTGTTAACCCGTGGTACTCGAGCGGGTACTGGCTCAGAGACATACTTGACTTTGACCCCCTGGTCACTTGTCATGGTAATGGCTCTGTTGGCATAGTCCAAGATGATTTGATGGTTGGCCAACCAATCCATGCCGAGAATTACTTCTAGGCCTTGCGACGTAAGCACAATGAGATCCGCGGAGAAGCTTATCCCATTGATAACTATCCCCACCTTCCTACACCCTAGGTTGGTCCTCAAAACTGCTCTCCGGGTTTGAATTGCCATATGCCCACGAAGCAAGGTAGGTTCTAAACCACATTTTTCCGCAAACTTTTGCGCAACAAAAGATTGCGAAGCACCACAATCAAACACGGTGTCACAAGTTATGTTTCATTAAATTTTGATTTGACTTTTGAGCATGGAACTCGGCATCCTAATTACCAGTTGATGACAAGTTGATGGGTATAATTCTCGCCCTTCGTTGGATACCCCAAGTGGAAGGTGGAGATGTAGTCAGCAGCAAATTTCCCTTACATGGAGAGTGTAAGGTTTATCGAACCAGGAGGACTCCTGGGCTCAACAAGTAGGTGTCTTCTGTCCTGGTCAGCAGAAGACGTGGACCTACACACACAACAAATAACTTTGCTCCCAAAAAGTACACAGAGGTTGTCAATCTCTCCGGCCTTGTAGTTTGCAAAGGATCAAAACACAAGAGGGAAGGTAATAGTGATTGTAACGGAAAAGGAAATGAAAGCGGTAAATGAGGGAGGTGTAAGCAACGATGGTGATATGGACCGGAGTCACATGATGTTCACTAGTGATGTCTCTCTTCCAAAAGACGATAAACAACTATGCTTGGGTAAACAAATCACACTTGGGCAACTGACAGAATTATGATCGCACTGTAATGCTAATTATGCTCCTTGATAGTTAGAGGTTCAATAGTAATGGGCAGTATGCCAAGACAAGTATACCGTTTATTCATCAGCATCTACTTACTAGTCATCCACCTTGAGATATCTATCTAGAATATCTCTCTGGTATTAAGTAGTGAGCCCCACCCAAAGTGTAAACTCAAAGAAACGGACAACTGCATTAACAAACTATGCGTAAGGTAAACAATCCTTGCAACCATGGTCACAAGCAGCATTGTTTTCTCCCTGGTGGCAACAACCACATCCCCTAGTCTCATGTTTCTGTCACTCAAGCTAGACATCGAGGGGCCCGAACCCACAATCATGCATAATGCTCCCTCTTGGAGTTACGATCTACTACTTGGCCAAAGCAATAAAAAGTAATGGTGAAAATCCATGAATCACTAAGGAACATAATATAAAAGGATAACCAAATATATAACTCATAACAATGTGAACATAATATCATAATCCATCGGATCCCAACAAACCGAGCTTAGCAAAAGCAAGAGAATTACACAGATGCCTTTATCATGTAGGGCAGCTCACAAGGAGTAACCAGTAAAGCACAAGATTGGAGAAAAGACATCACATAGCTACTGGTCATGGACTCATGGTCCAAGGAGGACTACACTACTGGAAAACAGTTATTTGCCATCTGCTACTTCTTTGCCGTCTGCTGGCTGATGGCAAAGACCCTCTTTGCCATCAGCTACCAGAAACCAGACGGCAAAGAGCAGGCTGATGCCAAAGGTACTATTTTCCATCAGCCAGCTCTTTGTCGTCTGCCAGCTCACGGCAAAGAGCATGCTAGCAGACGGCAAAGAGCATGGGCGGCCCACCCCGCAGCCCCTCTCTCCCCCCTAAAGGCCACTTTCTTTGCCGTCTGCCTGCATGCTCTTTGCCGTCGGGAGGCGGATGGCAAAGAGGGTGCCCCCCTAACGGCCGTTAGCCCCACCCCCACACGCCTCTCTCTCCCCCTAACGGCCACCCCGACTCCCCTCTCTCTCATCCCCGACACCACCACCGCCGCCGCGCCCTCCTCCCGCCTCCCTGCGCCGCCCTGCGCCCTCCTCCCCCGGCCGCCCTGCGCCCTCCTCCTCCCCGGCTGCCTTGCGCCCTCCTCTTCCCCGGCCACCCTGCACCCTCTCCACCGCTACCCTGCGCCCCCTCCTCCACCACGGCCGCCCTGCACCCTCCTCCACCGCCGCCCTGCGCCCCCTCCTCCTCCCCGGCCACCCTGCACCCTCATGCACCGCCGCCCTACGCCCCCTCCTCCGGCCTCCCTGTCCCACCGCCGCCGCCGCCGACGCCACCCCCACCCCAGCGCCCCACCCCACCGCCGCCGCCCTCTTCGCGACCCCTCACCGTGCCCTCCTCCCCCTGCTGCCCTCCTCCCCCTGCGGCCTCTCCTCCCCCTGCGGCCCTCCTCCCCCCGGTTAGTTTTCTTTCTTTTTTTAATAGTTTTTGTTTAATTAGTTATATGTTTTACTGAGGTTTTGGCTTAGTTTTAGTTTAGTTTAGGTTTAGTTTTAGTTTAGGTTTAGTTAGGTTAGTTTCCCGTTTAATAAAGGAGAAATGGAGAAGAAGAAGAAGGAGAAAGGAGAAGAAGAAGAAGGGGAAAGGAGAAGAAGAAGAAGGAGAAAGAAGAAGAAGAAGAAGGAGAAAGGAGAAGAAGAATAAGGAGAAACGAGAAGAAAAAAATAAGAAGAAGAAGGAAAAGGAAGGGAAGGAGAAGAAAGAAGAAGAACAGGAAGACGAAAAATAGGAGAGGAAGAGAAGAATAAGAGGAACAAAGAAAATAAGAAGAAGAAGAAGAAGAAGAACCTTGGTTAGCTCATGAATATTATATACTTAGCTTGTTTTCCTCTAAAATGGGATAATTAGCCCATTTAGCTCCAAAAAGACATAATTAGGTAATTTAGCTCCAACAAGAGGAGAAGAGGAGAAGAAATAGGAAAAATGAAAAGAAAGAAGAAGAAGAAGAAGAAGAAGAAGAGAAGAAGGAGAAGAGAAGAAGGAGAAGGAGGAGGAGGAGGAGGAGGAGGAGACGGCCAAGGACCTTCTAGTCCTTCTCCTCCTCCTCCTTCTCCTCCTTCTTCTGGATTTCTTCTTCTTCTCGTCCTCCTCCTCTTTCTTCTCCTCTTTCATATTATCCTTGCTTTAATTTCCCCAACAATGACATAATTAGCCCTAGCTCCAAAATGCCATAATAAGCTCAAAATGGCATAAGAACCTTGGTTAGCTCATGAATATTATATTCTTAGCTTGTTTTCCTCTAAAATGGGATAATTAGCCCATATAGCTCCAAAAAGACATAATTAGATAATTTAGCTCCAACAAGAGGAGAATAAATAGGAAAAATGAAAAGAAAGAAAGAAGAAGAAGAAGAAGAGAAGAAAAATACCTTCTCCTCCTTCTCCTTCTTCTCCTCCTCCTCCTTCTCCTCCTTCTTTTTGATTTCTTCTTCTTCTGCTCCTCCTCCTCTTTCTTCTCCTCTTTCATATTATCCTTGCTTTAATTTCCCCAACAATTACATAATTAGCCCATTTAGCTCCAAAATGCCATAATAACCTCAAAATGGCATAAGAACCTTGGTTAGCTCATGAATATTATATACTGAGCTTGTTTTCCTCTAAAATGACATAATTGGAATATTTGTGTTGATCGAGTGGATTTACATGTGATAGTTGTCTCGTCGCTGTGACGTTTGCTGTGCGAAGACCTGCCCGTGCGTTGTACGAGCTCCGCCCCTGCATTCGTGGGTCAGTACAAATTTCATCTCCTCCCCGCCCCTTGATTTACTGTGGCTCGGTTTCCGGATGAAACTTTCTAGATTTACGTAATTCAATTAATTTATCAGTATGCGTGACCAGTATGTGTCTCCCGTTCGAAAGGGCGACATCTATAAATATGCATGTCTTTGCATATTTATAACCGCCATCCTTTCAAATTGTCCAACATTATCCATGGACAGCCCGAGTATGTGTAGATTGGGTTTGTTTTCCCGTATCCTGTGCTCTGGATCCTATGCGGAATTTCGTCAGTGCCTCCCCCGTTGTTCTCCGGATGCACATCCTCTCTGTTTATGGCGGAGACATGTATCAAGAGAACAACGGGGAGGTGCTGCCGAAATTTTGCGTTGGATCTGGAGTAGAGCATGGGAAAACGAACCCAATCTACATATACTCGGGTGGGATTAGGACCTATCTTTACCTATTAGCGTGTAGGTTGCCTGGACGTAATAAAAATGGCGAACCTGATTAACCGATGAATATAAATGCTAAATTATATATAAATATATTTCTTCTATCTTTAGTAGCTACGCAAGATGAGTGATCGTGCGTGGATGTATACCGGTCACCCTAGTCTAAAAGAGATGACGAAAGAATGGTTTGTAAAAACAAAGGAATTTGTGAAAGCTGCATTCGCAAATGGCCAGGAAAGAAACTATTGCCTCTGTCCTGGATGCGACAACTATAAAAAGACGATACAGGCTGTAATGATTAAACACCTGCAGAGGAGGGGTTTTAAGCCTAATTATACGGTGTGGACATTTCATGGTGAGTCTATACAACGCACAAGAGCTGAGGTGGTCCGTCGTCGCTCGGACGAGCATGGTACCGGGATCGAAGACATGGTGCAAGATTTTGATGATGCTCGGGATTCGGAAGATGAGATGGAGGAATCTGCAAAGGCCTTTTACGAAATGTTGGAGTCTTCAAAACGTCCTCTCCATGAGCACACTTAGCTCTGTCAGCTGGATGCAATTGCACAAGTAATGGCTTTGAAGGCTCAGTTCAACTTGGGAAGAGAATGCTACGACGGGATGATGACACTATTTGGACGTTTCCTACCCAAAGGCCATGTCATGCCTGCAAACCTGTAGCAGTCGGAAAAAATACTTCGTGTACTTAAGATGCCCTATGAGAAGATAGATGCATGTGAGAAAGGATGTGCCTTATTTAGGAAGGAGTACGCACACTTGGACTATTGTCCCAATTGCGAGTCTTGCAGGTATCTTGTGGTAGACAATGGTATGGGTGAGAAGAGGCAGACCAAAATCGCAATTAGTGTTCTTCGGTATATTCTAATCGTACCAAGACTTCAACGCCTTTTCATGGTCGAAGAGACAGCCAGACAGATGACATGGCATAAATTGGGCAAAAGAACCGAACTAGATGCGGATGGGAATAAGATGATGGTACACACATCGGATGGGGAAGCGTGGAAACATTTTGATGAACTGCATCAGGATAAAGCGGCAGATCCAAGGAATCCTCGAGTCTGCGCCGCCACGGATGGTTTTAATCCCTTCGGCATGACGGCAACCCAATACAGTTGTTGGCCTGTATTTGTCATTCCACTCAATCTCCCCTCGGGCAGATTATGCAAAGAAAGAACATATTTTTGACGTTGATAATTCCAGGGCCCAATTATCCATGGAGGAATATGAATGTGTACCTGCAACCACTTAAGGATGAATTGGAAGAAGCTTGGGATAATGGGGTCAAGACATACGATGCCGCTAGAAAAGAAAACTTCAAAATGCATGTGTGGTACATGTACTCTATGCATGACTTGCCAGCGTATGCGCTATTCTCTGGGTGGTGTGTGCATGGAAGGTTCCCGTGCCCCCAATGCAAGGCAGCTCTTCAGTTTCATTGGTTGCAGGAGGGTCGGAAGTATTCTTCCTTTGACTTGCATAGACAGTTCCTGGATCCTGACCATCAGTTCAGAAAAGACAAGAAGAACTTTACCAAAGGTAAAGTTGTCAAAAACTTGGCACCACCTGAGTTCATAGGCCAAAAGATCCTGGATCAGTTAAACTCCCTCGAGCCTGATCCAGAGCGTCCAGGGTATTTCAAGGGGTATAATTCAAAACACGCCTGGACTCACAAGCATGCTTCTGGGATCTGCCTTACTTCAAAGACCTCCTTCTTCCACACAATATCGACATGATGCACACTGAAAAGAATATCGGAGAGGCTATTTTTGGTACATTGTTCGACATAGATGGGAAGAAAAAGGATAATATTAAGGCTAGAGTCGATCAAGAGACACTATGTCATAGACCGTTACAAAACATGCGAGAAGGCAAAGGAAAGCAGAAGTGGTCGAAGCCAAAGGCCTGGTTCAATCTTGGAAGGCCAGCTATGAGGGAAATTATCTTGTGGGTCAAAATGCACTTGATGTTCCCCGATGGGTATGCAGCGAATCTAAAGAGGGGAGCGAGTCTTGAAAAATTAAAAATCTTTGGTCTCAAGAGTCATGATTGGCACATATGGCTAGAGCGGGTAATGCCGGTGATGTTACGTGGCTTTATTCCTGATGATGAATGGCTAGTACTGGCGGAGCTGAGCTATTTCTTCCGTGTTCTTTGTGCGAGAGAATTGTCGCCTAGCGTGGTAGAAGACATGGAGGAGTTTGCACCGGAGTTGTTGTGCAAGTTAGAGAAGATCTTTCCACCGGGCTTCTTTAATCCAATGCAGCATTTGATTTTACATCTACCGACCGAGGCACGATTGGGTGGGCCCGTGCAAGATCGTTGGTGCTATGCAACTGAGAGGATGCAGAAGACCCTTCGAGCTAAATGTAAAAATAAGCGTAGAATTGAAGCATCGATGGCTGAGGCATTCATTACTGAGGAGGTGGCAAACTTTGTGACAGCACACTACGAAGCCAAAAATCATCATTTGCATAATCCGAAGCCTCGGCACAATGATGCAGACCCGAAAAAAGGTGGGTCCAAGCTCTGCCTATTCAATGGGAACTCGCACCAGCTGGTGCTTCGAAACCAATAGCGTTGGATGTCGAAGAATGGCGGAACATTTCGTTGTATATCTTCAACAACCTAACAAAAGTGCGGCCGTACATCGAGTGAGTTCTCGGCACATTTTCCCGTAGCTTGTAATTCATTTGAACTGCTCTTATTCCCGGATATTTCAAACAGCCGTTACGTCGTCAAATTCTCGGATGGAGCGGTGATCGAAAATGATTCCATCAAAGAGTATGAGCTTCTGTCAAAGACAGGAGGCGGCTATCCCGGTTTCATCTCTTGGTTCCAACAAACGGTAATTACAAATAATGGACCATTTCATTCTTGGTCTAACTTGCGGCTAATGCAACAACTGTTTCGTATTAAACTTGTAGGCTAATTCAGAGTCTATGGACGCCGAATTGAGACAAGTCGCTAATGGTTTTGACTATAAGGTCCGTTCATTTGAGAAATACAACATCAACGGGTATCTCTTTCGTACCTTTGGCAAAGAGCTATCTATGCCCGACCGGAAATATACAAATTGTGGTGTCTCTGCTATCGGCGAAGGTGTTATCGAGTATTATGGAAGAGTTGAAGCAATTTATGAACTTCAATTCTATGGTGAAAACCCACCGAACATCGTAGTCTTCAAATGTTATTGGTTCCAACCGAAAAAGACTAGAAGGACTCATGAACATACAGGACTAGTCGAAATCAATCCAAACACCAATTTAGATGTTCCCAATGTCTATATTACGGCTCAACAGGCGACCCAAGTTTTCTATCTACCGTGGGCATGCTAAACGGATAAGAATCTCGAAGGTTGGTATGTTGTTTATGAAGTGCCGCCACATGTTAGACCACCTCTCCCAAATGAACAGGATTATGAACCTGACATTAACCCAGACACATATGATGGATAATTCTTCCAAGAAACACGTCTTTACAAGAAACGTTTCAAGAACCGCCGTGCTTCACCCAAGAACATGGAAGTAGACAGCGACAATGAATCCGACTCCAGCCCTGAGCTGGAACCAGAAGACCTGGAACTCGTAGAGGTTACTGATGCGGATGACCTGTCAATGCTTCAACGATTAAAGGAAGGCCTTTCACAACTTCACGCCGTTGAACCCGACGAGCACGTCATTCATGAAGACATGCGTGATAGTGATGATGATGATGCATTTATTGATGATGATTATTAGTTTGTAAGATTCACAACTTAAGTTATATATTTTTTAATCTTTATTATTCATGTACATATTATTATTCATGTCAGTTATTCAATTTTTTATGTTGTACTAATTTATTTTAATCTTTATCATGGCAGGTCACCACGTGTAGAAAGATGGTGGGCACTGGTCCAGATGGCTCGACGGGTTCTTCCCACGCACCCCGCACGAGGGGTGGTACTTCCCTTCCACCCCTATCTCTCCGTAGAGCCTTGGCAGACAGTCTGTCGACACCACCCGTGGGTTCTTCTTCGTCGGCGGCGTTGCCCACTGGGAGTGGTGCTGGTCGGGTAGGGAAGAAGTGGAAGGGTACAGGGAGAGGTGGTGGCCGCTGAAGATCCAGGAGGACTGTTGAGCCGTCCTCGCCACCACCACCAGCTCATTCACCCGAGCATAGGACTAGTATGGTTGACCCGTTTGCGGAGGAGGCTACGGGGACTCCGTTCCAGGAGCCTGTTGTTGACGGGCATTCGTCCCATGAGACTCTAGTCCAGGAGCAGCCTCGGGTCGAGGTGCATTCGGCCCAGGAGCAGCCGGAGGAGACTACGGTTCCGAAGGCTTCATCCGACGTGGAGAGGCCTGGATGGGTGACCTGGCCGGATCGTACCAAGTTGCCAGATTGGACCGAGGGTCCGGGTGGCTCAGGGGGCGGGGATGGCGGGGATGAGCTTATGGATAGTGAGGGCGATGTGCAGGTGGACGGGGCCACCGTGTAAAAGCGTGGTAGTACACGTCTCCCGGTCGCCCCGGCTACCCGCGTGCAGAGGCCGGTGATTAAACCTGAAGGAGATAGGTAAGTACATTTACCCTTTTTTTAACTTTTTCCTTCAAGTTTGTTCAAATATCTAATGCGTTGACCTTATCATACTGCAGGGGATGGGTACACCCTCTTGGAGTCCGCAGGTCGAACTCCGTCCTTGGTGTGCTTTGCCGGACAAATTTCCTGGGGTTTGTCACGTTGCCTGGTGAGGGTCAGGTTCCTACACTAGGATTTTCCTAGAAGCACTACCAGGCTGCGCAGGCCCCGTCGGAGGAGATTATAGATGGTGTCTTGTGCCACACAAGGGCCGAGATGGTGATCAAGAGCTTTTGGGTAAATTATCCTTTTACAGAATCTAAAATTTACAATATAGCTAATTATTGTACTAATTAGTGTTTTCACGTTTGATTGCAGACCTTCTATAGGTGTGAGGATGGATATGAGGAGGAGGCATCCAGGGTTCTCTAGGCCGAGTGTAGGCGGTTACTACAGAACTTGCGCCACGAGGCTCGGCCGCAGGCTATTCGAGATTACTATGCCACGCGTGGTATTAAGAAGCAGAAGAAGGATAGCCGCGGAAAGTTTCTGAAGAAGGAGCAATACATGAAGGTAATTACCTATTCTTAAGTCCTTCTACATAGTTTTCTTGATTTCATTCATAGGCATAGCGCTGAATATTCTTTCTAATAACTTACAGGTGCCCCCGAGATGGTGTGCGGATAAGATGGATTGTTGGGAGGCGTTGGTTGATGAGTGGTGCACAGGCAGTTGGCGAGCCGTCCACGAGAATGCGAAGGATCGGCGTAGCCAAATGGTTGGTGTGCCACACCATCAAGGCAGCGCCAACTTACTTTAGTTTGGACGAAACTGGTTATGTGATTTGCTTCATGATTCATGCAATTCATTCTTGATGCTAATATTTTGTTCCTCTCTTTTAGGCGCATCACAATAAGACGGAGATGCCACACTTGTACGACCTTTATGGAATGGCCCATACTGCCTTGTACAAGGATGCGAAGGCATTCTCTGAGTCTGACCTGGATGATCCCAATAACTTCACCAACATATCATCCCACCAGAAGCTCGTGGCATACAGGGACGCGGGGAAGGCTACGAAAGGGGATGACTTTAACCCTAGCCAGGAACCTTTGGATCCAGGGTTGGTGATGATATCTGGTGGCGGGAGGCCCCATGGCTCGATAGCCATTGGAGATGGGATAATACGTTGTCCACTCACTCTTCCGGAGATCAAGGAGCGCCAGTCGAGCACCTGTCCTGAGATAACGCGTCGTCCATGGCCAGTCGAACTTGCCATCGAGGTTAGTTGTACGGACTAAGAACACTTTGATCCATTTCATTATGTGTGTCACCATAGATCATTACTGTGGTAACGAGGAATGGTGTTTCAGGCTACTCTTCAGAAAGAGAGAGCGGAAAACCAGGCTACTCTTGAGAAAGAGAGATGGGCAAGCCAGGCTGCTCTTCCGGCTGCTCTTGATGAGAGGGACTAGACCACGGCACGATTGATTGAGGAGGAGAGGGCCCGGAATGAGGCGGGTCAACGGGCCCTGTACGAGCTTTTTGTGGTATGTTTTTTTCACATTAACCAAATCATGTGTGTAATGTCTGTTTCATTACTAACTAATACGACCCACTCTTCACGGTCTCTGCGAGAAGAGCGGTCAAGTCCCTTCGCCGATGCCCGTCTTCTCTTCGATTGGCACGGTGAGTTTCATTATAAACTAGTATTAATAATTGAGTGTAATCATGCTAACTGAGACATTGCAAAATATCTTTTCTGCAGAATAACTCCCGAGCAGCATCGCATGACTATTCTCCAGGGCAACCGTCTCCAAACGAAGCCGCCGCAAGCAACCGTCGTGTTTCTCCTCCTTGATGACCACTACGGTAAGTTTCTCTTCTCCTCTTTCATATTATCCTTGCTTTAATTTCCCCAAAAAGACATAATTAGCCCCTTTAGCTCCAAAATACCATAATAACCTCAAAATGGCATAATAACCTTGGTTAGCTCATGAATATTATATACTTAGCTTGTTTCCTCTAAAATGAGATAATTAGCCCATTTAGCTCCAAAAAGACATAATTAGGTAATTTAGCTCCAAGAAGAGGAGAAGAGGAGAAGAGGAGAAGAGATAGGAAAATGAAAATAAAGAAGAAGAAGAAGAAGAGAAGAAGGAGAAGGAGGAGGAGGAGGAGGAGGAGGAGAAGGAGGAGAAGGCCAAGGACCTTCTAGTCCTTCTCGTCCTCCTCCTTCTCCTCCTTCTCCTCCTTCTTGATTTCTTCTTCTTCTCCTCCTCCTCCTCTTTCTTCTCCTACTTTATATTATCCTTGCTTTAATTTCCCCAAAAAGACATAATTAGCCCATTTAGCTCCAAAATGCCATAATAACCTCAAAATGGCATAAGAACGTTGGTTAGCTCATGAATATTATATACTTAGCTTGTTTTCCTCTAAAATGAGATAATTAGCCCATTTAGCTCCAAGAAGACATAATTAGGTAATTTAGTTCCAAGAAGAGGAGAAGAAATAGGAACAATGAAAAGAAAGAAGAAGAAGAAGAAGAGAAGAAGGAGAAGGAGGAGAAGGAGGAGGAGGAGGAGGAGGAGAAGGAGGAGAAGGCCAAGGATCTTCTAGTCCTTCTCCTCCTCCTCCTTCTCCTCCTTCTCCTCCTTCTTCTTGATTTCTTCTTGTTCTCCTCCTCCTCCTCTTTCTTCTCCTCTTTCATATTACCCTTGCTTTAATTTCCCCAGCAATGACATAATTAGCCCATTTAGCTCCAAAATACCATAATAAGCTCAAAATGGCATAAGAACCTTGGTTAGCTCATGAATATTATATACTTAGCTTGTTTGCCTCTAAAATGGGATAATTAGCCCATTTAGCTCCAAAAAGACATAGTTAGGTAATTTAGCTACAACAAGAGGAGAAGAGGAGAAGAACTAGGAAAAATGAAAAGAAAGAAGAAGAAGAAGAACAAGAACAGAAGAAGGAGAAGGAGGAGGAGGAGGAGGAGGAGAGGGAGAAGGCCAAGGACCTTCTAGTCCTTCTCCTCCTCCTCCTTCTCCTCCTTCTTCTTGATTTCTTCTTCTTCTCCTCCTCCTCCTCTTTCTTCTCCTCTTTCATATTATCCTTGCTTTAATTTCCCCAACAATGACATAATTAGCCCATTTAGCTCCAAAATACCATAATAAGCTCAAAATGGCATAAGAACCTTGGTTAGCTCATGAATATTATATACTTAGCTTGTTTTCCTCTAAAATGGAATAATTAGCCCATTTAGCTCCAAAAAGACATAATTAGGTAATTTAGCTCCAAGAAGAGGAGAAGAGGAGAAGAGGAGAAGAGATAGGAAAATGAAAATAAAGAAGAAGAAGAAGAAGAGAAGAAGGAGAAGGAGGAGGAGGAGGAGGAGGAGGAGAAGGAGGAGAAGGCCAAGTACCTTCTAGTCCTTCTCGTCCTCCTCCTTCTCCTCCTTCTCCTCCTTCTTGATTTCTTCTTCGTCTCCTCCTCCTCCTCTTTCTTCTCCTACTTTATATTATCCTTGCTTTAATTTCCCCAAAAAGACATAATTAGCCCATTTAGCTCCAAAATGCCATAATAACCTCAAAATGGCATAAGAACGTTGGTTAGCTCATGAATATTATATACTTATCTTGTTTTCCTCTAAAATGAGATAATTAGCCCATTTAGCTCCAAGAAGACATAATTAGGTAATTTAGTTCCAAGAAGAGGAGAAGAAATAGGAACAATGAAAAGAAAGAAGAAGAAGAAGAAGAGAAGAAGGAGAAGGAGGAGAAGGAGGAGGAGGAGGAGGAGGAGAAGGAGGAGAAGGCCAAGGATCTTCTAGTCCTTCTCCTCCTCCTCCTTCTCCTCCTTCTCCTCCTTCTTCTTGATTTCTTCTTGTTCTCCTCCTCCTCCTCTTTCTTCTCCTCTTTCATATTACCCTTGCTTTAATTTCCCCAGCAATGACATAATTAGCCCATTTAGCTCCAAAATACCATAATAAGCTCAAAATGGCATAAGAACCTTGGTTAGCTCATGAATATTATATACTTAGCTTGTTTGCCTCTAAAATGGGATAATTAGCCCATTTAGCTCCAAAAAGACATAGTTAGGTAATTTAGCTACAACAAGAGGAGAAGAGGAGAAGAACTATGAAAAATGAAAAGAAAGAAGAAGAAGAAGAACAAGAACAGAAGAAGGAGAAGGAGGAGGAGGAGGAGGAGGAGAAGCAGAAGGCCAAGGACCTTCTAGTCCTTCTCCTCCTCCTCCTTCTCCTCCTTCTTCTTGATTTCTTCTTCTTCTCCTCCTCCTCCTCTTTCTTCTCCTCTTTCATATTATCCTTGCTTTAATTTCCCCAACAATGACATAATTAGCCCATTTAGCTCCAAAATACCATAATAAGCTCAAAATGGCATAAGAACCTTGGTTAGCTCATGAATATTATATACTTAGCTTGTTTTCCTCTAAAATGGAATAATTAGCCCATTTAGCTCCAAAAAGACATAGGTAGGTAATTTAGCTCCAACAAGAGGAGAAGAGAAGAAGAAATAGGAAAAATGAAAAGAAAGAAGAAGAAGAAGAAGAAGAAGAAGAGAAGAAGGAGAAGGAGGAGGAGGAGGAGGAGAAGGAGAAGGCCAAGGACCTTCTAGTCCTTCTCCTCCTCCTCCTTCTCCTCCTTCTCCTCCTTCCTCTTGCTTTCTTCTTCTTCTCCTCCTCCTCCTCTTTCTTCTCCTCTTTCATATTATCCTTGCTTTAATTTCCCCAACAATGACATAATTAGCCCATTTAGCTCCAAAATACCATAACAAGCTCAAAATGGCATAAGAACATTGGTTAGCTCATGAATATTATATACTTAGCTTGTTTTCCTCTAAAATGGGATAATTAACCCATTTAGCTCCAACAAGACACAATTAGGTAATTTAGCTCCAACAAGAGGAGAAGAGGAGAAGAAATAGGCAAAATGAAAAGAAAGAAGAAGAAGAAGAAGAAGAGGAGAAGGAGAAGGAGGAGGAGGAGGAGGAGAAGGAGAAGGCCAAGGACCTTCTAATGCTTCTCCTCCTCCTCCTTATCCTCCTTCTCCTCCTTCTTCTTGATTTCTTCTTCTTCTCCTCCTCCTCCTCTTTCTTCTCCTCTTTCATATTATCCTTGCTTTAATCTCGCCAACAATGACATAATTAGCCCATTTAGCTATAAAATACCATAATAAGCTCAAAATGGCATAAGAACCTTGGTTAGCTCATGAATATTATATACTTAGCTTATTTTCCTCTAAAATGGGATAATTAACCCATTTAGCTCCAAAAAGACAAATTTAGGTAATTTAGCTCCAACAAGAGGAGAAGAGGAGAAGAAATAGGCAAAATGAAAAGAAAGAAGAAGAAGAAGACAAGAAGGAGAAGGAGGAGGAGGAGGAGAAGGCCACGGACATTCTAGTCCTTCTCCTCCTTCTTCTCCTTCTTCTTGATTTCTTCTTCTTCTCCTCCTCCCCCTCTTTCTTCTCCTCTTTCATATTATCCTTGCTTTAATTAACCTATTTAGCTCCAAAATACCATAATAAGCTAAAAATGGCATAAGAACCTTGGTTAGCTCATGAATATTATATTCTTAGCTTGTTTTCCGCTAAAAATGACATAATTAGATGAAAAACATCATATACTACATGCATGGAAGTTGGCATTCATGGAGTTGAACAATGTCGATGGATGAACTTTATATGTATATCATCTAGTTTTCATTTGAGTTGATGAACAATGTCGAACTATATGTATATGTATATATGGATAAACAGTTTATATATATGTGTTGGCAAGTATATGTCTGGTCAACTATATATCATATATGTGTGGCGAATTATATAAATGTGATGTCAAATATATATATATATGCTGTGAAATAATATGAAACAAAAAAAACAGGTCCTATATGGGCTCTTTGTCGTCTGCCAGCTGATGGCAAAGACCTGTGCCATCAGCTGGCAGATGGCAAAGGTGCCACAGGGCACCCAGCTGTGCATCCTGGGGTGTCTATATAGGCTATTTGCCGTCTGCCTCTAAGGTGGGCAGACGGCAAAAGAAGAGGGCACAGAGGAGGGGGGAGGAGGAGGCAGATGTCAAAGAGTGGAGGGGGGAGGAGGAGGCAGACGACAAAGAATAAGGGGGAGGCAGACGGCAAAGAGTTGAGGTGGGGAGGAGGAGACATACGACAAAGAATAAGGGGGAGGCAGACGGCAAAGCCTCCGTTAACCCCTAACGGAGGCAACGCTTGTCGGCTGCCGTCCCGAGCACTTTGCCGACTGCTCGTGAGGAAAGCTGACGGCAAAGAGCTTTGCCGTTCGCTTTGGGGGACAGACGACAAAGAAGGTCCTATGCCGTCGTAGGCTGACGCAGAAATTTTGCCGGCCGTGAGATTCTTTGTCGTCTGTGGTTTTGTCTTTGCCGTCCGGGATTTAGTCTTTGCCATTTGTGATGGCAGGCGGCAAAGAAGGTGATTCCTGTAGTGCTACTCACGGCACGTCCGGGAAGCGTCCATGGTGGTGGAGAAGCTCCCTGAGGTCAATCCTCCCTCCGGCAGGGTGCCGAGAAGAGGTCTCCTGATGCTCCCGATTTTGGAAGCGCTGTGGCGGCGGAACGATGGAGAAATTCACGATTCCAGAAAGTCCGCAAGGGTTTTCTCACGGATCTATAAATATAGGCCAAAGGAGGGCACTGGAGGAGATGGGGCCCACCCAGGCGATCTCCTGGCACGGCCTAGCGCCTGGGCGCGCCAGCAGGCCACCTGGGAGGCCCCTGGCCCCCCTATGCTCTCCTTCGGTGATCCCGAAGCTTCTGTTTCGCTAATTTTTTTATATGTTTTTCTGGATTTTTTGGGCTTCGGAAAATTGGGTAAAAGCCCCTGCAAAATAGACATCAGTAGACAAAAACTGGCACTGGTTGCACTGAGTTAGTAGGTTAGTCCAAATATGTGTAAAATGATATAAAAGTGTGAAAGTGCGTTATATCGACTAGAGGGGGGTGAATAGGAGATTTTTAGAATTTCATCACTGAGGAAATTCCTTTTGAGGAAATTCCTCACTGATGACTAACTTACAGTGGAAACAGTTAAGGATCAGTAGTGCAAACGTTCACAACAGCAGTATTACAGAGTGAAGATGGTGAAAACAGATTGCACAATAAGCAGGCACGCAGAATACAGATGATGATTAACTCAAGTGAAGAATTTGGGGTTGAGTAAATTCAGAGAAAGTCTTCAGCAAATTCTTCAAACAGTCACAGTGAATGTCATCAACACATAATATAGAGAATGTAAAGAGTTGAGGAATTAGAACCCGATTCTTGGTGAAGACTGTTGTTGATGACCCAGTTCCAACTGCTGTGACAGTTGTACATCTGGTTTGGAGTGGCTTGGTATTAAAACCAAAGGACACCCAGTCCCGGGACACAAAGTCCCTACCGTATTCTCCTTGAGCTAAGGACACACAGTCCTCACCCAACACTCGTGGTAAGTCTTGAGGGCAGACTTCCAAACCCTCACAAACTCGGTCACTCGGCGATCCACAATTGACTGTTGGATTGCTCTAGACCATGACGCCTAACCGTCTGGAGGATGCACAGTCCTCAAAGGTAAAAGGCTTCAGTCCCACACAGGAACAACTTCTTCAGTGATGCTCAATCACTAGGTTTGGTTTGTGGTTACGGTGGGTGGTGTATTTCCTCACTGATGATTTACTCTCGAAGGCTCTGGGGAATTGGGTTGCTCTGATGACAAGTGTCAGTTTCTAACGGAGCAGCCAACCAGCTAGTGGTTGTGGGGGGCGGCTATTTATAGCCTGGGATCATCCCGACATGATTTGACACTAATGCCCTTAAATAATATGACCGTTGGAGTGGATAAGACCAGTGACTTGGCGTGGCTATCGAAACGGTCGGGACCCTCAACTGTGAGAGTCCTCATCTCACTCATATTCCTCACTTGAGGCTTTTGGTAGGATTTGGCTTGGGTTGAGCATCATGAGGAATTTCGTTCGATAGCGTTACTTTGACCCCCCTTTAAGAGTACGGTGTTCCTATTCATCAAATGTGAAGAAAGTAAAACATAAAATGTAAATCTTCACGCTTCAATTTCTTCAAAATGATTTTCTTCAGGAACCACCGATCTTCTCGATATCAATATCTTCATGAGGAATATCAATTTCATCGCAGATTCCTCGTGATTCATTTCTTCAGCTTCAGACCAATTTCTTCAACTGAAGACATATATTTTTAGGGGTCGATATTCTTCAAATATCTCAAACACCTCAATGACTTATAGATCCTGTGTACACTTATAAACACATTAGATACTTAACCTATAAGTCTTCAAACCACCAAAATCACTAAGGGGCACTAGATGCACTTACAATCTCCCCCTTTTTGGTGGTTGATGACAATTAGGTTAAGTCTTCAACAGGGATCAAAAATATGAAGTGTAACTACTTAATTGAGGAATTTGAAAATAAGATTCACAGAGACTCCCCCTGAAGATGTGCATACCTTGAGGATTTTGCTTTTGTAGCATATGCACACTGATGATATATATCACGGAGATCTCCCCCTGAATCTTGTAAGTCATGCATACATATAACATATCATTTGAAGAAAATGAAGATGCATGATGGCAAATGGTATCTGACGAATTCCAGCATGCGTGCATTAAAAACTTGAGGAATAAGCATGCGATGAAAAATGTTCAAAAAGCGTCAGAGTACCATCGGGCTTAAGTTACAACTCATTACATAAAAACTTCAGAAGAGCCAAGAGTTTGTAACTTAAATATAGTTCATAAACCCCAAAAATAAATCCCGTTTGAAGACTAACTCTCAAGTTTCTCCCCCTTTGTCATCAAGTGACAAAAAGGGACAAATTGAGGACTAACGCCCGTGAAGATTTCATTTCTTGGCGGTTGATGAAGATCCTTGACGCTTCTTGGGTGTAGTCTTCTTCCTTGGGCCTGTTGCGGTGTCGAGTTGTTCCTCATCAGATTCGGCGGTGCGGAATGACGAGAATGAGCTGTCTTCAAGATCTGGCACGGGAACGGGCCTGAACTTCTTCTTGGGAGGCCACGACCACTCAAAGTCTTGCTCAAAGTTCATTTCTTCAAGCTCAGTCTGGGTCTTCAGATGTGCAAGAGTAGCCCAAGTGCGATGGAAAACCTCATGCAGATAGTGATGATTAAGTTTCACAGAGTTCTGTGTCTCAGTGAGGGTTTTCACAATGGCACCAAACTGGCGTTTGACCCATTTGTGGTTGTGATCTACCTTCTGATGAATACTGAGGAGAAGCTCTCTGGTGTTGAGCACGCGAGGAGGAACAGGGCTGGGTGGACGAGTCTCACTATCGTCCCATGAAGAATAAGCGTCTGGTTCTTTAAACTGACCATCAAGCGGCCTACTGCCTTCATCAATCACAGACTTTCCTTTTCCCTCAATGGGCTCGAAAGTCTTCTTGTTGACCCGGATAGGAGGCATATAACCAACATGGTTCTGGAAATCTGCGTGGAAGTTGATGCCTGTCCTTGTCCTGAGGAATCTCATGATCCATGGGGCATAAAGTTTGTGATCATAGGGGCACATTTCATTGTCAGCCAAAGTCCTCAAGAAGAAATCATGGATATTCATAGGAATACCGTGAATGATGTTGAATAGGATATTCTTCATGAGGCCGACGACATCTTCTTCATCGTCATGGCCTTTGATTGGCGCGAGCACACTGCAGAGAATGCGGTAGACAGACCGCGGTGTGTACTTGAGCTCATGGACGAGGAATGTGGTTCTTGATGGTTTTCCTACAGCCAAAGGCTTCATGAGGACTTCCATCATCCCATTTGGCAGCTCACGCTCGCCATAAAGCTTCACTGCCCCGTCTGAAGGAATCGGTACGGGCAGTTCTCTGAGGAGTTCAGACGCTGGAGCCTTGTAGTGAGTGTTTTGGGTCATCCAGTCGAACACCCAAGTGTTGATGTCATCAGCATTGCCCGAGATGTGCAGAGTTGCATAGAATTGAAGAATAAGTTCACTATTCCAGTCTGATATATCTGAGCACATAGGAAGCAAACCTGCATCGTGAAGGACACTAAGGACTGGTTCCATGCAGGGAATTTCTTCAAGCTCATCACGAGGAATGTGCCTGTGCTGGAATATCTTGTTGCGTCCACAGATCACAGAAGCATAGTAGTTCATCTGAGTCCTTGTCCAAAACTTCAGATGCCTCATTTGAGGCTTGTCATAAGGATTCTCTCCGATGAAGTACATGCGTTCCTCAAAGAAATTTTCTTTCTAAAACTCGGGACGCTTGGAGAATGGTTGGCGCGGAACTGGCTTGATATTGTGCTGAGGAATGGGAGGGGAAACAACCATGGCAGTCTCTGGGTTGAGCACAATGAAGTCATTGTCAGGGGCGGGAACATTTTCTTCAGCAGTTTCCTCAGGTGGAGGAATTTCATCAGCTGGTATTTCTTGCTCTGGCTGAGCTTCAGGCTGAGGAATTTCTTCTTCCTTCTCAGCATGAGGAGTTTGGTCAGCCTGTTCAGTGGGAGGAGCCTGCTCAGACTGGACATTTTCTTCAGCTTGGTTTTCATCAGCTAACTTTGTGGCAGAAGCAGATTCATCAGCTGCTGCAGCTGAAGCTTGAGTAGTCTCTGTCTGAGGAACATGAGGTTGAGGACTTTCATCAATCTGGATTTCCTCATCAGTATGCTCCTCAGAGGCAGCATCCTTCATTTCCTTATCTGCCCTTGTAGTTTGGTCACCAATGACGACCATTTGATATGAAGGTGCAACATTTAGAGGCACCGGGTCCAGAGGGGCAGATTCTTCAGTTTCCTAGAGGCGTTTTGCCTCAATCTTTTCTTCTGCTGAGGAAGCTTTTCTCTTCTTCGCTTCCTTCTCAGCAGCTCTTGTCTTTTTCGCGTCTGATGCAGACGGGAGTACCTTCTTCACCTTTGAAGCTTTTGGTGAAGGTGTTTTCTCTATAGATTTTTCAGCTGGTAGTGAGGAACCAGCTGGAACAGAGTCATCAGCCTGCTTTGGTGAAGCAGCTAGATCAGGAGCAGTTGCATTAGGGGTTGCAGTTTCATCAGGAGCGGTCTCGGTGATGATTTCTTCAATGGCCGGCTCATCAGCACGGCACTCTTGGTGTTGTTCCTTACCTTGAGGAATTTCCTCCTCATCAGGAGATGCATCTTCTGGCTGCTCAACCAGGGGCTGAGGAGTTGGTGTTGGTTGCGGGTGTCGCTTGTTGTAGTCATCAACAGCACTAGTGGCTAGTTTGATGAAATTGCGCTTGATGCTTTTGCGGTCTGACAGTTTGTCACAGTTGTCAGTCAAGACTTGCAGCTCTACCTGGGTTGACACCAATGCTTCAGGCGTCAGCTTGAGGACATTTTGCCTGAGGAATTTCTCCTTTTTGGCCTTTGCAATCTTTGCCTGCTTGGCCTTCTGTTCCTTCCACTTGGCTTCGTTTATGAAGGTGGCCACCATGTGGCTGACGCCAGGAGGAAGTTTCAAATCATCAATGGGTGTGTTTGGGTCTTCATACCATACATTGATGAAGTCGAGGAGGACCTTGGGGTCCATGGCCAGAGGAATAGCACTGCCTGATGCTTGTGCTACCCTTTCTTGCTTGTTCCTGATGATGGCTTCCAGGGATTCATCATAATAATCATCACTTCCCTCTGATGCAGACGGGACTGCGATGATTTTGCTGGGGCTGGGCAGAGGTGCAGGTTCAGTAGTTGCCAAAGTCTTCACAAGGGGTGTTGAAGACTTTGTCTCCGAGCTAGTTGCAGCTGGGAGTGAGGAGCTGGAGCTGGCAGTCGTAGGCTTCACGACTTTCTTCTGTACTGGTTTTGGAGGTGGAGCTGAGGACTTTGGTGTAGATGAGATGGGTGCTGAGGGTTTTGGCGCTGATGGTTTTGGTGTTGACGGTTTTGGAACCGAGGGTTTTGGAGCTGAGGGTTTTGTGACAGAAGTCGGTGCAGACTTCTCTAGAGGCTTGGAAGCCTTTGGCTTTGTGGGCGCAGACTGCTTTTGAGGAATCTCTGAGCCTGAAGTTTCTGCTGCTGAGGAATGAGCAGCACCGGAGGCAGCAGCTGAGGATTCATTAAATTTCTTCACTGTTGTTTCGGCTTGCTTCTTGAGCTTTGCCAGATGCCTTTCTTTTTCATCTGGTTAGTCATCAAGTGTCATAAGACTTGAGGGATGAGCTACTTGATGATCCTCAAGTGGAGCCCTTCTGCCAGGAGGCTTCAAAGCAAATTTCTTCGCATATTTTGGAGTCACAAACCTGTACTCCTTCCACTCCTTTGCCCATCTGCGCTCAATTTTCTGCAACCTAATCTTTCTTTTGGCCATTGTCTTAGGTTCTTTATCAGGTGTGCAATAGTCCACGTATATGTCATCAGGAATATCAACAGCTGTGTTCTGCTCCAGTTTCTTTCCTCCCTTCTGTTTCCTTTCTTCCTCCATTTTCTTCAGACGAGGAATTTGCTGATGATTTTGAACTCCTGAAGATTCTGATGAGCCTTCAAGAGTTTCTTCCAGAAACGCTGCAAATGAGTTAATGTGATGAGAACCGAGAGATTCATCAGTTGACATGTGTGTACCTGTGAACATAGTATAGTTGCGAGGAATTTGGAGAGGTCATATGCGTTCTCAGATTTGAAGAAAATGAAAAAGTTTGACAGTTTGAGGAATATAACCAGTGGTTGAGGAATTTGCTTAAGCATACTGTTCTTGGTTTCCAGAGTTGTACAGATCCGAAAATTCGCACAATTGAGGAATCTCGTGAAAATCTTAGATGCTTAGCTAGTTCATCAATGATTGTGGTGATGGATAGTGTTTGAGGAATCATGTGCGCATCGTATCTTGAGGAAAAACAGATTTCACATGGGAGGGGTAAAATTTCAGATCTGAGCTGCTGTAAAAATGGAGTATATTTACCCTAGAAGGTGCGAGCGAAGAACACAAAAGGTGGTGTTGGAGAGGCTCTTCGGTCAAGTCTCCAATGCACCCTAACTTGGCAGCAGAGGACGTCTACGGCGGCGGCGGACGTAGATGTTCCGACTCCGGCGTGATCCTGGTGGCGAATAGGTTGAGGCAGTGAAGCTCTTCCTTGCCGGCGACAAGACAACCAGCGGTGGCGCTAGGGTTTGATGGAGAGTGTGATGGCAGGAGAGCGAAGAGGCGAAGAAGAAGATACCGAGGGGGATAAGGACCTATTTATAGCCCGAAAGTTACTGTTTGGCGCGAAAGTTTCGGACCGAATAGCCCTTGCCTCTACGTCTCCGCAGGACACGTGTAGCTCCCGTACGATGCGGTGGAGATAGTGGAGATCGTGGTTATCCAATCGTGGGAAGTGGGGTTCAGTTACTGTTCTTTTTAAAGAAAACAATTTTTGAAGATTTGAGGATTTTCGTTACAAAATCATCAGCTGACAAGGATGCAGTGAGGATTTTGAACAAAGTTTCAAGTAGAACGCATATGAAGAATTGAATAGACTGGAGGGTCCGATCACATTCACTTAGCAGAAACATCAACTTGAAGAATTCGCAATAAGTGAATGCTGTTGAGGACTAGAAATCACAGTCTACCTAGTCAAATGAAAGTCATCAAGTGTTTTTGAAGATTTTGTAATAGATCATCACAATGAAGAACAGCTGTTTTGAAGAAAAATGCATTGTGAGGAAATTGATCATTTGAAGAAAATCAACTTGAGGAATTTCACATTGGGTGGTGGCGTTACCCACCATATAAGAATGTTGATTACAGACGCCGCGTACAATTGTCGTAGGGCCCTGAGAATCAATTTCTTCGTTAATTTCTTCACATTCAGAGTGACTTTCTTCATTGGTTGAAGAAAATCGTTTCATCATGTGTTGCACATCTAAGTCATCAACTTTGCATATGTGTTAGGATGTGTGCATGTTTTTACAAAACATTTTAAGACTCTAAGATATTTAGCTCACACCGCAACTTGCAAAACCTTTTCTCATCCAAGGGCTTAGTGAAGATATCAGCTAGTTGATCATCAGTCTTCACATGGTCGATGAGGATATTGCCCTTGAGGACATGGTCCCGAAGAAAATGATGACGAATCTGGATGTGCTTGGTCTTCGAGTGCTGCACTGGGTTGTAGGCAATCTTGATAGCACTCTCATTGTCACAGTAGAGAGGCACATTCTTCATGTTGATGCTGTAGTCCTTGAGGGTTTGCTTCATCGATAGCAATTGAGCACAGCAGGAACCAGCAGCAATGTACTCAGCTTCGGCAGTGGAGAGTGATACGCAGTTCTGCTTCTTTAAGGACCAGCAAACTAGTGATCTTCCGAGGAAATGGCATGTGCTAGAAGTTGACTTGCGATCCACACGGTCACCAGCATAGTCTGAATCAGAATACCCTACCAGATGAAGATTGGTGCCCTTGGGACACCTTAATCCTAGTGTTGGTGTGTGAGCTAAGTATCGAAGGATATGTTTCACAGCCTTAAGGTGTGATTCCTTCGGTTTTGCTTGAAAACGTGCACACATGCAAACACTAAGCATTATATATGGCCTAGATGCACATAGATACAATAAAGAGCCAATCATAGAACGGTATACCTGCTGATCAAAATCTTTACCATTTTCATCACTGCCGAGGTGACCGTTGGTAGGCATTGGAGTCTTGGCACCTTTGCATTCGTGCATGTCGAATTTCCTCACAACATCCTTGAGGTATTTCTCCTGTGATATGAAGATTCCATTGCTTTGTTGACGAATTTGAAGACCTAAGAAGAATTTCAGCTCCCCCGTCATGGACATCTGATATTCTTCACTCATCATATAGGCAAATTCATCACTGTATCTTTTGTCAGTACAACCAAATATGATGTCATCAACATATATTTGACATACAAACAGCTCATTATCATAAGAGTTTAGAGTTGGATCGAGTGAACTAGGTTTGAAGCCTTTCTTCATGAGGAATTCCTTCAATGTATCATACGATGCCCGAGGGGCTTGCTTGAGGCCATACAGAGCCTTTTTGAGTCTGAAGACTTTTTCTGGATTCTTTGGATCCTCAAAACCTGGGGGCTGAGCAACATATACTTCTTCCTCAAGCTTACCATTGAGGAATGCACTTTTCACATCCATTTGATATAAGGTGATCTTATGATGATTAGCATAAGCAAGTAGAATTCGAATAGCTTCAAGTCTAGCAACAGGTGTAAAAGTTTCATCGAAATCTATTCCTTCAACCTGGGTGTAGCCTTGAGCTACAAGTCGTGCCTTGTTCCTCACCACTTGACCGTCCTCATCTTGCTTGTTTCGGAAAATCCACTTGGTGTCGATGATGTTATGCTTGCGAGGATCTGGTCGTTTGACGAGCTCCCATACGTCATTCAACTTGAATTGAAGAAGTTCGTCTTGCATGGCTTGGATCCACTCCGGTTCCAGAAAATCCTCAGCTACTTTTGAGGGTTCTGTGATGGATACAAAGGAAAAATGCCCACAAAAGTTAACTAAGTGTGAAGCTTTTGAGCGAGTGAGAGGACCTGGCGCGTTGATGTCGTTGAGGATTTTGTCAAGTTCTACTTCATTTGCAATCCTCGGATGAGCTGGTTGAGGATTTTGTCTGGGCTGAGGAAGTGGTGCTGTTGGAATTTCCTAAGGAGCATCTTCTTGGTTTTCATCAGCGATGGGGATCGTTTCTTCACCAATTTCCTCAGTGGGAACAATGTCTTTAGTAGGCTTAAGCTTTATTGCTTCCTCAGGAGACAACTTGTCTGGATCAGAAGGCAATTGCTCTCTTTGCGAGCCATTAGTTTCATGGAACCGCACATCTACAGTCTCAACAACTTTGTTGTGGTAGTTGTTGAAGACTCTGTAGGTGTGCGAGTCCTTTCCATAACCGAGCATAAAACCTTCATGTGCCTTAGGTGCAAATTTTGAGCTATGATGAGGATCTCTAATCCAGCATTTTGCACCGAAGACTTTGAAATAACTTACATTGGGTTTCTTGTCAGTGAGGAGTTCATATGAGGTTTTCTTGAGGAATTTGTGAAGATATACCCTGTTGATGATATGGCATGCAGTATTGATTGCTTCAGGCCAGAAGTGACGAGGAGTCTGATATTCTTCAAGCATTGTTCATGCCATTTCAACCAGAGTCATGTTGTTCCTTTCGACGACACCATTCTGTTGAGGAGTATAAGGAGCAGACAATTCGTGAGTAATACCAAGTTCATCAATATAATCATCAAGACCAGTGTTTTTGAAGTCGGTTCCATTATCACTCCTGATATGTTTTATCTTGATGCCAAAGTTTGTCGAGGCCCTTGAAGAAAATCGTTTGAAGATTTCCTGCACTTTAGTTTTATACACTATGATATGCACCCAAGTGTATCTGGAATAATCATCAACTATGACGAAGCCATATAAAGATGCTGCATTGGTTAGTGTGGCATAGTGAGTAGGTCCAAATAAATCCATATGAAGCAATTCAAATGGACGTGTAGTAGTCATGATGGTTTTAGAGGGATGCTTGGATCCGGTCATTTTCCGAGATTCACAAGCACCGCAGAGATGGTTCTTGAGGAATTTGACTGATTCGATGCCGATGACATGCTTCTTCTTTGCAAGCGTGTGCAAATTCCTCATGCCTGCATGACCTAGTCTTTGGTGCCACAGCCATCCTTCTGAGGTTTTTGCTAGTAAGCAAGTGGCTGGTTGAGGACCTATAGAGAAATAGACAATGTACAAATCCCCTCTTCTTACACCTTCGAAGACTTTGGATCTGTCAGATTCCATGATGACTACACATCTATATCTACCAAAGATAACAATCATATCAAGATCACAAAGCATCAAGACTGACATGACGTTAAAACCAAGGGATTCAACAAGCATTACTTTGTCCATATGCCTATCTTTGGAAATAGCTACTTTGCCAAGTCCCAATACCTTGCTTTTACCTTTGTCAGCATATGTGATTTGCTTCAGAGGTGATGGAGTTAGTGGCATATTCATCAGTAGGCTTTTATCACCAGTCATGTGATGTGTGCAGCCACTATCGAGAACCCACTCAGTATTTTTGGGTTTGTCATCCTGCAGATGAATTAGTACAGCTTACCATCTCATATGCTTCAGATTTGAAGAATATGATACTAATTTCATCAGTTCAGTGATTTCATCATAACAGAAATGTAAGGACGTGTGAAATATTTATATTTCATCAATCATTAGCTTGCGTCCTATCAAGCATTTCCTCAGGTCTCCAGCAAATTCTTCAGATGATGATTTTCATCTGGAGACCTGTCCTGAAGAATTGATTAGTTTGATTTCTTCACCATCCACATCTGAAGGGGTGGCAAAGCGTTCATCATCCTGCGAGCACCATATGAGAAAGGTGGCATTGAAGCTAATGCACTTCTCTTAACAGTAGGGGGGTTATAGTACTCATATGAGTATGCAGAGAACTGGTTTGAGGATTTATGAACATAATGATTTGAGGAGTAGCGCTCATAATCATATTCCTTGTAGTTTCCCTGCATGTTAGACGCATAAGCACGGGTACGAGCATAGTTTTGATCAGTTGAGGATTTTGATCCTCTTGAAGACTTTGGTCCTCCTGAGGAATTTGATCTGGGGTTCAGATTCTTCAGAGGTGATGTCATGAGGACATTCACTTGAAGATTTTCAAGACAACTTTTGGAACCCAGATTTTCCTCAGAGGAGGGCCATTCCTGCAGTTAGTTCCAACATATCTAGCAAATACTTCACCAGATTGATTTTTGAACAATTTATAGTTGGAATCAAATGACTCATCCGAGGAATAGGATAATTCACATGAGAAGCCAGTTAGATTAGATGGATCAAAAGGAGGCCCAGTAGCAGCAACCCATGAGGTTTTGGGATACTGCTCAGGTTTCCAATAAGATCCATCAGCATTCAATTTCCTCTCAAAGGCAATTCCTTCTTTCCTCGGGTTCCTGTTCAAGATCTGTGTTTGGAGCACATCACAAAGGATTTAGTGTCCTTTGAGGCTTTTGTACATGCCTGTCACGTACAATTCCTTCAACCCTGCATTTTTATTAGTAACATTTGTGTTTTCCTCAAGTGAGGAAATAGACACAGCAGGTGCAGTTGAAGAATTTGTAGCATTTGATGTTTCTGGTGAGGAATTAGCAGTTTCACGTTCAATGCATTTATGACATGGAGGAATAAATTCAACTTGACTAGCGCTAATCTGTTGAGCTAGTAATGAATCATTTTCCATACGAAGATCATCGTGAGACATCCTCAGCTTCTCAAGATCAAGCTTTCTTTGAAGGAATTCGTAGGAAAGCTTCTCATGATCAGTGAGGAGTGTATCATGACTATCCTGAAGATTATCAAATCTAGACTGAAGATTTTTCATGTCATCAGTGAGGATTTGATTAAGATTCATTTCATCATTTAACACATCATCACTTTTGTCTAGCAGTTTTTGAAGCTTTTCCAGAGCAGTTTGTTGTTTAGCGGCAATGATGGCAAGTTTACTGTAACTGGGTTTTTTGTAATCATCATGTTCACAGTCACTTGAATCAGAGGAGGAGGCATTATTTGATACCTTTGAACCTTTTGCCATGAAGCAATAGGTTGGAGCGAAGTCATCAACATAGTCATCAGTATGGATGGTGCAATCATTTTCTTCAAGATTGAAGATTGACTTGCTGACGAAATTGGTTGCTAGTGCAAGACTAGCCTGTCCGGATTCTGAATCTTCTCGAGAGCCTTCTTCTTCATCACATTCTTCTGATTCTGACTCGGAATCCATTTCCTTGCCAATAAGTGCCCGAGCTTGTCTGAAGCTAGTCTTCTTGTGTGAAGAGGACTTTGAAGATGAGGATTTTGAAGATTTCTTCTTCTTCTTTGAGTCATGAGAACTGTCATCCTTGTATTTCTTCTTCTTTGATTCCTTTCCCCAGCGGGGACAATCGGCAATGTAATGACCTGATTTCTTGCACTTGTGACAGGTCCGTTTCTTATAGTCCTCTGATGCAGATTCTGATTTCCTCATGTCTCTTCTTAATGATTTACCGAACTGGCCTCGTCGTGTAAATCTCTGGAATTTCCTCTCAAGCATTGCAAGCTCCTGACCAAATTCTTCAGGGGCACAACTGCTGTCATCTGTGTCTTCTTCTTCAGATGAGGAAATTTCTCTTGCCTTCAGTGCACGTCGTCTGGAATAGCTTTGTCCATATAGATCGCTCTTTTCTTCTAGCTGGAATTCATGAGTATTTAGCCTTTCGAGGATATCAGCTGGATCTAGCATCTTGTAGTCTGGTCTTTCTTGAATCATCAGAACTAGAGTGACAAATGATGAATCTAAGGATCTCAGCAGTTTCTTCACAACTTCGTGATCAGTGATGTCTCGATCTCCCAGTGCTTGCAGTTCATTTGATATGTCAGTGAGGCGATCAAAGGTGTCTTGGCAGCTTTCATTGCCATGTCTCTTGAAGCGATTGAAGAGATTGCGAAGAATATCACCACGAGAGTCACGTTGGGTTGATACTCCTTCATTTACCTTGCACAGTCTCTCCAGATCAGTGTTGCAGAGCCTAAGGCACTTACTCTTCCAAACTGGCCAGGGCTCAGATGACCACAGATGATGTTCTTCGCTTAGACTCGAGTTGCTTGAATTTCTTCACATCAGCTGTAGTGACACTGGCAGAAATGATGGGGACACCATTTTCCACAATATACCAGAGATCATTGTCTATAGCTTGTAGATGCATTTGCATTTTGTTCTTCCAGAAGGGAAAGTTCTTTCCCTCGTAGGTAGGACATGCTGCAGTCACCTTAAACATGCCTGCAATCAACATAACTAAAACTCCAGGTGGTTAAACCAAAATCACACAGAACAAGGGAGTACCTTGCTCTGATACCAATTGAAAGTGTGTTATATCGACTAGAGGGGGGGTGAATAGGAGATTTTTAGAATTTCATCAGTGAGGAAATTCCTTTTGAGGAAATTCCTCACTGATGACTAACTTACAGCGGAAACAGTTAAGGATCAGTCGTGCAAACGTTCACAACAGCAGTATTACAGAGTGAAGATTTTGAAAACAGATTGCACAATAAGCAGGCATGCAGAATGCAGATGATGATTAACTCAAGTGAAGAATTTGGGGTTGAGTAAATTCAGAGAAAGTCTTCAGCAAATTCTTCAAACAGTCACAGTGAATGTCATCAACACATAATACAGAGAATGTAAAGAGTTGAGGAATTAGAACCCAATTCTTGGTGAAGACTGTTGTTGATGACCCAGTTCCAACTGTTGTGACAGTTGTACATCTGGTTTGGAGCGGCTTGGTATTAAAACCAAAGGACACCCAGTCCCGGGACACACAGTCCCTACCGTATTCTCCTTGAGCTAAGGACACACAGTCCTCGCCCAACACTCGTGGTACGTCTTCAGGGCAGACTTCCAAACCCTCACAAACTCGGTCACCCGGCGATCCACAATTGACTGCTGGATTGCTCTAGATCATGACGCCTAACCGTCTGGAGGATGCACAGTCCTCAAAGGTAAAAGGCTTCAGTCCCACACAGGAACAACTTCTTCAGTGATGATCAATCACTAGGTTTGGTTTGTGGTTACGGTGGGTGGTGTATTTCCTCACTGATGATTTAGTCTCGAAGGCTCTGGGGAATTGGGTTGCTCTTATGACAAGTGTCAGTTTCTAACGGAGCAGCCAACCAGCTAGTGGTTGTGGGGGGGCGGCTATTTATAGCCTGGGAGCATCCCGACATGATTGGACACTAATGCCCTTAAATAATATGACCGTTGGAGTGGATAAGACCAGTGACTTGGCGTGGCTATCGAAACGGTTGGGACCCTCAACTGTGAGAGTCCTCATGTCACTCATATTCCTCACTTGAGGCTTTTGGTAGGATTTGGCTTGGGTTGAGCATCATGAGGAAATTCATTCTATAGCGTTAGTTTGACCCCCTTTAACAGTACGGTGTTCCTATTCATCAAATGCGAAGAAAGTAAAACAGAAAATGTAAATCTTCACGCTTCAATTTCTTCAAAATGATTTTCTTCAATAACCACCGATCTTCTCGATATCTATATCTTCATGAGGAATATCAATTTCATCACAGATTCCTCGTGATTCATTTCTTCAGCTTCAGACCAATTTCTTCAACTGAAGACATATATTTTTAGGGGTCGATATTCTTCAAATATCTCAAACTCCTCAATGACTTATAGATCCTGTGTAAACTCATAAACACATTAGATACTTAACCTATAAGTCTTCAAACCACCAAAATCACTAAGGGGCACTAGATGCACTTACAAAGTGTAGCAAAAAATATATCATAGTCACCCAAAAGATCATGGAACAAGCAGAAATTATAGATACGCTTGGGACGTATCAACATCCCCAAGCTTAATTTCTACTCGTCCTCGAGTAGATAAAGGATAACACAATAATTTCTGTGGTGACATGCTAACACACATATAAGAACTTCAAAGTAAAGCAAGTGAGATATGCAATTCAAGTCAAGTCAATAACAGGCAAGAGTCTATATCTAGTATTGAATTTACAAAGTAAGAACATAAAGGTGCAAGAGCTCTCGCTGTCCGTGACTCGAATGTCTCCAAATGGTGTTTGCGTGCAAGAAGTGGGAGATAGGTTCAGAGATAAAATATTTTTTAATTGAGAACTCAATCTACTAAACCTCACACTTAGGGCCAGTTCTTTTGGTAGCTTCTAGAATAAGGTGAAATAAGCTGCCCCTACCCAGCTTATTCTAGAAGCTCAATCAAATATATTATTTTAGAAGCCTACTAATTAAGTCTTGATTACTAGGCTTCTAGAAAAATATTTTTAGCTGGGCTTCTAGAATAAGCTGGCTAGGGGGCAACTTATTCTAGACGCCCAAAAAAGCTACCAAAAGAACTGGCCCTTAGTCTCCTTCGGAATCTTATTTTGACTCATCCCAAACCACTTGTCAGGCACAAGTCAAAATGATCCTCTCCCTTTCGATTTTAAACACTCATGCAATGAATGAGCGTAAGCAAGATAAGTTGGCACTTAGGATGGCAAATAGAATAATGATGGGGAAGGAAGACAAAAAGGTGTGAAAGGCTCACATCAATGAGGACAATTGATACGTCTCCATCGTATCTACTTTTCCAAACTCTTTTGCCCTTGTTTTGGACTCTAATTTGCATGATTTGAATGGAACTAACCTGGACTGATGCTGTTTTCAGCAGAATTGCCTTGGTGTTTTTTTTGTGCAGAAATGAAAGTTCTCAGAACGTCCTGAAAATTTACGGAGAATATTTCTGGAAAATATAAAAAATACATGCTCAAAGATCCACCGGAGGGGATGGGCCAGTGGGCCACAACCCGTGTAGCCGCCACCTCCCCTGGTGGCGGCTAGCAAGCTTGCAAGGCCCACGTGGCTCTGCGGCCGCCAATCTTAGCTCTATAAATTCACTTTTGTCCCAGAAAAAATCAAGAGAGAAGATTTCGTCGCGTTTGTGATACGGAGGCGCAGCGACATCATGTTCTTCATCTGGAGGGCATTTTTGGAGTCCATTTTAGGCTCCGGAGAGGGGAAATCGTCGCCATCGTCATCATCAACCTTCTTCCCTCTCCAATTCCATGAAGCTCTTCATCGTTCGTAAGTAATCTATTCGTAGGCTTGTTGGGCGGTGATGAGTAGGAGGAGATTTATCATGTAATCGAGTTAGTTTTGACGGGGATTGATCCCTAGTATCCACTATGTTCTGAGATTGATGATGCTACTACTTTGCCATGCTTAATGCTTGTCACTAGGGCCCAAGTGCCATGCTTTCAGATCTGAAATTATTATGTTGTCACCAATATATGCGTATTTTAGATCCGATGTTGCAAGTTGTAGTTACCTACTATGTGTTATGACCCGGCAACCCCGGAGTGACAATAACCGGAACCACTCCCGGTGATGACCATAGTTTGAGGAGTTCATGTGTTCACCAAGTGCCAATGCGTTGGTCCGGTTCTTTATTAAGAGGAGAACCTTAATATCCTGTAGTTTCCTTTGGGACCCCGCTGCCATGGGAGGGATGGACAATAGATGGCATGCAAGTTCTTTTCCCTAAGCACGTATGATGACACACGGAATGCATGCCTACATCACATTGACGAACGGGAGCTAGCCATATATCTCTCCGTGTTATAACTGTTGCATGATGTATATCATCCAAACAAATCACCGACCCATTGCCTACGAGTTTGTCCCACTGCTGTTGTTACTTGTTTTGCTCTGTTGCTGTTACTACTGTTGCTGCTGCTGTTACTTGCTACTGTTGCTACTTGCTACTGCTGTCACTACTGCTATTTCTTGCTACTGCTGCTACTCGTTACACCATTGCTATCATACTACTTTGCTGTTGATACTTTTCTTGCAGATACTAATCTTTCAGGTGTGGTTGAATCTGACACATTCAGCTGCTAATTCTTGAGAGTATACTCCCACTTCCTGTCCGGCGAATCAACAAATTTGGGTTGAATACTCTACCCTCGAAAACTGCCTTGATCCCACGCACTGGTGGGTAATTTCAAGACAATTTCTAATTTTTAAGCAATCGAGAATAGCACCCGTCTAGCCATTGCCAGAGAGTGCCAACCAACGACCATAGGCGAGAGAAAGCCAAATGATAGATATGATGTGAGTAGTAGGGATTGCCATGTAACGGATGCACATATGAGCTAAGGTAAGCTCACTAATGGAACTAGTGGGGGTGCATCCAAATTGTTTGCTCATGAAGACCTATAGCTCACTATTGGAACTAGTGGAGGCTCATCATTGGAATATGCAAACCAAGTGCTATAGTGTAAGGGTCCCCACATAGTTATGCATGAGTGATAATCTCTATGTAGTACCAATATAGTAATGGAGTACGAGCGTGGATCTTTCAAAAGGAATATTAGTGTTTCCCCCTTCTCTCTTTTTCTTTTTTCTTGTTCTCTTTATTTTTTATTTTTGTGGCCTCTTTAGCTCTTTCTTTTTATGTCTCATTTTTCCTCTTTGGGATCTTTTGTTTTGTCCACTTTGGGATCTTTTCCTCACTTAAGGGAAACACTCTATGTTTTACATGAATAGAAAGAAAAATCATCACACTTTATAAGTACTCAACATAAAGAGAAGTGAAAACTATCATGATGTATGCAAACGTATGCCTCTGCCAGTGTAGCAGGATATGCAATGATACTAGCGCGTCATGTAGCAGTAATGAGGGCAAGGCGCAACTATCATGTGACTCCTCGATCAAGCAAAAGCATGTATGACATGAAGATCAAGTCATGAGATGATGGATGTTGCATGGCAATGTATCTCGGAAAGGCTATGGAAATGCCTTAATATGTAGGTATGGTGGCTGTTTTGAGGATAAAAATATAATGAGGCTTATGTATGACAGAGCGTATCATGTCATCGGTTTTGTTGCACCTGCGGAGTTTGCACGAACTCTCAATGTGAGAAAGGGCCATGCACGGTACCGAAGAGGCTAGCAAAATATGGATGGTGGAAGTGACAACAATCGAATACTCACATTAGTCCGAAGAACTCATACACTTATTACCGGTAACTCTCTATCTAGTTAGGAAATTCACAAAGAGACAAGTACCCCGAGGAGGAATGTTTGGGCGTTTGGTTATCCTTGCGCATCCTCGACTCATGATAACACGAGGGTACTCTATATATTCCAACCCCTCCAGAGGTTAACGATCAGTTTAGTAGCTAGAGTTCTGAACTAATTTTTAGTTTTTGAAATACACACGGATTTCCCAAAATACGAGACCTATCACTAATAGGTTTAAGATCTTGGCACCAATAGTCCAAACATTACTCAAATCAATACCTCAAAACTATTGCAAGTTACTACTATTCGTAAATAGCAATCTCAGTTACCTACTTATGCAAGACACACAACTCAGTGCAACAAACCAACTCTCTCAACAAGATAATCATGATAACTTAAGAGATTTCCGAAATCAACTTAAATAAATCTCTTAAAACGATAAGCATGAAAACTAAGAGCTAAGCATGACAGTAGGTACGAAAAGATGAAGAACACTCAAAAAAGATAAGCATGAAAACTATGTTGTGTTCTAGAGTTGAATGGAGCGTGTCTCTCTACCAAACATGGTAGGCTAGGTTCCGACTTGTTATGACCAGCAAACAAAACTAAATCAAACTTAAAAGAAAATAGCGGGACACTCCTAGTATAGCACATATCGTATGAAGTGATAAAAATATTGCATGGAGATGGACGAACTGATGATTGTTGATAGAGAAGGGGATGCACGGTGGCATCCCCGAGCTTAGATTCTTGAGAGTCCTTGAATATTTCTTGGGATGCATGGGGCCATCACCAAGCTTGAGAGTTTGACACTCCTTTATCTTCTTTCATCATCTCTCCCATCGCGTACTTCAAAACTCCCTTCATACAGAACTCATCATAAACTGATTAGAGTGGTTAGTTCCCTTAATAAAATCATTCAATACCTGCTCGAAATAAAGATTTTCATGAAAATCTACTGCTTCTCATGATTTAGAAAAGGTTTTTGCAAATAAAAAGCAAGCTTAGGATTCGCAAAACAATGAAAACACAAAATATGGTAGAATCTGTGAAAATAGAACGATAGGTAGTAAATAATTTATTCGGGGTACTTCTACAACTTCAATAAAAAAACTAAGAACAGATGCCAGAAATAAAATTGTATAGACCCTTCTATCAAAACAATTCAGATCAAAAAAATAACATGGTGATTTTTGGCGAATTTTTCCGTCAAGGAGACAAAATCTGTTTCTGGACAACATGTCACAACTTTGAACTTTCTTGCAATCGAAGGCTATAACTTGGCACAAACTTAAAAATAAAGATACAATGATGTTGCTACAGTAGTAACACACATCAAGACCACTAAAATGGAAAGTAAAAACAAATTAGGTTGCCTCCCAACAAGCGCTTTCTTTTATGCCTTTGAGCTAGGCACAATGCAAGAAGGAGGATCAAGATTCTCCGAAGACATCGGAATTATAAAAACCTTCAAACGGATCCTCAACAAGTTCATCCTTATTTTTCCTAGGGAACAGGTATGTACCTTTCGCTTTCCCACGTAAGCGTACGTGTCCTTTACCTATATCAATGAAGCCTCTCATGGATCAGAGGAAGTCCCTTCCAAGCACTATATTCCCTTTGTTGGGCTCCATGATGAAGAAATCAATCGTTGCATTTGTCGGGACCCCGATCCTAAGCCATAGGAATCCAGCCTGTAACACATCGCATCCCTTTGTGGTCTCACGCACAGTTAACCCCACGGCTCCAGCTTTACCTTAGCCGGGACCGTTTGCGCCTTTTGACTCACGTATGAAATTGTGTCGCTAGCATTCCAATGACAAAGAACCCGGATCGACATGTCTAGTCATAAACCAAAGTGCCAGGTCCGCACAAGGACAGGCATACATGACCCAGCAAAGCAGGTGTCGGTCACCAGCGAATGTAGACGAGTCATAGCAAGCTACAAGGACTCCATTACATCGCGTGACATTTCCCCAAAGGGGACAGACACATCAGCTAAGAAGGACACACGCCGGTCAACCAATGTGTCCGGAGCAGTAGCGGGTAACCATGGCTCGGAAGAGCCACACACATAATATTACATAGTAAGGGTCTCACGACCCATCATAGCAGTCATTTAGTTACAAGCCAGCGGAAGTGTTTAAAACTGTCTGAGTACAGACAGGTGAAACTAGAAGGCACATGGCCTGACTATATTACAGACCCAACCTAGGGCCAGATCGTAGCTGGGACACCAGATACTCGTCGTCGTCGATGTCTAGGAAGAACCCTCCGTTAGGTTCATTAACAACCTCTACATAAAATTATTAAACAAACATGAGTACGGAGGTACTCAGCAAGACTTTAGGATAACTATCTACTCGTGCAATGTATCAATAAGGAATTGTGGGGTTTCATGCAGAAAGCCAGCATTTGACTCGTGGCTAGACAACTTACATTTTAAAACAATTTTGACAACCTGATTTCTCGCACCCGAGTCCACTAACTCCACAACAATACTCCATCGTGGAATCATTCCGTCTCCATACAGAAATGCCGTCCACGACACTCACGCTTATCTTGACAATTTTATGAGTAGCCATTGAAGTTATCTATGAACAACATGTGTCTCCAAGTAGTCCATATCCGCGGACGCGGCTATTCAAATAGATCATAACCCTGCAGGGGAGTACTTCGTCACAAACGCTGTCGCCACTTATCGCCATGTGCACGTCATGCACCTCGGCAACCTTCAAGCGGAAGCCTAGTGAGGGATTCGGCAACAACCGTTAACCACACTAGTACCTAGTCCAGGTCTATCGCCTCTCTGAGGGTACCCCGCAGGGAAGTCCGGCCGAGGTTTCCACCACGGCCCCAAACGATGTGCACAGGGTTCCGAAGTCCACCATCCGGGTGCCACTTGGTACACCGTGCCACAGCCTACCGCATCACAGCCCACCTCTCAGGTCAGCACCATGCACGGCCTCTAGCATGACTATAAACACCATAAACTACTTGCAACTCCTCGACCGAGTACTAAGCAATTAATAAGTCGAGCGGGGTCATATTTCAGGGCCCAGCATGTGGTAGTATCTCATCTTGGATTACATACACGGAACTCAGTTCCTAAGGACGGTTCCATTGAAACAACCCGCCATGTACTCCTACACAGCCTTTCACGGGTACCTTTACCAAATCAGGTTCAACACACAACCTTTGATTACCGAACACATTCTCACATTTCTGTTCATCTCCCAGATGACAGAGCATACACAACCCTAAGCATAGCATGCATAGCAGGATAAGGCACATCATGGCTCAAGCAACTACCAGGTATGCTAGGTTGCAAGGTTCAGCTATTTACTGTGACAAGGATAGGTCATGCAAAGGAAGTGGGTTCAACTAACGTGGCAAAAGCATTTGAAGCATTTGATCCTAATGCAATAAGTAAGTGCAGGAGCGAGAACATGGGATTTATCGGGATGATCAAAATGGTTGCTTGCCTTGTTGCTCAGAGGAGGGACAATATCCGTCAATCGGATATTCGATGGAATCCGGAGGAGCGGAGCCTACCGAAAAGAGTGACAACAATCAGTAACAAGCATATGCAACAAGATGATGCATGAGCATGGCATGAGGATGCAAAGTGGTATACTATTATAGCTAACATTTATTAGGTTTGAAGTTGATTTGAATCAAATTCAAATATTACTTCAAACGAGGTATTCTCGGATACCATTTTAAGTGATTCGACCTGATGCTCAGATCAACTTGCTTTTAACATGCATGGAATGACATGTTAGGTTGCTGGTTTGTGATTTGGATAGTGTCTGATCATATCATTTGTAGTGAAATTTAAATAATTTCCAAATTCCATCTCCAAAGTATTTATAAGAATTAACTTATTCATTAATCTACATGTTTGGGTCCAGTAACATTTTCAAACATGTTTGAAAATGACATATTAAGATTCCTTGAATTTTTCTGGTACTTTTTCATATATAAATTATTTTCATTGGATTTACAGATTATTTTCTATGATTTTTAGAAGTTCTAGATATTTCTGGAATTATTTTTATATTAGAAAATCCCTTTATTGCGTCATAGTGACGTCTCTGGTCAACAGAGGCTGGGCCAGGTCAAACCTGACCAGTGGGGTCCACTGGTCAGTGACCAGGGACTAATCCCTGAGTTGACCAGCCCCTAACTGGGGTTTGACCCACCCTGGGGTCCACTGTTAGTGGCTAGGGGGGGTGTTTAGTGGGTATTTAGGTTGACCACGTCGGCCCCCACCGGAATATGGCCGGCGGCGACCACGGGCGTGGCGGAGGACTCACCGGAGTTGATCAAAACGGCGCTACAGGCATTGGTTTTGGGTGCGGTTTAGTGCTATGGCTAGCTAGTGAAGCGCCGCATCTAAAGGGAGAGGAGCTGGACCCAGTGGTCATCGGAATCCACGCCGGCGACGAGGTCAGCGGCGGCTGGGGCTCGGGCATCGTCGGTTGTGGCGTTGCGGGACACTAGCGAGCTGGGGGAAGGGCTCTACTGCATCTACAGAGCTCCAGGAGCTCATTTCTGAGCTCGGTGCGAGCGGGGTACCACAACGACGACAACGACATGGCCGGCGGCGAGGACCTTCGGGCTCCGGCGGCTAACGGGGTTAGAGGAGGGGAATGGCCTGGGGAAGAGGGGGAAGGGAAGAGGAGCTCAAGGCGGTTCTTGTGAAGCTGCCGGCAAGGTCGTGGAGGACCTGGAGGCGACGGATCGACGGCGACCGGAGCTTCGGGGAGAGAGAGATCCGAGAGGGGAAAGGGGAACGAGAGGCCGAGGGGAGGAGATAAGGCCGTGGGGAGAAGGAGAACTAGGCTCGGGGCGTCGCGCTAGCGCTCCTGGGGGCCTCCAGCGGCGAGCACGCAGGCAGGAGGTGGCCGTGGCTTGGCCGCCGTGCTCATCTTCTCCTCTGCCTACTGGCAGGAGGAGGAAGATGACCGGGGAGCCCCTGGTGAGCTGGGCCGTCGACAGATAACAGGTAAGCTCTTCCTTTCTCTTCTTCTGTTTTGTTTCTGTTTTATCTACTAACATTGTTTACCATTTATTTTGGCTTCACAATCAAACTGTAAATAGTTTGAAAAATGCTGGGGTGTTAGTTGGAATATTTCCAATCACCCATAAAGTTTTCATCATTTTTGAAAACTATAAATCTTTGAATTCAAATTTAAAACTTGAAACCAGTAGTCTTTTTCATTTATTTAAATGCCAAATGTATAAAGGAAATGGTTTCCTTCATTTCTTATTTGTTTTCAAGAATTATCAGAAAAGTTGAACTTTTCTTGAGGCCATTTTGGGTTCATTGATTTGAATAAGTTTATAATTCCTTTGAATTTGAGAAGTGGCTAGGGTTTTTGAGTTTCCCTTCTCCACTTACTTTGATCTTGTTGCCATTTTCTTGGATGCAATGCAAAGAAAATATGAGCACAATGCTAAACCTTGATTAGGGTTCCAAGGATGTGACAACTCACCCCCACTCAAAAGAATCTCGTCCCGAGATTTAGAAGTCATCGGGAATAGCGCGGGATACTCTTGTCGAAGACGATCCTCTCTTTCCCATGTTGCCTCTTTCTCAGAATGATTTGACCATTGAACTTTAAGAAACTTAATGTTCCGATGTCTAGTAGTACGCTCAGCTTGGTCGAGAATACGAACAGGGTATTCTCGATAAGAAAGGTTATCTTGGAGATCAAGAGTTTCGTGGTCCACTTCACGGATAGGATCCGAAAAGCAACGCCTGAGTTGCGAGACGTGGAAGACATCATGAACCTTGGAAAGATGCGGAGGAAGTTCCAACTGGTAGGCAACTTCCCCTCGTTTGGCAAGAATGTGAAAAGGACCAATGTAACGAGGAGCCAACTTGCCCTTGATACCAAATCGATGGGTACCCTTCAAAGGTGTAACCCGAAGGTAAGCCTTCTCATCAACTTCAAAGGTCACAGCCTTATGATGACGATCATATTGGCTCTTTTGACGAGACTAGGCTGTTTTCAACTTTTCACGAATATTGCGAACCTGCTCTTCTGCATCCTGGATCATATCCGGGCCAAAGAGTTGCCTCTCTCCGGTTTCTCACCAATTAAGAGGTGTTCGACATCTTCGTCCATAGAGAACTTCAAAAGGAGCTTTGCCCAAGCTTGATTGATAACTATTGTTATAAGCAAATTCGGCGAATGGAAGGCACTTCTCCCAATTCATACCGAATGATATAACACAAGCTCGGAGCATATCTTCTAGGATTTGATTCACTCTTTCTACTTGACCACTTGATTGGGGATGGAAAGCAGTGCTAAAAGATAAGTGAGTCCCCATGGCATTCTGAAAACTTTCCCAGAAGCGAGAAGTAAAGATACTCCCATGGTCCGAGTTAATCTCCAGGGGAACACCATGAAGAGACACTATTCGAGAGATATATAACTCCGCTAGCTGGCTAGCTGTTATACTCTCACGAACGGGAAGAAAATGAGCTACTTTGGAACGACGGTCAATGACCACAAAGATAGCATTATTTCCTTTCTTGGTCTTGGGAAATCCGGTAATGAGATCCATACTAACTTTATCCCATTTCCATTCAGGAATAGCTAAAGGTTGAAGGGTGCCAGCACGCCTTTGATGTTCTACCTTAACTCGACGACAAACGTCGCAGTTAGCAACGAACTCAGCAATTTCTCTCTTCATCCTAGTACACCAGAACCTCTGGCGTAGGTCCTGATACATCTTAGTACTACCGGGATGAATGGTGAGAGGAGAATCATGGGCCTCCTTAAGAAATAACTGCCTTAGATGTAGGTTCTTAGGAATCACTAGACAATTCTGGAAGAACACAACACCTTGATCATTCATGGAAAATTCTTTAGCGTTTTCGCGTATAATATTCTCCTTGATCCGTGATATACCCTTGTCACGCTTCTGGCCAGCTATAATTTGATCCTTAAGGGTAGGCTTCGCCACCAGGGTAGAAAGGAATCCTTGAGGAACAATATGAAGATTCAACTTCCGAAAGTCCTCATAGAGATGTGGTTGACCTTGTTGTAGCATCAAATTGTTACAATAAGATTTACGACTTAGTGCATCAGCCATAACATTGGCCTTCCCCGGGGTGTAAGTTATCCCTAAGTCGTAATCCGAGATCAACTCATCCCATCGTCTTTGCCTGAGATTCAAATCCGGCTGGGTGAAGATATATTTCAGACTTTGGTGATCAGTGAATATTTCGCAATGATTACCCAGAAGGTAATGTCGCCAGGTTTTTAGTGCATGGACCACAGCTGCAAGCTCAAGGTCATGTGTGGGATAATTATCGTCATGTGGACGCAACTGTCGAGATGCGTATGCGATCACATGACGATCTTGCATGAGAATGCAACCTAATCCTTGTCGCGAGGTGTCGCAATAGATAACAAAGTCCTAAGAAAAATCTGGTGGTAGCAACACAGGTGCGGAAGTCGGGTGTCTTTTCAGTTCCTGAAAACTATGCTCACACTGTGGTGTCCACTCGAACTTTTTATCCTTCTTGAGGAGTTCAGTTAGAGGCTTTGCAACCTTCGAGAAATTCCCGACAAAGCGGCGACAATAGCTCGCTAGACCAAGAAAACTCCTAACTTGCTTAACCGATTCAGGTTGAGTCCAATCAAGGACGGCTTGAACTCTCTCGGGATTGACAACAATACCCTTACCAGAGATTACGTGACCTAGATAGGTCACTTCTGGTAACCAAAATTCACATTTTGAAAATTTGGCATAAAGGAGATGCTCTCGAAGTTTCATCAATACCAGCCTTAGATGCTCGACATGTTCTTGTTCGTTCTTCGAGTAGATGAGAATATCATCGAGGTATACCACGACGAATTTATCTAAATACTCCATGAAGATTGAATTCATCAGACGAGAGAAAGTGGCTGGGGCATTGGTTAAACTGAAGGACATGACGGTGTACTCGTATTGTCCATAACGAGTAACAAAAGCCGTTTTTGGAATGTCCCCGTTCTTGATCTTGATTTGATGCTATCCAAACCTCAAATCCATTTTGGAGAGGACTGAGGATCCAGCGAGCTGATCGTACAGATCGTTGATCCTGGGGAGCGGATACTTGTTCTTTATGGTGACCAGATTAACTCGTCGGTAATCTACAACCATCCGATCCGTTCCGTCTTTCTTCTTGACGAAGAGGACGGGGCAAGCCCAAGGAGAAGAGCAAGGACGAATGAAACCTTTATTCAAGGCCTCATCTAGGTGCTTCTTAAGTTCGGCTAGCTCCAGGGGTGCCATCTTATCTGGTCTTCTGGCCATTGGGATAGTTCCCGGAACAAGATCTATCACAAACTCTACATCTGTGTGAGGTGGAATTCCTGGCAGTTCCTCTGGAAAAACATCCGGGATGTTACGGACAATCGGGATGTCTTCAAGTTCCGGAAGAGGGTTGGTATTTAGGGAATAGAGTTGGCATTTGGCAACTCGAGTAGAGACATTGACTATCTCACCCGAGGGATGGGTAAGCTGAACATTTCTAGAATGAGTATCAATCTTGGCATAGCGAGTTGACATCCAAACCATACCCAAGATGATATTGATATCCGAAGATTTCAAGGCTATCAATGAGGCTAGAAAAACTAGCCTGTCTACTAGAATTTCATTGTCATAGGTTATCCTAGAGGTTTGCCATTTACTACCAGGAGTTAGGACAACCAATGGGATTGGCATATCACAAAAAGACATGTTATGCAACTGTGCATAACTTTCTGAAATGAAGGAATGAGAAGACCCAGTGTCAAAGAGAACAGACGCTAGGTGATGATTAACAAGAAGCGTACCCAGTATGACGTCGGGATCCTCTGCAGCTTCTTCTGCTGAGACATAGTTCACACGGCCACGTGCAGGAGTTGGGTTCACATAGTAAGCTTTGCCTGACTTGCCTTGCCCGACGGACTTTCCGGGTTGCTTGGCACCCATATTTTGAGGACACTCACAGGAATAGTGCCCTGGTTCTCCACACTTGTAGCATATCACTTGGTTGGCACGTGGTGCAACATTGCTAGCTGGACCACCATAAGTTTTTGCTGGAGGGTTGGTCTGATTCGTCTGAGGCGCCACGTAGGATGGCCTCGGAGTGTATCTTGGCGCCAGAGAACTGTTCGGAACCCACAGCCTGCGTTTTGGAAACGCGGAACGAGATGGCGAGCCAAAGTCACGGGAGTGCTTCCTTGTGGCTTCAAAGTCGGTATGACCAGTCTCGGCACTGATCGCCTTGTTGACCAGGGCATGAAAGCTTGCACACTCGTGGAGGCGCAGATCACGATGAAGCTCAGGGCTCAGACCCTTACAGAATCTTGCTTGCTTCTTGGCGTTAGTAGACACCTCCTCTGTTGCATAGCGGGCGAGGTTACCGAACTCGCGGCTATAGGCATCCATGGTCAACTTGCCCTGGGTGAAAGCACAGAACTCCTCTCTCGTTCTGTCCATCAGGCCCTCTGGAATATGGTGCAGACGGAAGGCTGCACTGAAGTCTGCCCATGTGGCTGCTGGTCCAGCAGGACGCATAGCTTCAAAGTTCTCCCACCACAGATTGGCGGGTCCTTCCAGAAAATACGCCGCAAAGGTCACCTTGTCGGCCTCAGAAACATTCGCAGATCGAATCTTGCGTGAGATGCTCCACAGCCAGTCATCAGCGTCGAGGGGATCGATGGAGTGATGGAACTTTGGAGGATTTAGCTTGACAAAGTCGTTGACGGACACTGCAGCATTCCTAGGCTGACGAGCCGTATTCTGCTCAATACGCTCTAACAGTCGGTTGGTCTCTCTTTTGTTCCTCTCTGCCTCAAGCATAACTTCCGCCAGAGAGGGCAGGTGAGGCAGGTCTTCCTGTGACGCTTGAATACCCTCGCCTTGCTCATGAGCAGGGGCACGGTTCAAACTGGTGAACACCATCCTGGCAAACAAACTCACAGCTTAGACCAATATCATATCAATACTAGCTATGGATTAAGAATGTACTGAACACACGGAATGCGGAAATGAATATCCGAGCAACATGGTAACAAGCATCTGCTATATCTACACCATGGTTCATACACACCCTTACATAGTTCAGTACAACCTTAATCTAAGAGCAAACTACTGAAATTATGAAACTACTCATCAGAGGCTTACAAGCTTCCTATACATTATTTATCTAGGCCTCCGGAATTCATTTCACATCACAAGCGTACTTCACAAGTCACGGAGGACTGTGAACGTACGACTACTACCATACTATCCTTCCGCTCACAGTTCAGGCATCCTCATAGAACATCTCATAGAGATTACCTCCGTGGCCTGGAAGCTCCACCTGCGGATCAGGAAACACTCTAGCCTGAGATCCCTGGGATCCATAAGGACACGGATGTGGCCTCGGTCCCCTGACTGGTGGTAGTAGGGGTCCCCAAAGAGGGGTGACTCCTCCTATAGCTGGCCAGTCAACGTGGGCCGGAAGATGGGTCCTAACAGGGTTCAGCATCTCCATATCTCCGTACCCTGTCTGGACTACCGGTGCCAGCTGCGTCAAAGCCGTCCACAGACGGGCACGGGTAGCATAAAGCTCCATGCGGAGAGCACGAGCATCCCTGTCTCTGTTCTCTAGCATCTCAGCAGTGGACTGTAGTAGTGGATCCTCCATAGAGGAATCAAAATAGACTCCGCTAAGGTATCCCTCTTTACCAGGCTGAGAGGCAGGAACATAGCAGAACTCTGAATTCTGCAACAGTGCATGTCTCGCTCTCATAATGGTCAGCATTGAATAGGCAACACCTTGTACTACCATGTCAACAGTGACTCCCAACCTATAGGACCAATGGATTGGCTCCTCAGCTCCAGGGTAGTCTGTAAATACCCTAACAGTGCAGATATACTGGCTCTGGTTGAAGTCTCGGTATTGTTCCTCCACTGTGTACTCGGGGTACCAGTGGTAACCGCACACCGACATCACCCTGACCAGCATGGCCGTATGACCCGGCACATCAATGCACCTGGTCAGACGTACCAACTGACGAGAAGGACGGCCAGCCATCTGAAAATAGAGAGTAATGCAAAAGCATTAGAGCTCTAAATGCAAAATTGGGCAGCATAACGGCTGTAAATGCTCAAAAACAAATTTTTGAGACAACCCAAAATGGAATAGCGTAACCACTCAACTATCAAGTTCAAGTCTCTAATCATCAAACTTACTTCCTTTTTCCTAGGAATAAAAGGAACCCAATATAACTCTCGCCCCGTAGTCTTATAATCTATCGATCAGAAACACGAGCCTAGAAGAAGATGAGTAACCTAGTCCTTAATTCCCGCAGAAAAGACGAGGATGACTAGAATAGAATAACTTGAGAAGAGAACAAGAGTCTTACGTTCCCTTCCACAAACAATTCCCTTATGTATAACTAAAGCAATTCTAGACTCAACTTCGACCAGTTTGGCTTAGTAGTCCTACAGTCAGTCAGGCTCTCATACCAACGCTGTCGGGACCCCGATCCTAAGCCACAGGAATCCTGCCTGTAACACATCGCATCCCTTTCCGGTCTCACGCACGGTTAACCCCACGGCTGCAGCCTTACCTTAGCCGGGACCGTTTGCGCCTTTTGACTCACGTATGCAATTGTGTCGCTAGCATTCCAATGACAAAGAACCCGGATCGACATGTCTAGTCATAAATCAAAGTGGCAGGTCCGCACAGGGACAGGCATACATGACCCAGCAAACCAGGTGTCGGTCACCAGCGAATGTAGACGAGTCGTAGCAAGCTACAAGGACTCCATTACATCGCGTGACATTTCCCCAAAGCGGACAGACACAGCAGCTAAGAAGGACACACGCCGGTCAACCAATGTGTCCGGAGCAGTAGCGAGCTACCATGGCACGTTGGATCACAAAGGGGCATTTCCCTGTAAGGAGTGCTACTAAAGTTTACGGCTAGGTAATCGAACCCCATACATATCAAGTACGACACACGTACACATGGCATACCGATATGTATAGATACATCGATGGCATCACAACATAACCATAAACATACAAGCTTTATTTAAGAGGCTCGGAAGAGACACACACAATATTACACACTAAGGGTCTCACGACCCATCATAGCAGTCATTCAGTTACAAGCCAGCGGAAGTGTTTAAAACTGTCTGAGTACAGACAGGTGAAACTAGAAGGCACATGGCCTGACTATATTACAGACCCAACCTAGGGCCAGATCGTAGATGGGACACCAGCTACTCGTCGTCGTCGATGTCTAGGAAGAACCCTACGTTAGGGTCATTAACAACCTCTGCAACAATTATTAAACAAACATGAGTATGGAGGTACTCAGCAAGACTGTAGGATAACTATCTACTCATGCAATGTATCAATAAGGAATTGTGGTGTTTCATGCAGAAAGCCAGCATTTGACTCGTGGCTAGACAACCTACATTTTAAAACAATTTTTGACAACTTGATTTCTCGCACACAAGTCCACTAACGCCACAAGAATACTCCATCGTGGAATCATTACGTCTCCATACGGAAATGCCGTCCACGACACTCACGCTTATCTTGACAATTTTATGAGTAGCCATTGAAGTTATCTATGAACAACATATGTCTCCAAGTAGTCCATATTCGCGGACGCGGCTATTCAAATAGATCATAACCCTGCAGGGGTGTACTTCGTCACACACGCTCTAGCCACTTATCGCCATGTGCACGTCATGCACCTCGGCAACCTTCAAGCGGAAGCCCAGCGAGGGAGTCGGCCATGACCGTTAACCACACTAGTACCTAGTCCAGGTCTATCGCCTATCTGAGGGCAACCCGCACGGAAGTCCGGCCGAGGTTTCCGCCACGGCCCCGAACAATGTGCGCAGGGTTCCCAAGTCCACCACACGGGTGCCACTTGGTACACCGTTCCACTGCCTACCGCATCAGAGCCCACCTCTTAGGTCAGCACCATGCACGGCCTCCAGCATGACTATAAACACCAGAAACTACTTGCAACTCCTGGACCGAGTACTAAGCGATTAATAAGTCGAGCGGGGTCATATTTAGGGGCCCAGCATGTGGTAGTATCTCGTCTTGGATTACATACACGGAACTCAGTTCCTAAGGACGGTTCCAATGAAACAACCCGCCATGTACTCCTACACAGCCTTTCACCGGTACCTTTACCAAATCAGGTTCAACACACAACCTTTGCTTACCGAACACATTCTCACAATTCTATTCATCTGCCAGATGACAGACCATACACAACTCTAAGCGTAGCATGCATAGCAGGATAAGGCACATCATAGCTCACGCAACTACCAGGTATGCTAGGTTGCAATGTTCAGCTATTTACTGTGACAAGGATAGGTCATGCAAAGGAAGTGGGTTCAACTAATGTGGCAAAAGCATTTGAAGCATTTGATCCTAATGCAATAAGTAACTGCAGGAGCGAGAACATGGGATTTACCGGGATGATCAAAATGGTTGCTTGCCTTGTTGCTCAGAGGAGGGACAATATCCGTCAGTCGAATATTCGGTGGAATCCGGAGGAGCGGAGCCTACCGAAAAGAGTGACAACAATCAATAACAAGCATATGCAACAAGATGATGCATGAGCATGTCATGAGGATGCAAAGTGGTATAATATTATAGCTAACATTTATTAGGTTTGAAGTTGATTTGAATCAAATTCAAATATTACTTCAAACGAGGTATTCTCGGATACCATTTTAATTGACTCGACCTGATGCTCAGATCAATTTGCTTTTAACATGCATGGAATGACAGTGATTTTGACAGTGCTTGATCATATCATTTGTAGTGTAAATAATTTCCAAATTCCATCTCCAAAGTATTTATAAGAATTAACTTATTCATTAATCTACATGTTTGGGTTCAGTAACATTTTCAAACATGTTTGAAAATGACATATTCAGATTCCTTGAATTTTTCTGGTACTTTTTCATATATAAATTATTTTCATTGGACTTACAGATTATTTTCTATGATTTTTAGAAGTTTTAGACATTTTTGGAATTATTTTTATATTAGAAATCCCTTTATTGCGTCATATTGACGTCTCTGGTCAACAGAGGCTGGGCCAGCTCAAACCTGACCTGTGGGGTCCACTGGTCAGTGACCAGTGACTAATCCCCTAGTTGACCAGCCCCTAACTAGGGTTTGACCCACCCTGGGGGCCACTGTCAGTGGCTAGGGGGGGTGTTTAGTGGGTATTTAGGTTGACCACGTCGGCCCCCACCGGAATATGGCCGGCGGCGACCCCGGGCGCGGCGGAGGACTCGCCGGAGTTGATCAAAACGGCGCTACAAGCATCGATTTTGGGCGCGGTTTAGTGCTACGACTTGCTAGTGAAGCGCCGCATCTAAAGGGGGAGGAGCTGGACCCAGTGGTCACCGGAATCCATGCCGGTGACGAGGTCAGCGGCGGCTGCGGCTCGGGCATCATCGGGTGTGGCGTTGCGGGACACTAGCGAGCTGGGGGAAGGGCTCTACGGCATCTACAGAGCTCCAGGAGCTCATTTCTGAGCTGGGTCTCGCGAGCGGGGTACCACAACGACGGCAACGACATGGCCGGCGACGAGGACCTTCGGGCTCCGGCGGCTAACGGGGTTAGAGGAGGGGAATGGCCTCGGGAAGAGGGGGAACGGGAAGAGGAGCTCAAGGCGGTTCTTGTGAAGCTGCCGGCAAGGTCGGGGAGGTCCGGGAGGCGACGGATCGACGACGACCGGAGCTTCGGGGAGAAAAAGATCCGAGAGGGGAAAGGGGAACGAGAGGCCGAGGGGAGGAGATAAGGCCATGGGGAGAAGGAGAAGTAGGCTCGGGGCGTCGCGCTGGCGCTCCTGGGGGCCTCCAACGGCGACCAGGCAGGCAGGAGGTGGCCGGGGCTTGGCCGCCGTGCTCATCTTCTCCTCTGCGTACTGGTAGGAGGAGGAAGATGACCGGGGAGCCCCTGGTTGGCTGGGCCGGCGACAGATAATAGGTAAGCTCTTCCTTTCTCTTTTTCTTGTCTTTTGTTTCTGTTTTATCAACTAACATTGTTTACCATTTATTTTGGCTTCACAATCAAACTATAAATAGTTTGCAAAATGTTGGGGTGTTAGTTGGAATATTTCCAATCACCCATAAAGTTTTCAGCATTTTTGAAAGCTATAAATCTTTGAATTCAAATTTAAAACTTGAAACCAGCAGTCTTTTGCATTTATTTAAAATTCCAAAAGTATAAAGGAAATGGTTTCCTTCATTGCTTATTTGTTTTCAAGAATTATCAGAAAAGTTGAACTTTTCTTGAGGCCATTTTGGGTTCATTGATTTGAATAAGTTTATAATTCCTTTGAATTTGAGAAGCGGCTAGGGTTTTTGAGTTTCCCTTCACCACTTACTTTGATCTTGTTGCCATTTTCTTCGATGCAATGCAAAGAAAATATGAGCACAATGCTAAACCTTGGTTAGGGTTCCAGGGATGTGACAACATTCCTTTTAGATAATGTAACCTGGACATCCTTTACCTTTCCCTGGATTTCAGAAATATTACCATTTGCGTGTTCATGATAAGATGATTTTTTTTCCATGTCTAACTAGAGAGAATAATAAAGAACTTTTTGCATATTAGAAACCATGGAACCAATATCACAATAGGCAAGGAAGTCTTGGTTAGAGATGCTAATTCTAACAAAAGGTTCCTAGTCATCGTCTATTTTCAGAATTTGTTCCTTATCAACCGTGGGTTTCTCTCTTTCTCTTAGGTCTAGAGCATATATTTTCCCTTCAATAGTAGCAAGTCTATCTATAATAGTGTCATAACCATGATTATAAACAAGATTATTAGATAGACCATTTATAATATCAAGTTCTCTAGCCTCACCACACTCTAAGAAATTTCTTTTAGCTATAATATCAAGAGAGTTTTGCACCATATAAAGTGACCATGATCAAAATTTCTAAGCAAAATTTTGATAGGTATCCAAGGCATAATTCTTTTGCGTGCTTCAGAAATTCTATCCCATGCTTCCTTCATATTTTCTCCATTCCTTTGATGGAAATCTAGAACCTCAGATTCCTTCCAAGCATCAAACCTTAACAGGCTTGACAACTAAAAACAAAGTAACTAATTTTTTTGTGGTTTTTATTATAGGACTCTAAAGCAAAAGCTAAAAAGAAAACTACCAAGACTAAAAATCAAAGGTAAAAGATAGTGTGCAACTCCCCTATTTTGAAGAGTGGAGTCCCCGACAACGGCGCCAGAAATTCGCTTAATGACGAGTTGATGGATATACTTGTCGCCCCCCGTTGGATACCCCAAGTGGAAGGTGGAGATGTAGTCAGCTGCAAATTTCCCTTACACGGAGACTGTAAGATTTATCGAACCAGGAGGACTCCTTGGCTCAACAAGTAGGTGTATTTTGTCCTGGTCAGCAGAAGACGTGGACCTGCACATACAACAAATAACTTTGCACCCAATGAGTACAGAGAGCTTGTCAATTTCTCCAGCCTTGTAGTTTGCAATGGATCAAAACACAAGCGGGAAGGTAATAGTGATTGCAACGGAAAAGTAAATGAAAGCGGTAAATGATGGAGGTGTAATGAATGATGGTGATATGGACCGGATTCACATGATGTTTAGTAGTGATGTATCTCTCCTAAAAGACAATAAACAACTATGCTTGGGTAAACAAATCACAGTTCGGCAATTGACAGACTTATGATCGCACCGTAATGCTAATTATGCTCCTTGATAGTTAGAGGTTCAATAGTAATGGGCAGTACGCCAAGACAAGTAGGCCGTTTATTCATCAGCATCTACTTACTAACCATCCACCTTGAGATTTCTATCCAGAACATCTGTCCGGTATTAAGTTGCGAGCCCCGCCCAAAGTGTAAACTCAAAGCAACGGACAACTGCATTAACGAACTAAGTGTGAGGTAAACAATCCTTGCAACCATGGTCACAAGCACCGTTGTTTTCTCCCTGGTGGCAACAAGCACATCCCCTAGTCTCATGTTTCTGTCGCTCAAGCTAGACACCGAGGGGCCCGGACCCACAACCATGCATAATGCTCCCTCTTGGAGTTACGATCTACTACTTGGCCAAAGCAATAAAAAGCAACGGAGAACATGCATGAATCACTAAAGAACATAATATAAAAGGATAATCAAATATATAACTTATAACAATCTGAACATAATCTCATAATCCATCGGATCCCACCAAACTGAGCGTAGCAAAAGCAAGAGAGTTACATAGATGCCTTGATCATATAGGGCAACTCAGAAGGACTAACCATTGAAGCACAAGATTGGACAGAAGAAATCACATAGCTACTCGTCACGGACTCATGGTCCAAGGAGGACTACTCACGGCATGTCCGGCAAGCGTCCATGGTGGTGGAGAGGCTCCCAGAGGTCAATCCTCCATCCGGCAGGGTGCCAGGAAGAGGTCTCGTGACGCTCCCGATCTTGGAAGTGCTGCGGAGGCGGAACGATGGAGAAATTCACGATTCCAGAAAGTCTGCGAGGGCTTCCTCATGGATCTCTAAATATAGGCCAAAGGAGGGCACCAGAGGAGGTGGGACGCACCTAGGTGACCTCTTGGTGCGGCCTAGGGCCTAGCCGCGCCAGCAGGCCGACTGGGAGGCCCCCGGCCCACCTCTGGCCCTCCTTCTGTTTCGGTGATTTTTTTTATATGATTTTTTCGGGCTTCGGAAAATTGGGTAAAAGCCCCGGCAAAATAGACATTAGCAGAGAGAAACTAGCACTGGGTGCACTGAGTTAGTAGGTTAGTCCAAATATGTGTAAAATGATATAAAAGTGTAGCAAAACATATAACATTGTCACCCAAAAGATGATGGAAGAAGCAGAAATTATAGATACGTTTGGGATTCGGGCACTACATGAGCGATTCGGGCATACAGAACATAATATTTATTTGAAGGTTTAGAGTATGGAACATGCAAATTTACTTGGGACGGCAGGTGAATACTGCATATAGGTAGGTATGGTGGTCTCATATGGAACAACTTTGGGGTTATCGAAATGGATCCAGAAGCAATATTCCCGCTTATACAATTGGAGGCTAGCAAGAGACTAGGAAACGACCAATAGGGAGCGACAACAGTCGTAAACATGCTTTGAGAGTAACCCACATTTAATGCAAGCATGAGTAGGATATAAATCACTATGAACATAAATATCGTAGAGGCTATGTCTGTTTTGTTTCAACTAGATGCGTGAACATGTGCCAAGTCAAGCCACTCGAATCATCCGGAGGTGGATACCATTCTATCATACTACATCAGAATCATTTTAATGTGCCTGTTGGCACTCAAGATAGACCATTATTCACTCCTAGCTAATTAATCATGGCATAAGTAATTATAATATCTAATTGTCATTGCAAATATGTTTAATTCTCAACGAGCTGAATCCAGAACTATGAGCTAATCGTATTTATAAAAACAAGTAAGGTCGAATTCACAACAAGCTTTTCTCCATCTCTGTTACTTCATCATATATCGTCATTATTGCCTTTCAATTGCATGACCAAAAAATGTGAAAAATAATAATAAGAGTGCACGTGCATTGGACTAAGCTGGAATCTGCAAGTAATAACTCAAAGCAGAAGACAAGATAGTATGGACTCTCTGATAGATAAACGACAATGCATATCAGAGACACTCAGCATATCATCGTGGCCTTCTCCTTACGACCCAAAGAAGAAAGAAAAACTATTTACACGGGAAAGCCCCCAACAAGCAAAATAAGAATGAAAAATCTTTTTGGGTTTTCTTTTAACACTATGATGTCCGCTAGAACTACGTCGCTATTTCCCCAAAGAGGAAGGGATGATGCAGTATAGCGAGGGTAGGTATTTCCCCAGTGATGAGACCAAGGTTATCTAACCAGTAGGAGAACCTCCTCACACCACGTAAACAACACATGCACACAAATAACAAATACTCGCAACCTGACGTGTCAAAGGAGTTGTCAATCCCTTTCGGGTACGGCGCAGCAAGATAGGAAAATAACGTGAGGTAAAAGTGGTCGATAGAATAAATAGATCGCGGAACAAATAAATTACAGCAAGGTATTTTTGTATTTTTGGTTTAATAGATCTGAAAATAAAATCGAAGGAAAATAGATTGAAAGGCAAATATGATGAAAAGACACCCAGGGGCCGTAGGTTTCACTAGTGGCTTCTCTCGAGAAAAATGGCAAACAGTGGGAAAACAATTACTGTTGGGCAATTGATAGAACTTCAAATAATTGTGACGATGTCCAGGAAATGATCATTATATAGGCCTCACTTCCAAGATTAGTAGACCGACTCCTGCCTACAGCTACTACTATTACTCCACACATCGACCGCTATCCAGCATGCATCTAGTGTATTAATTAAATGGAAAAAGAGAATGCAATAAGAATGCTGACATGATGTAGACAAGATCTATTTATATAGAAATAGACCCCATCTTGTTGTCCTTAATAGCAACAATACATACGTGTCATTTCCCTTTCTATCACCGGGATCAAGCATCATAAGATCGAACCAATCACAAAGAACCTCTTCCCATTGCAAGATAAATAGACCATGTTGGCCAAACAAAACCCAAATATCGGAGAAGAAATATGAGGCTAGAACCAACCACACATATTTGAGATCAAAGAAGACTCAAATAACTTTCATGGATAAAAACATAGATCTGATCATAAACTCAAAGTTCATCGGATCCCAACAAACACACCGCAAAAAGACTTACATCATATGGATCTCCAAGAGACCATTGTATTGATAATAAAGAGAGAGAGAGGACGCCATCTAGATAGTAACTACGGACCCGTATGTCTACAAAGAACTACTCACGCATCAATAGAGAGGCACCAATGGACAAGATGAATCCTCCGTGATGGTGTCTAGATTGGATCTGGTGTTTTTGGACTCTGTGGCCGCTAGAATTGATTTTCTACCCCCTCCTTAGGGTTTCTGGAATATTGTGGTATTTATAGAGCAAAGAGGTGGTGCGGGAGGCCAACGAGGAGGGCATAACCCACCGGGGCTCGCCTGAGTGGGTTGTACTCCCATCGGAGCTCCCCTCAGGTGCGTTCTTAGCCCATTGGATGATTTATGTACAAAACAAAATCCACAAAAAGTTTCACTGTGTTTGGACTCTGTTTGGTATTGATTTCCTGCGCAGTAAAAAACATGAAGAAAGCAACAACTGGAACTGGGCACTATGTCAATAGGCTAGTACCAAAAAAATGATATAAATGACTATAAAATGATTGTAAAACATCCAAGAATGATAATATAATAGCATGGAACAATCAAAAATTATCTATATGTTGGAGACGTATCACACTACAACTAAACAAACTGGAAGGTAAAGCTAGAACTTTTTTTTTTGGATTTTCTCAAGGTTAATGAAACACACAAGAAGAAAACAAAAAGAAGAAATAAACTACTATGGATGGTACAATGAAAAAGTATGAACACCAACAACTGGAATGAGTGTGTGAACATGAATGTAATGTTGGTGAGAAATGTGTACTCCCCCAAGGTTAGGCTTTTGGCCTAAGTTGGTCTAAGGCAATGGCGGGCCCGGATAATATTTGAAGTCATAGTTGGGGTTATACAGGGCTGCGGCACCCTGAACGGCTTCAACGTGGAGGCGAGCGGCCTTCTCCTGTCTCTCGTACTCGTGTGCCTCCTCTCTGGTTATAAAGTTCCTCCGTTTTTCCTGTAAGTTAAAGAAGGCAGGAGCAGGAAGGGTAATATGGACAACATGTTGTCTATCAAAAATTAGTCATTATAGGAGGTGTTGTTCGTTTCTCTTGAGGAACTTCTAGTGCACCATAGCCTCTTTATCAAGGAAATCTGTTGGTAGCTCAATATCATTCTCCCTTATAGGTATCCCAAGGTAATTGGCTACACCTGTGGCATAAATTCCACCAAAGAAATATCCGTCCTTAGCATTTTTATGTAGCCTCCTAGCAATAATAGCTCCTAAGTTATATCGTCTATCACCCATAACCGCACTCTTAAGAATACTAAGGTCAGGTATGCAAAGGTGGCAATGCTCATGTTTACCATTAATACATCTACCTATGAAAAGAGCAAGATAATGTATGGCAGGAAAGTGAATGCTCCCTAGGGTAGCCTGTGTAATATTTCTAGTTTCTCCCACTGTGATGCTAGCAAGAAAATCATTATATTCGGCTTTGTGAGGATCACTGTGGCTACCCCATTGTGGAAGTTTGCATGCATGGTTAAAATCTTCTATGTCCATGGTATAAGATTCATCATAAAGATTAAATAGAACGGAATGCGTATTACGCCTGGATGAAAATTCAAGCCTCCACACAAAGGAATTAGTGAGTTGATGATATTGCTTGCATTGGTGTGAAACAAAATCTTCAAGGCAAGCATTCGTACATACGCGTCAAATTCTTCCTTGAATCTGGCCTGGACCATGAATGAATCTGATGGCCATTCACAAGGCTGTACTTGAGCTTCCCTTGGGTGCTCAAAGTTGGGCTCGTGCATCACGAGTCTCGGGGTCTTCTTGCTCGAGAAACCACCTTGGTATATTTTCCTTAACATATTTAATTTTTTTTAAATAAATCTGAAATTTTTAGTGACTCCACATAAAAATGAACAAACTCAATCAAAACTTATACCAACTACTCGCACAAGTGCCTACAATCTATATCATGCATCAAAAACTACTCGGGACCCTACAAATTTGACATGCAAGGTACAGAACAAGGCCACCACAGCAGCAAGATTTTGCAATATATAAAGCATTATAACAAAAACTAATTGGACCATTGGAGGAGTTACATACCGATGATCAATCCCCTAAAATAGTTCTGCAAATGGGGCTTTGAGCAAGGAGATTGAAAATGGCATCAAGATGAGCTAAAACACGGGTTTGAGCAATGGTGGGATTTTTTCTGGACGAAGAAAGAGTTGATGGGTACTTGAATAAGTGAAGGGGCCTCACGTGGGACCCACAAGCCAGGGGCGTACCCAGGGGGTGGCCGTACCCTGTAGGCTTGTGGCCCACTGGTGCAGTCCCCTGATGTGTTCTTAGTACCAAAAATTCTTAAATAATCCATAAAAAATCATAATAAATTTTCAGGGAGTTATGATAAGTTTTTGTGTTGCACGGATAAAACAGAAAATGGAGAAATAATAACTTTTTTTAGTAAACTGAAACTAAGGAACAGAAAATAAAAGTTGGGTACACAAGTTTGTGCTTTGTAAATTCACCCATCTCATGCACGTAAAAAACAATCCATCAATAAGGTTGATGAAGCCTTATTGACAAACTTTTTTGAATAACATGGAACCGGAGAGCTTTCGAATAACACTAGGTTACCTCAATGGGGATATGCATGTCCCCAACAATAAGTATATCATATTTATTTTGACTGTAGGAAGTGGGAATTCAAAGTTTGCAATAGTGAATGTTGGGATTTTTTCAATGGAGTTGATGCTATGAACTTGAGATTGTTTCTTCGGAAAGTGTATGCTCATTACCATTAACATGAAAAGTAATATTGCCTTCGCCGCAGTCAATAACAGCCCCTGCATTATTCAGAAAGGGTCAACCAAGGATGATCGACAAACTGTCATTCTCGGGAATATCAAGAATAACAAATTCCGTTAAGATAGTAACATTTGCAACCACAACAGGCACATCCTCCCAAATACCAATACGTAAAGCAGTTGATTTATGAGCCATTTGAAGAGAGATTTTAGTAGGTGTCAACTTAATCAAGTGTAGTCAATGATATAAAGAGAACGACATAACACTAACACCAGCTCCAAGGTCGCATAAAGCAGTTTCAACATACTTTCCTTTAATAGAGCATGGTATAGTGGGTACTCTGGGATCTCCTAATTTATTTGGTATTCCACCCTTAAAAGTGTAGTTAGCAAGCATAGTGGAAAGCTCAGCTTCCGGCATCTTTCTGTTATTTGTAACAGTATCTTTCATGTACTTAGCGTAAGGAGACATTTTCACAATATGAGTTAAGCGCATACGTAAGAAAACATGTCTCAACATTTCAGCAAAGCGCTCAAAATCCGCATCATCCTTTTTCTTGGATGGTTTAGGAGTAAAGGGCATGGGTTTCTGAACCCATAGTTCTCTTTCTCTGCCATGCTTCCTAGCAACAAAATCTCTTTTATCATATCTCTTTCTCTACCTGCTCTACTTGAGTAGTTACCATGAAAGCATGTTTACTAATAAGCCTAAGGTCACTAACAGTTCTACTCATACAATCACCCAAGCGATCAAGCTTGTAAGTATTATGCTTCAATTGTCTGCTAACGTAAGCATTGAAATTTTCTTGTTTAACAACAAAGTTATCAAATTCATCCAAGCGTTGCCTAGCAGACTTATTATAAGGAAAGTCACCTTCATCAAATCTACGAAGAGAATTTACCTCTACTACCTGTGTCGGGTTATCAAGACCATGTATTTCTTCAATAGGTGGTAGATTCTTAATTTTTTCAGCTTTAATACCTTTTTCTTTCATAGATTTCTTTGCCTCTTGCATATCTTCAAGACTGAGTAATAGAATATCTATTTTCTTCGGAGTTAGCTTTGGAGGTGGTTCCAGAATAGTACAATCATTATCATTGATCAATATATTATTCAATAGTAGTTCAGCTTGTTCAACAGTTCGTTCCCTGAAAACAAAACCAATAGTACTATCGAGGTGGTCCCTAGAAGCATCGGTTAGTCCATTATAAAAGTTATCAAGTATTTCATTTTTCTTGTGAGGACGACCAGGAAAAGCATTAAGTAACGGGAGAAGCCTCCCCCAAGATTTTGGGAGACTCCCTTCTTCAATTTGCACAAAGTTAAATATTTGCTGCAAGGCAGCTTGTTTCTTGTGGACAGGAAAATATATTTCACAGAAGTAGTAAATCATATGCTGGGGACTACGCACACAACTAGGAGCAACAAAATTAAACCATATCTGAGCATCACCCTTTAATGAGAACGGAAACAACTTGAGAATAGAGTAGTAACGAATTTTTCCTCGTGAGAAAATAGGGTGGCTATATAATTCAATTTAGTAAGGTGTGCCACAATAGTTTCAGATTCATAACCATGAAAAGGATATGATTCTATGAAAGTAATTAACTCAGGATCGATAGAGAATTCATAATCCTTATCAGTAACAGATAGTTGAAGTAGCAAACTTGGGATCATATTGCATTCTAGCATTCAAAGATTTTTCCTTCCACTTGCATAACAATTTCTTAAGATCATCTCTATCCTTACAAGCAAGAAAGTACCTAGCTACTTCTCCTTCCATAACATAACCCTCAGGTATATTAGGCAATTCATCTCTAGGAGAGTTAGTGGTAGTAGGTGCATCATGATGCTCAGTTTCAATAATTTCATCAGATTCAGAAATATTATCAATTTCAGCATTCACTCTAGCAATTTGTTCATCAAGAAATTCACCAAGTGTCACACTAGTATCAAGCAAAGTATCATCACAAGCATCATGTATAGCAGAAGTAGCATCATCTATTACTTGCAACATATCAGATTCAGTAGCACGTGGTGGTGTCGCAAATTTACTCATAACAGACAGTGAATCAAGTGCAGAGCTAGATGCCAGTTCCTTACCTGCCCTCGTAGTTGAGGGGTATATCTTGGTTTTATCATCTTTGAGATTCTTCATAGTGGTCAACAGATGTAAATTCCAAGTGACTCAGAGAATAAAGCTATGCTCCCCGGCAACGACGACTGAAAAAGGTCTTGATAACCCACAAGTATAGGGGATTGCATCAGTTTTTGAGGGTAGAGTATTCAACCCAAATTTATTGATTCGACTCAAGGGGAGCCAAAGAATATTCCCGAGTATTAGCAGTTGAGTTGTCAGTTCAACCACACCTGAAAGACTTAATATATGTAGCAAAGTATTTAGTAGCAAAGTAGTATGGAAGTAACGGTAACGGTGGCAAACGTGACAGTAGTCGTTTTGTAGTGATTGGAACAATAGCAATGGAAAAGCAACTTAGCAAAGACAAAAATGTGGAAAGAACATAGGCAATGGATTAGTGATGGATAATTATGTCGGATGACTTCCATCATGCAACAATCATAACATAGGTTGATATAGAACTAGCTGCAATTCATTAATGCAATGTAGGCATGTATTCCACATATACTGATACGTGCTTATGGAAAAGAACTTGCATGACATCTTTTGTCCTACAATCCCTTGTGAGAGGGGTCATAATGAAAACTAAGGGATATTAAGGCCTCCTTTTAATAGAGAATCGGACCAAAGCATTAGTCTTTAGTGAATACATGAACTCCTCATACTACGGTAATCACCCGAAAGAATCCCAGTTATTGTCACCCTGGGGGATGCGGATCATAACTCGTGATAGGTGTCTAAAACTTTCAAGATAGGATCAGGAACACATATATATTCATGAAAATATAATAGGTCCAGATCTGAAATCATGGCACTCGGGCCCTAGTGACAAGCATTAAGCATAGCAAAGTCATAGCAACATCAATCTCAGAATATAATGGATACTAGGGATCAAACCCTAACAAAACTAACTCGAGTACATGATAGATATCCTCCAACTCATCACCGTCCAGCAAGACTACGATGGAATTACTCATGAACGATGGAGAGCATCATAGAATTGGCGATGAAGGATGGTTGGTGATCACGATGGCGTCGATTTCCCCTTTCTGGAGCTCAAATCAGACTCGAGATCTGCCCTCCCGAGGAAGAACAGGAGGTGGCGGCGACTCGGTATCGTAACACGCAATGAACTCTTCTCTCTGATTTTTTCTCCCCGGATAGGAATATATAGTAGTGGAACCGAGGTCTGTGTAGGCACACGGGCTTCGGAAGCCAGGGGCGCCCCTAGGGGGGCACCCTGCAAGCTTGTGGCTAGGTGGTGGCCCCTCTCCGGTTGATTCTTTCGCCAATATTTTTTATTAATCCCAGAAACATTCTCAGTAAATTTTCAGGTCAATCCGAGAACTTCTATTTCTGCACAAAAATAACACCAAGGCAATTCTGCTGAAAATAGCGTCAGTCCGGGTTAGTTCCATTCAAATCATGCAAATTAGAGTCCATAACAAGGGCAAAAGAGTTTGCAATAGTAGATATGATGGAGACGTATCACATCTCAAGAACATGAGAGAGATAGAGATTGAACACATAGCTACTCGTACAAACTATCATCCCTGAGGGTGGACTAGTCCCTCTCGTCATGGCCTCTGCCGGGATGTTGAAAATGGCCAACGAAGATGATCTACCCTCTCCGGCAGGTACTGTTTTCTCTCCAGATTAGTTTTTCATTGAAAAATAGGCCTTGCGGCAGTGTAACTTCTCGTCTAGGGTTATTTCTAACGGTTTCTATATTTATAGAAATTTATGGCATTGGTTTCATGCAAAGATGGGCCACGAGGAGAGCACAAGACACCAGGGCACAGGTAGGGGGCCTGGTGCGCCTTGGTGGGTAGTGCCCACCTCGTGGTTCTTTTGGCCCACTTCTTTGGTCCTCCGGTTGTCTTCTTGCCCACAAAAAATCATCAAAAAGTTTCGGGCGATTCCGATAACTTTCATTTTTTGCACAAAAACAACACCACGGTAGTTCTGCTAAAAACAACGTTAGTCCGGGTTAGTTCTAAATAAATCATATAAAGTGATCAAAACCATATAAAAGTATAGTAAATATAGGTGAGTATTGTATGAATACTTCATAAATTATTGATACGTTGGAGACGTATCAGCATCCCCAAGCTTAATTCATACTCGAGGACGAGTAGGTGAATGATAAAACAAATAATTTATGAAGTGTGAATGCTACCATAGTGCATAAGTTTGATCAATGATAATTTCAACCACTTTTCCTAGCATCATAACAACAACTCTTTCTCATAAAACTCATCATGATAATGTAGCAACCAATTCACATGTTATGGTTCAAACAATTAATTCTCTTGAAACTCAACAACATGTATTCTTAGTCACCAAACAATTGCAATTCAACTTATTCAACAAAGTCTAAGTAAGATCTCCACATACTCAATCATCATATAGTCTTCGATGATTTCTAGTACTCAAAGCATATTCTTAGAAAAAATGTCATACATCAAACATAGAGAAATATAGGGGCTTAATATTTTGGCTCCCAACTCATTTATCATAGAGATAATTGTCAACAATAGTAAATCATGATCAAATATATTTTACTGGTCATATGTGCCTAGATCTTTCCCCACCCCATGATGCTTGGCAACTAGAAAATAATTGAGATTGAAATGAGAATGCAGACTATTGACTCTTGCATAAAAGTAAATACTGAAAAGTAAAAGATAGGCCCTTCGCAAAGGGAAGCAGAGGTTTCCAAGTGCTACTTATTTTCGGATGCGCAAAATCTTAATGCAAAATGACGTCACATTATATTTCCCCTTATGATAGCAACCTTTATTATGCAGTCTGTCGCTTTTATTACTTTGCCATCCCAAGTTTGTACAACGCTTATTTTCCCTTACAATAAAAGATGAAACATATTTAGGAGCAATTTTTATTGCTTTATGCACCAATGACAACTTTCTTGAAGTATCTTATTCAATCCCTAAGTAGGTATGGTGGACACTCATGGCAAGAAACTGGGTTTAAGGGATTTTGGATGCACAAGTAGGATTTTTACTTAGTACGATCTTTTGGCTAGCAAAAGATACTAAGCAAGCACCACATGTTGGAGGATGCATATCAATGTAACAGCTATGCAAATATACACAACCATAACTCATTACGTTGTCTTCCTTGTCCAACTTCAACTACTTGCTCAAGTTTGAAAATAATTAATGCGTATTCACAATCATAGAAGATGTCCAAGAAAATATATCTATACGTGAAAGTTCTCTTCCTTATACTAATCATTCATGAATTGCTTGTATGACCAATATTGTGATTGTCAAGCTTCAAAAGATTTCACTTTCTAAACCCAAAGTGAAGCTTCTACTAGGCATGATATGAACATATAATTTCAACTTCATGTTATTTAATTCATTCAACAATTTACTCATATGATATAAGTGAAGCTCAAGAGTAAATATCAAACTACTGTCAGAAAGATATACGTGAAGATCAATGACTAGTTAAACAATTAAGTAGCTATGTCAGGGTCCCTATATCAATAAATATTTTCGAATCTGTATATTTTATGAAACAACAAACTAAATAAAAATGCATTCAAGAAAAGCACATATCGTGTGGACGAATACAATTTTTAGGCTCAACGAAGGCTAATCGATATTTGTTGATGAAGAAAGGTGGAATGCGTAGCTTCCCCAAACTTAGATGCTTGAGACTTCTTGAAATATTTACTTGGCCTGCCTTGGGCATCCCCAATCTTGAGCTTTTGTATCTCGTTCTATCCGATCATATCACGGCTTCACCTAAGTCTCAAAATTTCATCCACACAAAACTTGAAAAGAACTCGTGAGATAGGTTAGTACACATAAAATTAAATCATCTATTTATGTACTGCCAAGACAAGTTTCCTAACAATTTCCAACATTAGATACTGTATACTATCATTTACACAATCTATATCTACTAATATAAGCCATGGAAGCTATAGGATAAGTAGATAACAAAACTATGACATCAATTTGTCCAAACAGAACAGTTTGTAATAATTTATTAAAAAACTATACTTCTGTATCTCCAATTTTTTTGAAATTTTAGTATGACATACATAATTTGTATAAAAACACTGTGTAGCGATTTTAGAAACTTTCCGCGTTCGAGTCAAATATGAAAATTCCGACACTACAACAAAAGTTTCCGTTTTTACGCAACACATATCAAACATGTAACTCAAGCATCGTAAGAGGCAATTCTTGGAAATTTTTATTGTAAAACAAGATTGTAAATAACATATAATAGAGAACAACAAAATAAAATGACGCTCCGAGAAAAACACATATCATTTGACGAATACAAGTATATCTCCAAGTAAGATATACCCATAATATTGTACACGAAAGAGCGGATGCCTTCTAGGGCATCCCCAAGCTTAGACGCTTGAGTCTTCCTTGGCTATTACCTTGGTGGTGCCTTGGGCATCCCAAAGCTTAGGTTCTTGTTGCTCCTTATTCTCCTCATATTGGTATCTCACCCAAAACATGAAAACTTCAATCACATAAAACCTAAATATAGATCATTCTCTTAAGTACTACCAAGACAAGATTTCTAATTTTTTAACATAATACCTACTGTATTATACCATTCCCATAATTTATTACACTCAATATAAGTTATGGAAACACTAAAACAAGAAAACTATGCACGCAAAAGAGAATCTGTCAAAAACAGAACAATATGTGAAGATCTGCATTAAAACCATACTTCCCTGACTCTAAAAATTCTGAAAAACTAGGAAAACGTAGATAATTTGCATTCAAAATCTTGAATAATTTTTTATGCTCCAGCAAAATCAGAGAAATTATGAAGCGGACATAAAAGTTTCGATTTTTGCACAGATTCAAAAAAGTAAGTATCCACACTATCCCAAAGGCTTTACTTGACACTTTATTGAAATAAATGCTATAAAACATGATTAATACAGTATCTTAATCATGTGAACACTCAAATACAGAAAGTAAAATTGTTAGGTTGTCTCCCAACAAGGGCTTCTCTTTAATTCTTTTTTAGCTAAGCATGATGATTTCAATGATGCTCACCTAAAAAGTAGTAATTGAAAAATGCAAGAGAGCATCATGAATCACATGGAAACAACATTTAAGTCTAACCCACTTACTATTCATAGGTTATCTGACAGAAAATAATTTATTGTAGCAAGAATCATCTTGCATAGGAAGTTAAAACAAGCATAACTTCAAAACTTTGAACACATACTGAGGAAACTTAATATTATTGCAATTCCTAGAAGCATAAGTTCCCCCCTCATAATAATTTTCAGTAGCATCATGAATGAATTCAACAATATAACTATCACATACAACATTCTTTTCATGATGCACAAGCATAGAAAATTTATCACTCTCCACATAAGCAAACTTCTTCTCATTCATAATAGTGGGAGCAAAACTGAACGAAATAACTATCAAGAGGTACTTGATTGACAAAACCACTTCGAATAATAAAATCATGATGAGAAGTTTCATGGTTGTCATTACTCTTTATAGCATACATGTCATCACAATAATCATCATAGATAGAAACTTGGTTCTCATAATAGTCAATTGAAACCTCTTCCAAAATTGTGGATTCATCACTAAATAAAGTCATGACCTCTCCAAATCCATTTTTATCAATGTTGTGAAAATAGTGGATCATTAGTACCTAGAGTTGACACTCTCCCAAACCCACTTTCATCAGTATAATCATCATAAATAGGAGGCATGCTATCATCATAACAAATATCATCATCACAAGTAGGGGGGCTAAAAATATCATCATCAAAGATAGCATTCCCAAGCTTGTGGCTTTGCATATCATTAGCATCATGGATATCCAGAGAATTCATATTAACAATATTGCAAGTGTGCTCATCATTCAAGGAATTCACATTAAGCATTCACATAAATTCTTCCTCTAGCAATTGAGCACAATTTTCCTTTCCATCATTTTCATGCAAGAAATGATAAATATGAACAAAATGAGACCACCTCAATTCCAGTTTTTTGTAATTGTCTTTTTATAAACCAAACTAGTGATAAAGCAAGAAACTAGAATATTTGATTGCAATATCTAAATATATACCTTCAAGCACTCACCTCCCCGGCAACGGTGCCAGAAAATAGATTCGTTGACGGGATGTGAGTGTCTCTTACCTAACTTCCCCGGCAACGTCGCGAGAAAAGATCTTGATGTCTACTACGCAACTTTTTCTTGTATACTCTTGTTGGACGTCCAAGCGTAGTTTTTTTAGGACAGTAGCAATTTTTACTCAAGTGGATGACCTAAGGTTTAACAATCTGTGGGAGGTGTAGGTTGAATTTGGTCTCTCTCAAACAACCGCGTAATCAAATACAAGAAATCTCTTGTGTCCCCAACACACCCAATACAATGACAAATTGTACAGGTGCACTAGTTCGGTGAAGAGATGGTGATACAAGTGCAATATGGATGGTAGATATATGTTTTTGTAATCTGAAAATATAAAAACAAAAAGGTAGCAAGTGAGAGAAGTGAGAAGAAATAGTATTGCAATGCTTGATAACAAGGCCTAAGGTCCATACTTTTGGTAGTGCAATCTCTCAACAATGCTAATATAATTGGATCACATCACCATCCCACAACATGAAACGAAGAATCACTCCAAAGTTCTTATCTAGCGGAGAACATAAGAAGAAATTGTTTGTAGGGTACAAAACGACCTTAAAGCTATCCTTTCCGATCAATCTATCCAAGAGTTCGTACTAAGATAGTAAGTTATTCTTTCCTATCGATCTATTCAAGAGTTCGTACTAAAATAACACCATATGATATGAATCAACCAACTCTAATGTCACCTAGATACTCCAATGTCACAAATATCCATGATTTAATTATATGATACGCATCAAACAATTTTTGATTCATAATACTCAATCGAACACAAAGAACCTCAAAGAGAGCCCCACGATTTCTACCGAAAAACATAGTATGAAAACATGCAATCAACCCCTATGCCTAGATTACCCCATTGTCACCTCAGGAATCCGCGAGTTGATGCCACAAAAAATATCGAGTGAATCATTTGAATACCCCTATGTCACTATGGGTATCCACATGCAAGTCATATATTATGTTCTCTCAAACCTGAATGTTCAATCCAACATAACGAAATCTCAAAGGGAAAGATTCAATTCATCACAACATGATAGCAAGGTAATAACTTCATAAGATCTGACTATATTAACATAGCCCGTGATACATCAAGATCGTACCATCTCAAGAACACGAGGGAGAGATTTAAAAAATAGCTACTGGTACAAACCTTCAGCCCCGAGGGTGGACTACTCCCACCTCATCATGGCCTCCGTCGGGATGATGAAAATGGCCACCAGAGATGATGTACCCTCTCCGGAAGGGTACTGTTTTCTCTCCAGATTGAGTTTTCAATGAAACAGAGGCCTTGCGGCAGGAGGAACTTCTCGTCTACTGCTATTTCTGATGGTTTCTATATTTATAGAAATTTTTGGCGTTGGTTTGATGTAAAGATGGGCCACAAGGAGAGCACAAGACACCACGACATAGGTAGGGGGACTCATGCGCCCTGGTGGGTGATTCACAACACGTGGCTCTTCTGTCCGGCTTCTTTGGTCCCCCGGGTGTCTTCTAGCATGGAAAAAAACGTGAGAAAGTTTCTGGCGATTATGAAAACTTTCATTTTCTGCACAAAAACAACAGCACGGTAGTTCTGCTAGAAACAACATCAGTCCGGGTTAGTTCCAAATAAGTCATATAAAGTGCATCAAAACCGTAAAAATTATTGTAAATATAGTTGAATATGGCATGAATACTTCATAAATTATCGATATATTGGAGATGTATGAATGGGCCACTACTAGAAAAACGGCTATAGCTAATATCGACAATAATGGCGCACCATGTATGTGGTGCGCCACTGCTATATAACAGTGGCGCACCAGATACATGTGCGTCATTATTGGCCATATTACTAACGGCGCACCTTGTGTGCGGTGCGCCATTACTAGTCTTTGTCCTGGCCCCACAGCCTTCCCAGACTTAGCAGTGGCGCACTAGGGGAAAGTGGGCCATTACAAGTTTTAGTTAGTAATGGCGCACCACACCCATGGTGCGTCACTACTAACAAATTTTTTCATTTCTTTTTTTCAAAATTAGTAATGGCGCACCGCACACCAGGTGCGCCATTAGTAACCCTGGTTACCAATGGAGCATTCTTAGGAGGTCCGCCATTGCTAACCCTCCCCCCACTATAACCCCTACGGACTCATCCCTCCCCTGTCTCCTCCCCTGAAGGCTCTAACCACCTCCCGCCGCCAGGTCTTCCCCCACCGATTGACCGAGCGCTCTAGGGTTCCTCCCCCGCCGCTCGGTCCTCGCCTCCTCCCTACGACGAGCGAGGGCCTCCTCCGACCACGACGAGCGCGGATCCGACGCTCTCATGCTACCGGTCGCTGCCGTCCTCCGCCACCGGTGAACGAAGGCCGCTGCCATGACTCCTCGTCGCCACCACCCACCGTCTCTTCCTGCGCATGGCTGACAGATTCTCTCCGTCGACTTCCGCCTGGGGCTGAGCCTCTCTTCCTTACATCTACGTTCCTTGTCCATCCCTCTGTTCCATGTCCCTCTCTCGTTCATGTTGCTAGTTACACACATGGATGGTGGATAGATGGATGTATGTTGATGTTAGGTAGTACTCCGTATATGATTTGCTTGATGGATGGATGAGTGGTGCTTGTTTCTTGCTAGATGGATGGATGAATGGTGCGACTACACAGAATTTTCTTGCTACTGTTTGAAGGTTGAATGCTACTGTGAAGGGTAGTAATGGGCTCTCTTTTCCTGTTGTGAAGGGTACTAACTGGTTCCCTTTTAGGATACATTTTAGGGGTGTGCCATTGGTAACCCTCTCCCTACTACAGCATTATCCTACTCCTTCCCCTTCTTTCATTCCCTCTCCTCACTCGTCTCTCCTTTGCCAGCCACCGCCGCCACTCCTGTCAGAAGGGCCCGTGCAGATGTGAATCGAAACAGTACACGCTAATGGGTAATGGAATTTTGATAATGAGGAATAATAGAGTAGGAACATGCATATATTATTAGTCTAAGTTACTATCTCTATAGTAGATAGTAATATTTTCACCTAAAGTTTGTCCAAAGCTTATTGAATCCATCTAAAGTAATATATGTGGATAGGAGATTGTAGTAGTCTTTATTAGTAACTTTGGTATGAGGGTCTGCTAATGCATCGGGATGGTTGCTGACCTAGGGCATGTAAGGATGTTTGGGGGGGAATTTTGCAATATGGTTAGGCATGAGAGGTTGTTCATAATATTCTCTGTTTTACCCCATCTTTCGTACTTGTTCCTTGTTGCTATATCCGAGTGGCCTATGTTTTGCCGTAATGTTGATTCATTTCAGTTCCGGCAAATTTCAGTTTGACGACGAAGGGTTATTCGTTATGTGTGAATACTGCCAAGACGAGCGCGGCCTTTGCGACACGCCTCACATAGTTGATGATAGGCGCTTCAGCATCATGCTGGATGAGGACTTCGAAGTGGATACAGTAAGTCACAACAACAAGTCTTTTTTCGTAATTAAGCATGACTTCTTTTGCTTCAACTTATAATTTTTATTTTTTTTACTATTCTACTAGCGTATCCCCCGCCATGCAAGACATTATGTGTTGGATAAGATTGGTTTCGGTACTGAAATAAATATGGAGGTAAAGATAGTTCACTTGAGGACCGAGCATGGTTATACTTTTGCCGTAACATTGTACAATGCACACACCTACTCCTATTTTGAATGCAAAAGTTGGAGAGCACTATGCAACGCTTATGCATTTGAGCCTAATATGCTTATCACCTTGGATATTCATCCGGAAGATGAAATTGAAGGTAATATCGACATCTGGCTCGATGTGCAGACGCCTCCAGTTCTACCATTATGTGAGTTTCTCAACCACATTTATTAAATCATTTATATTTTTTATTTAAAAATAGTTGACAACTTATTTCCATTGACAGCTTATTTTCACTCTTCAAAAAATGTACGGAAAATGGTAGACAGAACCTATTACTACAATGATGAAGCAGAATTAACTTGTAAGGAGAAACATCATCTTGTTGCGTTTATCAATGATCTTGAGAATTACAATACCTATCAGCAAACTCCCCAACATTATGGTCAGTATGTGCCACTAGTGCACGTGGTGAATTACGGTAACATGCATGGAGATTGCATGGTAAGATTTTCTACTATTACGACATCCATGCATCTTTTGCATAAATTCTTGTAAAACTAAACTACATTGCTAGCTACAAAGATAATACTATGTTTTTCAACAGAAAATCCTGCAAGATTATGTGCCTCATCTGATGTTACCAAGAGGTCACGTTGATGTTATGATGATACGACCAGCACGACCTGGTCAGCCTAGGTATCTGCATCACTCCTGTCCATACCGGATTTCTAAAACCGATGAAGTCATGACAATCAAAGATTGAAAAAAAATGTATGGTCAATCGTAGAGAGCTACTTGGAAGCAACATTGTGCGTAGGCCAAGAATTGGAGACAAGATGATCTCCATTCTCCATAATGGAGAGTCAGGGCCTATGTTGTTTTATGATATTCTACCTAAGCAGAGGAGTAGTTCCTAGGTACAATGTGTTATTATGTGCTACAATGAGTTAGAGGTGACGATGATGATGAGGAGGAGTTGTGATTATCACTAGTGACCAACTTTTGTTATATGATGTCTCATTGACGAAAATGATATTAAATAGTATTGGTGGTAATGACTATGATGATTATTAGCTATTTCTGAGATGATGTGATGTTGTGCTTCAATGTGTTAGAGTTGACGATGATGATGAGGAGGAGTTGTGATTATGACTAGTGACCAACTTTTGTTATATGATGTCTCATTGACTATGATGATTACTTCTACATCACTATGTATTGCTATTTTCGAGATGATGTGATGATATCTTATGGAACTATTGTATAGAATATGTATCACTTACTTCTACATCACTTATATATGTATCACTATGATGAATTGTATTCGGAGACTAATCTTCTATTGTATTCGATAAATCTGCTGTTTATATGTTGTGTTGTTTATATTCTGTGGTGTAATGTATTTTGTAACTTGTGCAAATATCAGAAATGCAAAAAAAATTCCTAATATTCATAGTAGTGGTGCACCATATTGCATTTTAGTGGCGCACATAAATAGACACCCAGTGGCGCATTATCTAAAAGTGCGTCATTATTAACGCATGGCAGTGGCGCACTTGTGGGCCTAGTAATGGTGCGCCGGGTGGTGCGACACTGTTACGTAGATTAACAGTGGCTCATGAGGCGTGTTCCATTACTATTTATTATTAGTGGCGTGATAATAGTGACGCACCTATAATGCGCCATTAATAGTCAAAACAGGTGTGCCTCTAACAACCTTTTTTCTAGTAGTGGCCACACACATGTAGGGGTGGTCCCCTCCCCCCTCGTTGGGCGGTTTCGAGATCGAGCACCCATCCGATGGCCGCAGCGGTCTAGGGCGTCGATCGACACCGAGAGCCGTATGCCACGGTGAATACCTGCTTATCCGTGTTACGACAGTTTTCCGTCGTCATGTTTTTTTAGTTTACAATGCTTAGAAGTTGAGTTTTTTAAAGATCTAAATGAAAACATAAGTTATCAAAAGTCATGGTATTTTTAAACTTTAGTCATAATAAGGTATGAAATATTAGGCACAAAGAGGAAGTGTGAAAAGAAAAACACAAAAAGAAGGAAAATAAGGAGTGGCACAATAGCTACCAAGAGTCGATATATGGCCCTTAGAAAAGTCTACATTTACCGAGCGTTACGCTTGGTAAAACACATAATCCTAGATCTTAGCCGACCCACTTTCTTTCTATCGATGACATCAAGCATGTGTGTTCGGTATTCAAACACCACACTAGCCTTTCGTGCATAGGCATGGGCCACACGCATGTATGGTACAGTTCCCACCCCATCTCCTCGGCGGTTTGTGGCCGTGCACCCATCCAGTGGACCTAGCGGTTTAGGGTGTTGACCGACACCGGGAGATGGTAGGCCATGGTGAATACCTTCTTCTTTGTGTTATGATAGGTCATCATGAGATGCGAGTCCAAGTCTATGCGAGTTCTATCACGGGACCGCCCACCGCCGGCTCGATCTCGGGGACGAACGCAGCCGGTCCTCGACGTTCCCAGCGTGTGTGCATTTTTTAGGAATCTGCGACATCAAGGATGTGTGTTGTCTATTCCAAAACCACACCAGCATTTCATGCATATGCACCAGCCACACCCATGTAGGGGGTGCCCCCCTCGTCGAGCGGTTTTGACATCGAGAAATTTATTTCTCTTCTAGGGTTTCATCACCGGAAATTCCAAACCTTCAAGGCACCACATGAAATCATCCGCTAAAGCAGCATGGGAAATCCTTTGTGATGTCCTTGCGGCATGCCTAGGCCTTACGCAGACAAGAGAGGGGCATGCCATGGCACCGGGGGAAAAAGTACCTCGGTGGCATGCGTGATGCAAAGTTTAAATCCTTGGAAAAGAGAACAATGCTGGGATTCCTCGAGAGCTGGCACGGTGTCATCACATGTCCCGTGTACGGCGTGGTAAAATTTTGGGCACGTTTCCAATAAGCCTCCCCTCAGGCCACTTGTAAACCGCACCATCTCCAAACTAGTATATGTGTATCGACAGGGAACGTGTCGGGTTTGTGCACTAAGTGCAGGTCCTATGGCTCCGTTGGCCTCGAAACTTCTCGTGCTCTAAAAGGAGACCATCGCATGACACGTGCCATGCCCCTGCACTTTTCAGACCCGCGTGCAATATTCGGGAAATTTATTGCTCTACAAGGGTTTCATCGCCGGAAATTCCAAACCTCCAAGGCACCACATGAAATCATGCCCGGAAGCGGGATGGGATATCCTTTGTAATGTCCTTCTAGCATGCCTAGGCCTTGCATATACGAGAGAGGGGCATGTCATGGAACCAGGCGCGAAAGTCTTCGGGCGGTTTCTAGATCTGGCACGCATCCAATGGCCCCCGTGGTCTAGGGCGTTGACTGACAACGAGAGGCGGTAGGACATGGTGAATACATGCTTCTTTGTGTTACGACACGTCATCATGAGATGTCAGGCCAAGTCTATGCCAATTTTGTGACGAGACCGCCCACTGCCAGCACGATCTCGGGGACGAACGAAACGGGTCCTCGACGTTCCCTCTCGTGTGTGCATTTTGTGAGGCATTTGTGACGTCAAGGATGTGCGTTGGGTATTCAAACACCAAACCAGCCCTTCATACATATGCACGGGCCACACACATGTAGGGTTGGTGTAACGCCCAAGAGGCGATCCTATCCTTATTTTGGCACGAGGGCATCGACAGGGATAGAAGCGCATCTCGTCGTTTCGCAAGAATGGATATCGTTACAAGTACATGTACTAAAGAGAAGAGTATATGGAATTGGCTTACACTCGCCACATGCTACATTAGAGTCACATCAGTACAATACATAAATATGATGAAGAAGAGGAGGGTCCGACTACAGACGAAAACAAACGAGAAAATAAAACGACGTCCATCCTTGCTATCCCAGGCTGCCGGCCTCGAACCCATCCTAGATCGACAAAGAGGAAGATGAAGCACTACTAGAAAAAAAGCCTATAGCTAATATGGACATTAATGACGCACCATGCATGTGGTGCGCCACTACTATATAGCAGTGGTGCACTACATACTGGTGCGCCATTAGTGTTCATATTACTAATGGCGCACCATGTGTCTGGTGCGCCATTACTATCTTTATCCTCGCCCTACACCCTTTCCTACACTTACCAGTGGCGCACCATGGGAAGTGCTCCATTACTAGTTTTAAATAGTAATGGCGCACCACGTCCACGGTGCGCCACTACAAATATATATTTTTTTCAATTTTTTTTAAATACTAATGGCGCATTCTTACCTGGTGCACCATTAGTAACCCTGGTTACTAATGGCACATTCTTCCCGGGTGCGCCATTGATAACCAGAAGTGAAAAAATACTCCCACTCCCCTTCCCTCGTGGCTCTCCCTCCCGATCCAAATCCAGAAACTCCCGCTCTCGTGGCTCTCCCTCCCGATCCAAATCTAGAAACTCCCGCTGTCGTGGCTCTCCTCCCTCCGACTGCCACTCCCACCGCACCTGCCGCCGCCGGCTAGCCCTCCGGCCGCCTGCCCCACCGCACCTACAGCCGCCGGCTAAACCCCCTGCTCCCCCCTCGCCGCTCCGCCACCGTCTGCCTCACACCGTTCCCTCCCCGCTCCCTTCCTCTCCCCACCGCCACCAGGAACCCCCGATGATGGGCGCCGACAAGGGCGCCGCCGCCTCCCCCCTCCGCCTCCGCCGCGCTCCCCTCCTTCGGCTACAAGGTTCACCCCGAGGTTCGCCCCCTCCCTCCCCCGCATTTTTAAACATAGATTGAACATAGATTGAACATAAATTGAGTGTTATAAACTGGGCATATAATTTGAACTGCATAAAATTAAGTGTTGTAAACAAAACCTTTTTATTTCTTCATCAAGATTGAGGAAGGATTGGGCAGCATAATGTTTACCAAAATGTTGCTTGTCAAAAAGCTTTCTAGCTTCATCTTCTACTAACCAATGAACCAGCTGAAGTGTATCAGCTGATACTGGTAGACCCACTATTTCCATTCTTCCAGTATACACCTTCAAGCAACGTTCAAGAATGCCGTTATTGAAAACTTCAACAAGTGACCCTGTCGATGGAATTTCGCCTTTATGCAAAGCTTCAAGTATCGAAACAAAACCATACAATGTCAGATAATATTTTCAAGAAAATATTAAGATTAAAGATACGTAAAAAAATGGACACCAATAAGCATTACCTGCCCTAAGAAGGATACCAACTCCTTCCTGTTTAAAGTTCTACCCTGCACAGTTTTTGGTTTTATCATGGATGTGACCAATTGCTTCAGTTCATCCCTCCTTTGTACATACAACAGTTCGAGTTCCTGGTCCTCCAGATCACATAACTTCGTTCTTTGGAGATGAGGCTGGAAAAGAAATTTTTCATCATCTCAACTTCCCAATCAGTTGTAGAGAAAAAATAGAAAAAATTTCATCATCATCCCAAGTAGTTTATTCTCATAGATTAATTTAGCAATCCTGGGATGTGAGGGGTTTAGTTTTGGAACTGGAATTCAGATCTTTACAAGTAGTTTATACTCATAGATTAAATAACACATATACATGCCATCCCTACTTATAAAGATGGCTCTCTTAGCTAATTCGAAATCCGGCCCAGCTCTAATGTAACTAATCATAACAATATCTCTCAGTGGATTAAGGCCAATTTACTTAATCTCTAAGTTGTTGCATTCAGCCAAAGTGTGGATCTACAGCTTAAATGGATTTATTGGAATTTTTTCTTTACTTAAGCAAAGCTCCTTTGCTGTCAAAATAAATGATAGCGTAGGCCCATATATTCTGAGTAGAAAAGTTTTAAAAAAGAGAGACCCGTCCTCTCACGTATAAAAATTAATTATGATAAATGTGAACTTGTTGCGATCAACTTTAGGAGAAGATAATATTAAGACTCTTTCTCAATTTTTTTGTTGTAAAGTTGGGGATTTCCTCGTGAAATATTTGGGAGTACCGCTTCATTACCTGAAATGAAGGGGGTAAAATATTCAACCTATTATTGATAAAATCATTAAAAGAATTTGTGGTTGGAGAGGTAGGTTGCTTATCTATGAGGCTAAGCTCATTCTATTGCACACTTGCATTGCTAGTATTCCTATGTATTTGATGTCTCTGATCAAATTTCCAGAATGGTCAATTAAGACCATTACATATCAGATGTCTCACTTTTTTGGGGTAACATGGGGGAGGTTCACAAGTACCACCTTGCTAATTGGGGATTAGTTTCCAGAAGAAGGAGTTTGTGGGCCTGGGGGTCATAAACTTGAGGGAGTTTAACATGGCCCTGCTTGCATCATGGGTGAAATAAGCAAGGAATATAAGGTTACCTGAATTCTCAATTATTATCTGGTTCATGTAGATAACTAAGTAGCTGGTGTTGTCAAGTTTGGATGGTTGCAGCACGCTCGGAGCTGCACGTGCCTTTTCATACTTCATCCAATCCTTCATGATATGAAACAAATGCATTTTCTGGTTGATGTAGTTAACTAAGTAGCTGCTGTTGTTAACTTGTGATGGTGTTGTTTAATCCTCACATTCCCCTCCTATGATATGATGTTTGCCAATTATTATTCGAACCAATTATTATCTGACAAAGATGAAAGTAGAATGCTAATGTTCTTTAGTCTTGTTCGTTCATGCTTTTCCTTTTTGATACTTCCCTAGCACCAAAAGAGTGCTATTCATGTTTGGTAGCTTTGCTTGTTTTGCCGGAATGTTGATTCATTTCTGTTCCGGCATATTTCAGGTGCTCCATATGTCCACTTTTTAGTAAATGTCATGCCCAAATTTTCTCTGTTTTAGGAATTGTCGTGTGACGACGAATACATTATGTGCGAATACTGCCAAGACAAGCGCGGCCTTTGCGACACGCCTTTCCTAGTTGATGATAGGCACTTCAGCATCATGCTGGATGGGGACTTCGAAGTGGATACAGTAAGTCACAACAACAAGTCTTTTTTTCGTAATTAAGCATGACTTCTTTTGCTTCAACTTATAATTTTTATTTTTTACTATTTTACTAGCATATCCCCTGCCATGCAAGACACTATGTGCTGGATAAGATTGGTTTCAGTACTGAAGAAACTATGGAGGTAAAGATAGTTCAATTGAGGACCGAGCATGGTTATACTTTTGCCGTAAAATTGTACAATGCACACACCTACTCCTTTTTTGAATGGAAAACTTGGGTAGCACTATGCAAGGCTTATGCATTTCAGCCTAATATGCTTATCACCTTTGATATTCATCCGGAAGATGAAATTGAAGGTAATATCGACATCTAGGTCGATGTGCAGACACCTCCAGTTCTACCATTATGTGAGTTTCTCAACCACATTTATTAAGTAATTTATATTGTTTATTTAAAAATAGTTGACAACTTATTTCCATTGACAGCTTATTTTCATTCTTCAAAAAATGTACGGAAAATGGTAGACAGAACCTATTACTACAATGATGAAGCAGAATTAACTTGTCAGGAGATACATCATCTTTTCCATTTTATCCTTGATCTTGAGAAGTACAATACCAATCATCAAACTTCACCACATTATGGTCAATATGTGCCACTAGTGCTCGTGGTGAACTACGGTAACATGAATGGAGATTCATGGTAAGATTTTCTACTATTACGACATCCATGCATCTTTCGCATAAATTCTTGTACAACTAAACTACATTGCTAGCTACAAAGCTAATACTATGTTTTTCAACAGAAAATCGCGGAAGATTGTGTGACTCATCTGATGTTACCAAGAGGTCACGTTGATGTTATGATGATACGACTAGCGCGGCCAGGTCAGCCTAGGTACCTGATGTACTCCTCTCCATATCGGATTTCTAAAACCGATGAAGTCATGACAATCAAAGATTGGAAAAAATGTATGGTCTATCCTGGAGAGCTACTTGGAAGCAACATTGTGCGTAGGCCAAGAATTGGAGACAAGATGATCTCCATTCTCCATAATGGAGAGTCAGGGCCTATGTTGTTTTTTGATATTCTACCTAAGCAGAGGAGTAGGTCCTAGGTTCAATGTGTTATTATGTGCTACAATGTGATGATGTGCTACAATGTGATGATGTGCTACAATGTGTTAATGTGATGTTGTGCTACAATGTATTAAATAGTATTGGTGGTAATGACTATGATGATTATTAGCTGTTTCCGAGATGATGTGCTACAATGTGTTAGAGTTGACGATGATGATGATGTGCTACAATGTATTTTGTAACCTGTGCACCATCTAAAAGTGCACAGGTTACAATGATGATGATGATGACGATGATGATGATGATGTGCTTCAATGTGCAAAAAAATCCTAATATTCATAGTAGTGGTGCACCATCTAAAAGTGCGCCATTAGTAACCCCACAACAGTGGCGCACTTCTAGGCCTACTAATGGCACACCTGGTGGTGCGCCACTGTTATGTATATTAACAGTGGCGCACCAGGGGTGCGCCATTACTATTTATTAGTAGTGGCGTGATAATAGTGGAGCACCTATAGTGAGCCATTAATAGGCAAAATAGGTGCGCCACTAATAGCCTTTTTCTAGTAGTGAAGAAACTCCAAATAAACAATCAACGCGCTTGATGGGGTTATAGTCCCAGGGTAGGGTCATAGGCCTGCCCTATAGGTCCTACCCAAAGACTACCCTTCATAGAGGACAAGGCCCTTATACAGTTCCGACTGAACTAAGGACTCCCCCGTCATCCAGTCGGTGACGAGCACTCGGAGCGTATTTAACGTACCGACTGGATTCCACTCTGTACATCGTAACCTCCCAGGAGGGCAACGGTCATACGTTTTCATACACCATTATTAACATTTAAGGCGTATGTTACCTGTAACGTAGGCATTTATTCGCCACTATTCCACCCCTGTCCACCGGGCCATTATGAAGGGCAGCGCACTCTATATAAGCCGCCCTTCCCCACTGGTGCAGGGGTTGGCATTTACTGTAATCCTATATTCCACTCGACACTAAGCTCCCAAGAGCACTGAGACGTAGGGCTTTTACCTCCACCGTAGAGGGGCCTGAACTCATACATCCTCGCCGTAGCTAAGGCTCTGCCCATCCTTTCGTACCCTACACATCTACTGTCAGACTTATACCCACGACAGTTGGCGCGCACCATGGGGCAGGCGTCTAAGCGACTTCCGGCGAGTTTGCAACTTCATCTTTTCATCATGTCGTCCGGCGGAGATTTGTGCATGGGTCATGATATCCTCTTCGGTGCACTCTCCTTCATCGTCGACGATTCGGCATGGCTTGGGATGCGCCCCTCGATGTCGAGGCGCTCCCCAGTCACGGGTTACGCACTTCCGTGCCGGTTTCCGCGACGTCCTTCTTCTCCAGCAATCGGCCCAGGTGTCGATCTTCGCCCCCGTCAGGCGCCACAACAAGCGCTCCCGCCGTCCGCGGCTCCAGTGTTGGGTACGACATGCCCAGGCGCGACAGAACGCGTCCTCTCAAGTGGCGGTCCTCAAGTCGGTTGTGGTCGAGCCGCCGTCCCAGTGCTTGGACTCAGTTCTGACTGAGTTACCTTCCGAGTACTTGGGTCGCGGGCCTGTAGCCGAAGTTCTCATGGCCGATTCCCATGAAAGTCCCCTCCGAACTGGTCGGAACAAGCATGAGGTCGACGAATCATCCGGCGCTCGTCGTCAACACCACCATTCTGCCAGTCGACGCACTCGCCAGAGCAACGTCGATGTTCAGGTGTCCTTCAGCGGTGCATCTCCCCTGAGGAGGGACAGTTAATCTTGGAAGAAATTCACTCGGGAACCTGCGGCCATCATGCCTCCTCAAGGGCAATCGTCGCCAAAGCATTTAGAGCTGTTTTCTTTCGGTTGTAGGCGAATGAAATGGCAAAGGATATGGTGGACCGTTGTGAAGGCTATCAGTTCTATTCGAGCAAGTCCCACATGCCAACGTCTGCGCTAAAGACAATTCCTCTCGCCTGGCCATTCGCCGTGTGGGGATTAGATACAGTCGGACCATTCAGAATAGGGAAAGGAGGATTCACTCATCTGCTGGTAGCAGTCGACAAGTTCACCAAGTGGATTGAAGCCAAGCCCATCAAGAAGCTTGACGCCCTTACGACCATCAAATTTATCAGAGACATCATCTCCAGATACGGGGTTCCGCACAGCATAATCACCGATAACGGCACAAACTTCGACTCGGACAAGTTCAAAGGCTTTTGCACAGGCCAAGGAATCCAAGTGGATTTTGCATCCGTGGCACACCCCCAAACAAACGGACAAGCAGAGCGGGAGAATGGACTTATTCTTCAAGGGTTGAAGCCTCGACTCCTGCGGTGCTGTGGGGCCTCCGCAGAACTCCGAATAGATATACGGGGCGATCCCCGTTCTTCCTAGTTTATGGAGCAGAGGCGGTCCTTCCGAGTGACTTGCTTCACAACTCTCCACGAGTTGAACTCTTCTCCGAAGCCGAAGCAGAGCAAGCTAGGCAAGACGGAGTGGATCTTCTAGAAGAAGAGCACGAGATGGCACTGACTCGCTCAACAATTTATCAACAAGATCTGTGGCGATTTCACGCACGGCACGTCAGGAGTCGCACATTCCAAGCAGGCGACCTGGTGCTCTGAGTGGATCAGCAGAGACCACACAAGTTGGATCCCGCCTGGGAAGGACCCTTTATCATCTCTAAGGTGCTGAACAATGGAGCGTATCGACTTTACAACCTCGACAGGGAAAAGGACGCGCCGTGAGCATGGAATGGAGATCTCCTGAAGCGCTTCTACACATGACCGCCGAGGGATACAATGTAAAGAACAAGTATCATTGAAGTAATATAAAGCAGGTCGATTTCTTGCCAATTCAAAATTCCTTCGCGTTTGCAGACTCCGGTCTAAAAAACTAACTCCGAGTGTGCACTAAAAGTCGCACTCGGGGACTTAGCTGCGACCCAGAGTCGCCTAAGTACAAAATCTCCGATTGTGCACTAAAAGTCGCACTCGGGGACTTAGCTGCGACCCAGAGTCGCCTAAGTACAAACTCTCTCCGAGTGTGCACTAAAAGTCGCACTCAGAGACTTACCTGCGACCCAGAGTCGCCTAAGAACAAACTCACTCCGAGTGTTCACTAAAAGTCGCACGCGGAGACTTAGCTGCGACCCAGAGTCGCCTAAGTACAAACTCACTCCGAGTGTGCACTAAAAGTCGCACTCGGAGACTTAGCTGCGACCCAGAGTCGCCTAAGTACAAACTCTCTCCGAGTGTGCACTAAAACTCGCACTCGGAGACTTAGGTGCGACCCAGAGTCGCCTAAGTACAAACTCTCTCCGAGTGTGCACTAAAAGTCATACTCGGAGACTTAGCTGCGACCCAGAGTCGCCTAAGTACAAACTCTCTCTGAGTGTTTACTAAAAGTCGCACTCGGAGACTTAGCTGCGACCCAGAGTCGCCTAAGTAGAAACTCACTTCGAGTGTGCACTAAAAGTTGCACCCGGGGACTTAGCTGCGACCCAGAGTCACCTAAGTACAAACTCTCTCCGAGTGTGCACTAAAAGTCACACTCGGGACATAGCTGCGACCCAGAGTCACCTAAGTACAAACTCTCTCCGAGTGTGCACTAAAAGTCGCACTCGGGGACTTAGCTGCGACCCAGAGTCGCCTAAGTACAAACTCGCTCCGAGTGTGCACTAAAAGTTGCACCCGGAGACTTAGCTGCAACCCAGAGTCGCCTAAGTACAAAGCTTCCTCCGAGTGTATGCTCGAGATCCACTCGGAGGCTTAGCAGACCCTCATTGAGCCTCATGTGGATGTGAAGACAACTGACAACTACATGAGTAACAACTCATTCCGAGTGTGCACTAAAAGTCGCACTCGGAGACTTAGCCGCGACCCAGAGTCGCCTAAGTAAAAGCTCGCTCCGAGTGTGCGCTCAGAGACTTGGCAGACCCTCATTGAGGCTCATGTGGATGTGAAGACAACTGACAACTACATGCTCCGCATGTTTGCCATTGGCTTCACCAAGAAACGCCAAACAAAAACCACGAGCCAATATCGTGTCAAAAAAAACTTAGCGAAAGAAGAGAAAAATTTTCGATTTGAATTCAATGCTGGAACCACGAATGTGACGGGCAACAGCAGTGGCCAAAGTTTGATACAGATACCACTTGGCATACCGAGGTAAATGTGCGTTCACCATAAAGTTTTTCAAGCGTCAATGGGACTGGCAGGCTCCACAAAGGTGTCAAGGTCGATTCCGTCTGCAATGCGGGTGGCTGTGTCCAGGAAGGTCTCCATGAAATCTTCGAATCTAAGCTTCTTGGTGTTGGCGACCTGCAACGTCTTCAGCTTTTCTTCGTGAGCTTCCTTGCAGTGTACTCGGACCAGAGATAGCGCCACGTTCGCACCACAACGAGCGGCAGACTTCTTCCATGCCTGCACTCTGCCCGGGACGTCCTCCAGCCGAGTCATCAACCCATCTATTTCTTGTCGGGAATCTTTTTCTACCCATAGCTCCTTGTCAATCCGGCCGATGACTTCTCTCAGGCGGCCAATGAAAGGTCCCACCCTGCTAAGGCAAATATGCGCCCGGAGAAAGTCCCGGTTGGCTTCGTCGCCGACTGGAACGTTCGGAACAACCGACCGTTCAATTTCGGCTGCTTCAGCCTCAACGTCCCGACAGAAGTCTGCAAAGAAGAGACAAGCAGAAAGTAAGCGCAAAGTGAACTCCAAAGTCAAGAAGCGCTCGGCAAAAACTTACCACCAAGCAGTGCAACCATCTTCCTTGCCCAGTCGTTGACGTACTTATCCTGTGCCATGCACCGAGTGTTCATCAACTTCAGCTGGCCCATCCATTCGGATCTTTGAGTCTTCAAATTTTCAACTTCAGCTACCAATGCCTTGTTGGTCTCCCGAGACTCCTCCAAAGACTTCTCTCGGTCAGCAAGAGCCTCTTTCACACCAGCCAGGTCATTCACAGCCGCCTCCAAGTCTGCAGCAAGCTGAATCTTCTCAGCCTTTAGAGCATTTCGCAAGTCTTCTGCCAAATAAGCACAAAGGGAAGATCAGACACATTAAACAAGGAAAAAGTATCAACACATATGACAAAACAATAAAAGTTCTTCAGACCCCTACCGATGCAAGCAATCGACAGCGGTCTCGGGGACTACACCCAGTGGGTTCACTAAGAGTGACCCTACTGGCATGAAGCTCGAACAGGTCGGCCCTATTGAGCTCCATGGCAAACAAACAAATCTATGAGAATGCTATTACCCGACCTAAGTAACACTACTCTCGGGGACTACACCCAGTGGGTGCACTCCGATTGCCCCCACTGGTAGTATTCGGGCAGATCAGCTCTCATCAGTTCAGATCATGGGAAATACATATAAAGACAACTGCCGGTGCAAGCACTCGACAGAAGCCTCGGGGACTACACCCACTGGGTTCACTCGGAGTGAACCCACGGCAAAATAATCCTACTGTATCCGAGTATATCACTTAAACCCCCAGTGGGTAACAAGAGGAAAGTAAACACTTACTAGCGCACTTACTCGGATATCGTCCCGGAGTTCCAAGCTTTTCTGGTACAAAGACGCGATGGAGTCATACGCTCCCTTGGCGTCACCCACCATCAGCTCCACCTGCACCATGGCGTCCTTGGCGGCTCCCACCTGGTCTTCCGGGAGGCGTCGGGCGTCATATTGAACGGTTGACGGACCCGGCGTGACAGAAGATTCCTTGGGCATCCCGAGCTCCGCTCCAGTCGGTTCCGCCGCGAGGGGCACCGTCTTAGTCGGCGGCACCGTCTCGGTCGACGACACGTTCATGGTGGGAGCAGCAGCAGATGGCACAACCTCAAGGACAGGCGCCAAAGCTGGCACTGACCCCCTTTGGTCGTCGTCCTCCAGATGGATCACCTCCGAAGGAAGCCCGATTGAACAATATGAAATTATAGAAAAAGGGCAAGATTAAAGACAGCACTCGCGAAAAAATAATACAAACTCTCGGAGTCGTGACAACATACCTTGCTGGGATGTGGCAGCGTTATCCGTATCCGTGGGATCATCGTCCTGGCGCGACACAGAGGTGGCGGAGGTAGGAGCTCTGTTGAGTGAAATCCACTCGACGGATAAGCATGAGTTCAATCAGATACTGAAGGAAGATGGGAGAACAAGACACTTACGCCAAGGCGACTGGAACAACGATCCTCATCCGAGGCAAAGCTTTCCGAGGCTTAGGCCCACTAGGTTTGGCCACCTTGGACGGCTGGTCCGTGGGCTCAGCAGCAGCGTCCCTAGCCCTCTTCACACTCCAAGCACTCGAGGCCGCTGGAGGAGCCGGCGGAGCCGCGGGATCGCGACGGTGCTTCGTTCGATGCTCTGATGGTGGAGGTGGCGAGCTCTGCTCCCAAACCTCCTCCTCCTCCTCTTCCGTCTCCTCCTCCGTCTCCCTACTGTCAGAGACGTACTCGGCCCTATCCATGCTGCCCTCCTCTTCCTCGGCTGGATTCCCGTTCGAGACGACAGAATACCAGTTGGTCCACTCCTGCACAAAACACAGTCGGCAACGTCAGGCGGTGGGACAAGAAAAGCAATAAATCTAAGAAGATTAAAAGCACTCGACAAGATGTGCCCACCTCATTCGGAGGAGGATTATCGGCGCGGAAGGGCTTCACCCGCTGGGCTCCTTCGGGGTTGTCGCATGCGCCTGTGATGCCGCGGACCCATGCTCTCACAGTCTCCCCGGTCACGCACTCTGGATGAGACCGAGTGGAATCCGAAGGCCCCGCATAGTGCCACATGGCGTGGCGTCGGGCTTGTAGCGGCTGGATGCGCCGACCCAGAAAAGTCTCTAGCAGGTCCGTGCCGGTGACTCCCTTGCGGACGATGGCTATCAGCGCGTCGACCAAAGGCTGGCTCTGGATCCTTTCCCCCTTTGAGAGCGCAAGCTGTCTGGGAGGGCCCAGACGGTCTAGGCTAAAAGGTGGCAACCCACTCGAAGCATTCGGACAAGCAATGTCCTAGCAATAGAACCAGGTCGATTGCAAGTTCCTAACTGACTCGGACAACTGGAGAGGGGGGTAGCTATTCTTTGTTTTCTTCTGGAAGCCTAAACCCCCGCTGAGCTGGAGGAGATGGGTCTTATCGTCCGACTGGCTAAGCTTTGTGCCGGTTTGGGACCTAGAGGAGAAGACGTACATAAAGAGCCCCCAGTGGGGGGGACATCCAATAAAGCACTCGCAAAGGGTGACGAATGCGGCAAGGTGGGCTATTGCGTTCGGAGGAAAATGATGGAGCTGCGCCCCGAAGTAAGTCATGATACCTCGGAAGAAGGGGTGGGGAGGCAAGGAGAAGCCCCTGAACACATGGCTGAGCAGCAGAACACGCTCCCCATCCTTCGGTGCCGGCTCCGTCTCGCCCTCCGGCAGCCTCCACGACTTGTTGACGATCATGTCGTGCTCCACCAGCTCCAGCAAGTCGTCCTCTGTCACCGTGGAGGGGAGGAAATCCCCCTGGATCCAACCCGCCGACAGTGCCCGCTGTCGCCGCTGAGCAGGGGCCGCCCCCTTCTTCTTCTTCTTCTGCGACTCGAGTTTGCTGGTCTGCCCCTTCGTCATGGCAAAGGCAACAGGTCCGCAGAGGAGGACAGGAAAGAGGAGGCTTAGGGCGTGTAGAGAGCTGCGGGAGGAGCGGGGTTAATGCGAGGAAGATGAGCAGCGCAACAAGAAATCCCGCCGGAGAGGCTTAAATAAGCTTCCGACTGGGTCACTAACAGGTGGACCTGAAATCTTATCTCCTCGACCGGCTGCTGCGATGTTAGTGGAGAAGATAAAGGCGCGGTAATCGAGGTGGCAAAACGTACTCGATGGCGATGTCGTCATCCCCGCTGAGCTTGCGGCAACCGAAATTTGAGGATCCCAGAAAATAAAAAGATTCCGCAAGATATGATGGCATGAAAAGATTCCCGGAAAATCAGTTTGACCAGTCACATCGAAAGATTCCGCGGAAGCACTCGGGCCCTGACAGTTTGTTTCACTGGTATATTCACTCGGATCACTGGTCGAAAGGATAAAATGGATCAAGGCAAACAATGCCTAAGTCACATCCATACCAGTCTGATCCATACTCCAGACATCACTTCGTCGTTCCAACCCCGATCCATTCTGGGACTAATGATGGGGTTATAGTCCAAGGGTAGGGTCATAGGCCTGCCCTATAGGTCTTACCCAAAGACTACCCTTCATAGAGAACAAGGCCCTTAGACAGTTCCGACTGAACTAAGGACTCCCCCATCATCCAGTCGGGGACGAGCACTCGGAGCGTATTTAACGTACCGACTAGATTCCACTCTGTACATCGTAACCTCCCAGGAGGGCAACGGTCATACGTTTTCATACACCATTATTAACATTTAAGGCATACGTTACCTGTAATGTAGGAATTAATTCGCCACTATTCCACCCTTGTCCACCGGGCCATTATGAAGGGCAGCGTACTCTATATAAGCCGCCCTTCCCCAGTAGTGCAGGGGTTGGCATTTACTGTAATCCTATATTCCACTTGACACTAAGCTCCCAAGAGCACTAAGACATAGGGCTTTTACCTCCACCGTAGAGGGGCCTGAACTCATACATCCTCGCTGCAGCTAAGGCTCTGCCAATCCTTTCGTACCCTACACATCTACTGTCAGACTTATACCCACGACAGCGCTCGCCTCTTAATATCCTTTACCTGTACCTGCAACTGGTGTTGTAGTAATCTGTGATCCACAGGGGACTCGACAATCTCATTTCCAGAGGTATCAAGACTAGCAAAGCTTAATGGGTGAGGAAAGGTTAAGTGGTGAGGCTGCAACAAGCGACTAAGCAATATATGAGGTGATATCTTATGAGTACAAGAATAAAGAGGAGTATGATCTATGCACAGCGGATGGGAACTACTGATGATCAAATGAATGATCCTGAACACATACTTACATCAAACATAACCCCACCGTGTCCTCGATCGGAGAAGGGGCTCGCGAAAGAGACAGTCACAGTTACGCACTCAGTTGGCATATTTAATTAAGTTAACTTCAAGTTGTCTAGAACCAGTGTTAAACAAAGTTTCCATGTTGCCACATAACAGCGGGCATGGCTTTCCGAAAGATTTAACCCTGCAGGGGTGCTCCAACTAGTCCATCACAAACTATCACACGCTGCGATGGAATGACCTCGATCAGGGAAACCCGTGATCTCCTTGGATCCCTATTATAAAACCTCAACCTCGCACAAGACACTCGATAAAGGTAAAACAAGTCCAGCAAGGCCGCCCGACGTGTTGACGATCCCGATAGGAGCCGCGTATCTCGTTCTCAGGACACGACAGATAAGCTACGCATATGGTGGCCTGATAGAAATCACACAAGTTGCCCTGGGTTGGCCCCGCACAGTGCTCTGTTTTGGACCAACACCATCAGCACTAGCCCTCCCTGTATTATGTGGAATTACTCGTCGGGTAGCGCTAACTCCCTATGCTTTCAGTATTAACAAAATTATTATGTTGGGAAAATATAGTACCATTGTTTGGCCTTGCCAGACGAGCTTTATCCTATAACGAGAATATAGGGGGGTCCCCGTAACAACCCCAAGCATGTTAGGAGCGCTTATTTATGGAACATAACACCAGTAGCCGAAACTAAGGGGGCGAAGGTGGAACAAAACACCAGGCCAGAAAGGCCGAGCCTTCCACCTTTTACCAAGTATATAGGTGCATTGATTTAAATAGCAATTAATATGGTGACATAACAAGGAACCCATGTTATCACATGGAAGCAACTGCACCTGCAACTAGCAACGCAAACACATTCTTAAGCAAGCGGTAACATAGCCAATCGGTGGTTTGCTAGGTTGTGAACAGGTGGAAGGTTTTCATGGCAATGTTGGGAGGCTGATATTTAACAGGTGGTAGGCAACGAGACATAATGATAGAAATGATAAAACTAGCATGGCAACGATGGTAATGGTATCTATGGAAATGGTCATCTTGCCTGAGATCCGGCTTGGAAGAATAGTGACTCCATGAAGCACACGAACCGATGTAGTCGAACGGGTCCTCACATTCTGACACGCTTGCGGAACTCTATCGAGACGAAGCAAACTAGAAACAAGCATCAACACAGATATTCACCAGATCACATGCACGACAAGATCTAATCCACATATGATGCATGGTCAGTTGAATATATGCAAGACATGGCATGCCAATTCACAACAATCAAACACTACACATTAAGTGAAGTTCAATATGCAACGAGTTGCATATTGATGAAACTCCACATACGAATTATTTAGTTTTATCCCGATTAGGTACACGACAATACTAATTGTGGTTAAACATGGCAAGAGGTGAAGCGTTACTAAGCTATCTATCTAGGCATTTTAAATAAGGTCGGAAATGACATATAGCATCTCCGGACTGACCTCATACGTTAAATTAGAATTATGTCCAGATCTGAACTAACATGTTTTAATATTTTTTAAACAACAAAATAAAGTGGTTCACGTGAAACTACACATCCTTCCAATCAATTTACACATAGAGAACATCTCCAACGGAGCTACGTTCAAAAGATACGAACACCGCAAGATATGATGGCACGAATGCAATATGTCTGCAATGACAGTACAAGCATTACAAACCAAGAAGGCAGCAACATATTATGAAACTACACGAGATTCTAAGCAATTTTCATATAGGAAACGATCAAAACAAAGCAACGGTTCAACAAATACAAGCTACACAAGAAATAGTCATAATCTGCACAAAACAACAACATGGCATTTTCTACACCCCAAAACAACAAGCTACATAAATCTGAAATGCTCAAACAAGAAATGAGGCGGAAGTGGTCAAGATGCACTACAACATACTACTAATAACATCTAGCATGGAAGCATGGATCACTAGGAAAAGAACTCACAAAATGGCATCTCACACACAGTTTCAGACTTGTGAAAATATTAGTTTTGACAATGCAGTTTTTGATCTGAAGGCATAGTGATAGCAGCAAAACTATATGCTACGGGGCTCCAAATGGCATGAAAATTCACAACATGCTAGAGAATCTTGAGGACTACAACTAACTACATTGCACCAACCCCAAATGAGTTGTAGATTACCAGAAAAACTCATTGCAAGGTAGCAACAAAATATAACAGATTTGAGACTTGGAAATATTTCAGCATCTCCAAATCAGCACTATTTTTTTAGCATGTTGACAACACGCAAACAACACCTAAACATGGATTTCTATTGCAACCAAAATTACCAGAGGCTAGCCTACACATCCAAGGGCATAACTCTAGTTGAAAACTCGTCCATATCATGCACGAAATAAATCCCACAAAATAAACAAAAGGGCAACATGGCAAAATATCGCGCGCACTAACTTGCTCAAAAGCTAAAACTAAATGCACAGTTAAATTCTATGGATTTTCTACCCCGAAAACATATATAACATGTGGGGTTGCAAAATCAAAATAACGCCACACATATATGCGAGAATATGTCCTAAACATGGCATAGAAAACTAGAGATGGAACTTACATGCAAAAATAAAAACAACTACTGTGAAATACATGGCAAAGGGTCCCGAGCAAGACAAACATTTTATCTATGGTATTTGAACAATCCGGACACGCGCAAAATGAATACAGGATATCTAACATAATAGGACAACACGCAAATCTAGGCAAACGGCGAGTCAAACTACTCCAAACATGCATGCAAGTTGTAAAATCATAATCTACGCGAAATTATACACGAGTTACATATATAATACATTGCGATCCGACGCGCGGGCTAGAAACTACGGGCATTTGAAATATAACATAATTCCCTGAAATACTAATTTACACAAAATTCCTAAATGCTAAACGGGCCGAAACTGCGGGCGCAGTTTAACTATGACTTGCTCGGGGCGGGGCATAGCAGGCAGGGGGCAGCTCACCTTGGGGTGGGCCGACTCGGTTGGATCTGAAGGGTAACGTAGAAAAATTCAAACTTTTTCCTACGCCATATTCTGGTATTCCTATGGAGAAACCAGCAACGAGAGAGGGGTGATAGCGTCTTCATACCTTTGAAGATCGCTAAGCGGAAGTGTTGCTAGAGCGCGGTTGATGGAGTCATACTCGCTGCGATTCAGATCGAGGTGTGATTCCGATCTAGTGCCGAACCACGGCACCTCCGCGTTCAACACACGTGCAACCCGGTGACGTATCCCGCACCTTTATCCAGCAAGGAGGAGGGAGAGGTTGTGGAAGAGCTCCGGCAACACGACAGCGTCATGGCGATGGAGCGACGAGGTATCCCGGCAGGGCTTCGCCAACCACCGTGGGACAGGAGGAAGAAGAGAGACAGTGCTGAACCGAGAGAGAGAGAAATTGGCGTGTCTCCAATGGCCAAAACCCCCACTATATATAGGGGGGAGGGGAGGGTGGCGCCCCCCTTAGGGTTCCCACCCTCAAGGGGTGCGGCAACCATAGATGAGGCAGGAGGTGGTGGCGAGGAGGGGAGGAGCGGGTGGTGCACCCCCTGGTGGGCCTTACGTGCGCTAGGGTTCCCCCCTTTCCCTCTCTTAGGCACCTTGGGCTGGGTGTGGGGGGCGCACCAGCCAACCCAGGGGATGGTTCCCTCTCACACTTGGCCCATGTAGCCTCCCGGGGCTGGTGGCACCGCCCGGTGGGCCTCTGGAACCCTTCCGGTGGTCCCGGCACATTGCCGGTGGTGCCCGAAACATTTTCGGCGTCCAAACCCATCCATCCAATATATCAATCTTTACATCCGGACCATTCCGAAGCTCCTCGTGACGTCCGGGATCTCATCCGGGACTCAAACAACCTTTGGTAACCTCGTATAACAATTCCCTATAACCCTAACATCATCGGACCTTAAGTGTGTAGACCCTACGAGTTCGGGAGGCATGCAGGCATGACTGAGACACCTCTCTGGGCAATAACCATCAGCGGGGTCTGGATACCCATGGTGGCTCCCATATATTCCACGAAGACCTCATCGGATGAACCACGATGTCAAGGATTCAATCAATCCCGTATACAATTCCCTTTCTCTATCGGTATGGAACTTGCCCGAGATTCGATCGTCGGTATCCTATATCTTGTTCAATCTCTTTACCGGTAAGTCTCATTACTCGTTCCGTAGCACATCATCCCGTTACTAACTCCTTAGTCACACTGAGCTCATTATGATGATGTTCTACTGAGTGGGCCCAGAGATACCTCTCCGTCACACGGAGTGACAAATCCCGATCTCGATTGGTGCCAACCGAACAGACACTTTCGGAGATACCCGTAATGCACCTTTGTAGTCACCCAGTTACGTTGTGACATCTAATACACCCAAAGCACTCCTACGGTATCCGGGAGTTGCACAATCTCACGGTCGAAGGAAAAGATACTTGACATGAGAAAATCTTTAACATCCGAACAACATGATCTAGTTCTATGCTTAGGATTTGGTCTTGTCCATCACATCATTCTCCTAATGATGTGATCCCGTTATCAATGACATCCAATGTCCATGATCAGGAAACTTTGGTCATCTATTTATCAACGAGCTAGCGAACTAGAGGCTTGCTCGGGAGACATTGTGATCTATTCATTCACACATGTATTACTATTTCCTGTTAATAAAATTATAGCATGAACAATAGACGATTATCATGAACAAGGAAATATGATAATAACCATTTTTTTATTGCCTCTAGGGCATATTTCCAACAGTCTCCCACTTGCACTAGATTCAATAATCTAGTTACATTGTGATGAGTCGAACACCCATAGCATTGTGGTGTTGATCATGTTTTGCTCGAGGAAGAGGTTTAGTCAAGGGTCTCCAATATTCTGATCCGTGTGTACTTTACAAATATCTATGAATCCTCTCTAGACCTGGTCCTGGATGTAGTTGTAGCGGCGTTGGATGTGCTTGGTCTTCCGGTGAAATCTAGGCTCCTTGGCTATGGCAATTGCTCCAGTGTTATCACACAAGAGTGTCATCGGACCTGACGCGCTTGGAACCACTCCAAGGTCGGTGATGAACTCCTTCATCCAGATGCCTTCATTAGCCGCTTCTGAAACAGCTATGTACTCCGCTTCACATGTAGATGCTATCACGACATCTTGCTTGCTCCTGCACCAGCTCACTGCCCCACCATTCAAAACATAAACGTATCCGGTATGTGAGTTAGAGTCTTCCGGATCTGTGTCGAAGCTAGCATCGGCGAAACCCTTTATGGCGAGTTCTTCGTCACCTCCATAAACGAGAAACATCTCCTTAGTCTTTTTAGGTACTTAAGGAAATTCTTGACCGCTGTCCAGTGTTGCACACCGGGATCACTTTGGCACCTCCCCACGAAACTTATGGCAAGGTTTATATTAGGTTTGGTACACAGCATAGCATACATTAGAGAGCCTACGGCTGAAGCGTAGGGGACAATACCCATGTTCTCTCTATCTGCTGCCGTGGTAGGTGACTGAGTCTTACTAAATATCTTACCTTGTAAAACTGGCAAGAACCCCTTCTTTGAGTTTTCCATATTGAACTTCTACAATATCTTGTCAAGGTATTTACTTTGTGAAATACCTATGAGGCGTCTCGATCTATCTCTATAGATCTTGATGCCTAATATGTATGCAGCTTCTCCAAGGTCCTTCATTGAAAAACTCTTATTCAAGTAGGCCTTTATGCTCTCCAATAATTCTATATCATTCCCCATCAATAATATGTCATCCACATATAGTATGAGAAAAGCTACAGACCTCCCACTCACTTTCTTGTACAAACAGGCTTCTCCATAAACCTGTATGAACCCAAACGATTTAATCAGCTCATTAAAGCGAATGTTCCAACTCCGAGATGCTTGCACCAGCCCATAGATGGAGCGCCGGAGCTTGCATACTTTGCTAGCACTCTTAGGATCGACAAAACCTTCTGGTTGCATCATATACAACTCTTCCTTAAGATACCTGTTAAGGAACGCTGTTTTGACGTCCATTTCCCAAATTTCATAATCATGAAAAGCGGCAATTGCTAACATGATTCGGACTGACTTCAGCTTCGCTACTGGAGAGGAAGTCTCATCGTAGTCGACTCCTTGAATTTGTCGAAAACCCTTTGCGACAAGTCCAGCTTTATACACGGTCAAATTACTGTTTGCGTCAGTCTTCTTCTTGAAGATCCATTTATTTTCTATGGCTCGCCGATCATCGGGCAAGTCCACGAAAGTCCATACTTTGTTCTCATACATGGATCCTATCTCAGAATTCATTTCCTCAAGCCATTTGTTGGAATCCGGGCCCACCATTGCTTCTTCATAGTTCGAAGGTTCACCGTTGTTTAACAACATGATTTCCATCACAGGGTTGCCGTACCACTTTGGTGCGGAACGTACCCTTGTCGACCTTCGTGATTCAGTAGCAACTTGATCTGAAGCTTCATGATCATCATCATTAACTTGCTCTTCATTTGGTCTAGGCGCCACAGGAACAATTTCCCGCGCTGCGCTACTCTCCGGTTCGAGAGGGGGTACAATTACCTCATCAAGTTCCACTTTCCTCCCACTTACTTCTTTCAAGAGAAACTCTTTCTCTAGAAAGGATCCGTTCTTGGCAACAAAGATTTTACCTTTGGATCTAAGATAGAAGGTATACCCAATAGTTTCCTTAGGGTGTCCTATGAATACGCATTTCTCCGCTTTGGGTTCGAGCTTTTCTGGTTGAAGTTTCTTCACATAAGCATCGCAGCCCCAAAGTTTTAGAAACGACAACTTAGGTTTCTTGCCAAACCCTAATTCATACGGTGTTGTCTCAACGGATTTACACGGTGCCCTATTTCAAGTGAATGTTGCAGTTTCCAATGCGTATCCCCAAAATGATAGTGGTAATGTCGGGACCCCGATCCTAAGCCATAGGAATCCAGCCTGTAACACATCGCATCCCTTTGTGGTCTCACGCACGGTTAACTCCACGGCTGCAGCCTTACCTTAGCCGGGACCGTTTGCGTCTTTTGACTCACGTATGCGATAGTGTCGCTAGCAATCCAATGTCAAAGAACCCGGATCGACATGTCTAATCATAAACCAAAGTGGCAGTACCGCACAAGGACAGGCATACATGACCCAACAAAGCAGGTGTCGGTCATCAGCGTATGTAGACGAGTCATAGCAAGCTACAAGGACTCCATTACATCGCGTGACATTGCCCCAAAGGGGACAGACACAGCAGCTAAGAAGGACACATGCCGGTCAACCAATGTGTCCGGAGCAGTAGCGAACTACCAAGGCTCGTTGAATCACAAAGGGGCATTTCCTTGTAAGGAGTGCTACTAAAGTTCACGACTAGGTAATCGAACCCCATACATATCAAGTACGACACACGTACGGATGGCATACCGATATCTATAGATACATCGATGGCATCACAACATAACCATAAGCATACAACCTTTATTTAAGAGGCTCGGAAGAGCCACACACATAATATTACACATCAAGGGTCTCACGACCCATAATAGCAGTCATTCAGTTACAAGCCAGCGGAAGAGTTTAAACTGTCTGAGTACAGACAGGGCAACTAGAAGGCACATGGCCTGACTATACTACATATCCAACATAGGGCCAGATCGTAGCTGGGACACCAGCTACTCGTCGTCGTCGATGTCTACGAAGAACCCTCCATTAGGGTCTTTAGCAACCTCTGCAACATTTATTAAGCAAACATGAGTATGAAGGTACTCAGCAAGACTTTACGAGAACTAACTACTCATGCAAGGTATCAAAAGGTATTGTGGGGTTTCATGCGGGAAGCCAGCATTTGACTCGTGGCTAGACAACTTGCATTTTGAAATTAGTTTTGACAACTTGATTTCTCGCACAGGAGTCCACTAACACCACAACAATACACTATCGTGGAATCATTCCGCCTCCATACGGAAATGCCGTCCACGACACTCACGCTTATCTTGACAATTTTATGAGTAGCCATTGAAGTTATCTATGAACAACATATGTCTCCAAGTAGTCCATATCCGCGGACGCGACTATTCGAATAGATCATAACCCTGCAGGTGTGTACTTCGTCACACAAGCTCTCGCCACTTATCGCTATGTGCACGTCATGCACCTCGGCAACCTTCAAGCGGAAGCCCAGCGAGGGAGTCGGCCACGACCGTTAACCACACTAGTAGCTAGTCCAGGTTTATCGCCTATCTGAGAGTAACCCGTACGGAAGTCCGGCCGAAGTTTCCGCCACGGCCTCAAACGATGTGTGCAGGGTTCCCAAGCCCACCATCCGGGTGCCACTTGGTACACCGTGCCACTTCCTACCGCATCACGGCCCACCTCTCAGGTCAGCACCATGCACGGCCTCCAGCATTACTATAAACACCAGAAACTACTTGCACCTCCTGGACCGGGTACTACACGATTAATAGGCCGAGTGGGGTCATATTTTAGGGCCCAGCATGTGGTAGTATATAGTCTTGGAATACATACACGGAACTCAGTTCCTAAGGACGGTTCCAATGAAACAACCCGCCATGTAGTCCTACACAGCCTTTCACCGGTACCTTTACCAACTCAAGTTCAACACACAACCTTTGCCTACCGAACACATTCCACATTTCTGTTCATCTCCCAGATGACATACCATACACAACTCTAAGCATAGCATGCATAGCAGGATAAGGCACATCATAGCTCAAACAACTACCAGGTATGCTAGGTTGCAAGGTTTGGCTATTTACGGTGACAAGGTTAAGTCATGCAAAGGAAGTGGGTTCAACTATCGTGGCAAAAGCAGTTGAAGCATTTGATCTTAAATGCAATAAATAGGTGCAGGAGCAAGAACATGGGAATTATCGGGATGATGAAAAGGGTTGCTTGCCTTGTTGCTCAGAGGAGGAACAATATCCGTCAGACGGATATTCGCTGGAATCCGGGGGTGCGGAGCCTACCGAAATGAATGGCAACATTCAATAACAATCATATGCACTCAAAATGATGCATGAGCATGGCATGAGAATGCAAGGTGATAAGTTATTATTTTCAACATGTATTAGGTTTAGAGTTGATTTGAATCACATTCGAATAGCAATTCAAACGGGGTATTCTCGGATACCTGTTTAATTAGTTCGACCTGATGCTCAGATCAACTTGAAGTTAACATGCATGAAATGTCATGTTATGGTAGTGATTTGTAATTAGGACAGTGGTGAACATTGTAAATATAATGAAATTTGAATATTTTTGCAAATTCCATTTAAAAAGTGATTAAAAGAATTGAATTATTCCTTATTCCACAATTTAGGGTTCTGTAACTTTTTTAAACATGGTTGAAAATAGCATAATCAGAATCCTTGAATTTTTCTGATACTTTTTCATATATAAATTATTTTCATTGGAGTTACAGATTAATTTCTATGATTTTTACAATTTTTAGCAATTTCCTGAATGAGTTTTATACTGGAAATTCTATTTATTGCATCAGACTGAGAGCAGGTCAGCCGACCTGTTCAGGTCAAACCTGACAGGGGGGCCCCACTGGTCAGCCTCTCTGGGACTAATCCCGCGCTGACCATCCCTAACTGAGGTTTGACTTGGCCTTGGGCCCACTTGTCAGCGAGTGATTAGGTGCTGAGCTGCTGGGTTAGCTTTGCCACGTCGACATCCACCGGCGGCGAGGTCGTACTCGCCAGCGGGGAGCCTCCGGCGACCACCAGCACGGCGGAGGGGCTCGGAAACGGCGCACAGGGGGCCAAATGCTGCGCGGAGAGCACCAGAGGAACGACACATCTCCCGCAGCTCCATTTCTGCACTTAGTCGGGGCTGATCTGGCCGGAGATGACGCCGGTGATGAGCTTGGCGGCGGCCAAGGCTCGGGAGTCATCGGGGTCCTTGATTCAGAGGGATCTACGCTCGGTTCTTAGCTCCTACGGCATCTACGCGTCGACCTGAAGCTGTTGGTGCCCTCGGAAGGACGAGCTGATCACCGGAGGGCCACCGGCGACGAGCGGCAGCGGCGGTCCTCGTTGGGCCCTGGTGAAACTAGAGCTAGAGGAGGGGATCAACGGGAAAAACTTAGGGGAAATGACCGCATGCTCACGGGGAGTGCACATCAGAGCTTAGACGGCTCGGGGAAGGCCTGGGGGCGACGAATCGACGGGAGAGGTCCGGCGGCCGGAGGTGGAAGACGACGGCGTTGCGGGCGTTGCAGGGCTCGAGGAAGCTTCGGCTTCTGCAGAGATGACCAGGGTGACGAGGCGGAGCTAATGGCGTGCTCTGGGAGGGAATCCTATGGCTAGGGGCACGGGCAGCTCGAGCTCGAGCTCGGCTCTAATGGCGGAAACAAGGAGGAGGAGGAGATCCGGGAGGAGGAAGAGAACAGATGCGGGGAATGGATAGGGGAGGCCGTGGGGAGCTTATCCCCGTCGTCGCTAGCGCGAGGCGGCGGCCAGGCAGGCACGCAGGTGCGTGGCCGTGCCGGAGGGGGCGGCGGCCACCTCCTGCTGCCTACTGGCGCGAGCGAGGAGACGAGCCATGGATGGGCCGTGCCAGGCTTAGGCGATAGGTAAGGTTTTTCCATTTTTTTCTGTTTTTGTTTTTCTGTTTTGCTAATTATTGTTATGCTAATTAATTCAGCTCCAAAACAAGAAGTAAAACTATTTTAGACCTCCTGAAATATTTGTTATAATGTCCCCAACCATTTCCAAGGTTTTTAACATTTTTGGAAATTTATAGCTTCTGATTTCAAATTTAAAACTTGAAACCAGTAGCCTTTTTCATTTATTCAAAAAGCTTAAAGTGTCAAGAAAATAGTTTTCTCCAATGCTCATTTACTTTCATGATTTATCAGAAAGTTTGAACATTTCTTGAGGCCATTTTGGGTTCATTGATTTTGAACTAGTTTGAGATTTCCTTTAATTGAAATGGTGGCTAGGGTTTTGAGTTTTTCCTTTGCCACTTTGTTGTTTTTGTTGAAACTTCTTAGATGCAAATGCAAAGAAGACATGAGCACAATGCTATCTTGCTTAAGGATTAGGGATGTGAGAACTCACCCCCACTCCCGAGATTTAGAAGTCATCGGGAATAATGCAGGATACTCAAGTCGGAGACGATCCTCTCTTTCCCAAGTTGCCTCCTTTTCAGAATGATTTGACAATTGAACTTTAAGAAACTTGAGGTTTCGACGTCGAGTGGTACGCTCAGCTTGATCAAGAATACGCACGGGGTATTCTCGGTATGAAAGGTTATCTTGGAGATCAAGCGTTTCGTGGTCCACTTCACGGATAGGATCCGAGAAGCAACGCCTGAGTTGCGAGACGTGAAAAACATCATGAACCTTGGAAAGATGCGGAGGAAGTTCCAACTGGTAGGCAACTTCTCCTCGTTTGGCAAGAATGCGAAAAGGACCAATGTAATGAGGAGCCAATTTGCCCTTGATACCGAATCGATGGGTACCCTTCAAAGGTGTAAACCGAAGGTAAGCCTTCTCATCAACTTCAAAGGTCACAGCCTTATGATGACGATCATATTGGCTCTTTTGACGAGACTGGGCTGTTTTCAACTTTTCACGAATAATGCGAACCTGCTCTTCTGCATCCTGGATCATGTCCGGGCCAAAGAGTTGCCTCTCTCCGGTTTCTGACCAATTAAGAGGGGTTCGACATCTTCGTCCATAGAGAACTTCAAAAGGGGCTTTGCCCAAGCTTGATTGATAACTATTGTTATAAGCGAATTCGGCGAATGGAAGACACTTCTCCCAATTCATACCGAACAAAATAACGCAAGCGCGGAGCATATCTTCTAGGATTTGATTCACTCTTTCTACTTGACCACTTGATTGAGGATGGAAAGCAGTGCTAAAAGATAAGTGAGTCCCCATGGCATTCTGAAAACTTTCCCAGAAGCGAGAAGTAAAGATACTTCCACGGTCCGAGTTAATTTCCAGGGGAACACCATGAAGAGACACTATTCAAGAGATATATAACTCTGCTAGCTGGCTAGCTGTTATACTCTCACGAACAGGAAGAAAATGAGCCACTTTGGAAAGACGGTCAATGACCACAAAGATAGCATTATTTCCTTTCTTGGTGTTGGGAAATCCGGTAATGAAATCCATGCTAACTTTATCCCATTTCCATTCAGGAATAGCTAGAGGCTGAAGGGTGCCAGCAGGCCTTTGATGTTCTGCCTTAACTCGACGACAAACGTCGCAGTTAGCAACGAACTCAGCAATTTCTCTCTTCATCCTAGTCCACCAGAACCTCTGGCGTAGGTCCTGATACATCTTAGTACTACCGGGATGAATGGTGAGAGGAGAATCATGAGCCTCCTTAAGTATTAACTCCCTTAGATGTGGGTTCTTAGGAACCACTAAACGATTCTGGAAGAACACAACACCTTGATCATTCATGGAAAATTCTTTAGTGTTTCCGCTAAAATATTCTCCTTGATCCGTGATATACCCTTGTCACGCTTTTGGCCAGCTATAATTTGATCCTTAAGAGTAGGCTTCGCCACCAGGGTAGAAAGGAATCCTTGAGGAACAATATGAAGATTCAACTTCCGAAAGTCCTCATGGAGATGTGGTTGACCTTGTTCTAGCATCAAATTGTTACAATAAGATTTACGACTTAGTGCATCGGCCATAACATTGGCCTTCCCCGGGGTGTAAGTTATCCCTAAGTCGTAATCCGAGATCAACTCAACCCACCGTCTTTGCCTGAGATTGAAATCCGGCTGGGTGAAGATATATTTCAGACTTTGGTGATCAGTGAATATTTCGCAACGATTACCCAAAAGGTAATGTCGCCAGGTTTTTAGTGCATGGACCACAGCTGCAAGCTCAAGGTCATGTGTGGGATAATTATCCTCATGTGGACGCAACTGTCGAGATGCGTATGCGATCACATGACGATCTTGCATGAGAATGCAACCTAACCCTTGTCGCGAGGCGTCGCAATAGATAACAAAGTCCTTAGAAAAATCTGGTGGTAGCAACACAGGTGCGGAACTCAGGCGTCTTTTCAGTTCCTGAAAACTATGCTCACACTGTGGTGTCCACTCGAACTTTTTATCCTTCTTGAGGAGTTCAGTTAGAGGCTTTGCAACCTTGGAGAAATTCTCGACGAAGCGGCGACAATAGCTCGCTAGACCAAGAAAACTCCTAACTTGCTTAACCGATTCAGGTTGAGTCCAATCAAGGATAGCTTGAACTCTCTCGGGATTGACAACAATACCCTTACCAGAGATTACGTGGCCTAGATAGGTCACTTCTGGTAACCAGAATTCACATTTTGAAAATTTGGCATAAAGGCGATGCTCTCGAAGTTTCATCAATACCAGCCTTAGATGCTCGACATGTTCTTGTTCATTCTTCGAGTAGATGAGAATATCATCGAGGTATACTACGACGAATTTAACCAAATACTCCATGAAGATTGAATTCATCAGCCGAGAGAAGGTGGCTGGGGCATTGGTTAAACCGAAGGACATAACGGTGTACTCATATTGGCCATAACGAGTAACAAAGGCCGTTTTTGGAATGTCCCCGTTCTTAATCTTGATTTGATGGTATCCCAACCTCTAATCCATTTTGGAGAAGACTGAGGATCCAGCGAGCTGATCGTACAAGTCGTTGATCCTGGGGAGCGGATACTTGTTCTTAATGGTGACCAGATTAACTGGTCGATAATCTACAACCATCCGATCCGTTCCGTCTTTCTTCTTGACGAAGAGGATGGGGCAAGCCCAAGGAGAAGAGCTAGGACGAATGAAACCTTTGTTCAAAGCCTCATCTAATTGCTTCTTAAGTTTGGCTAGCTCCAGGGGTGCCATCTTATAAGGTCTTCTGGCTATTGGAACAGTTCCCGGAACAAGATCTATCACAAACTCTACATCTCTGTCAGGTGGAATTCCTGGCAGTTCCTCTGGAAAAACATCCGGGAAGTCACGAACTACCGGGATGTCTTCAAGTTCCGGAAGAGGGTTGGCATTTAGGGAATAGATTTGGCATTTGGCAACTCGAGTAGAGACATTTACTATCTCACCCGAGGGATGGATAAGTTGGAGATTTCTAGAATGAGTATCAATCTTGGCATAGTGAGCTGACATCCAGTCCATGCCCAAGATGATATTAATATCCGAAGATTTCAATGCTATCAATGAGGCTAGAAAAACTAGCCTGTCTACTAGAATTTCATTGTCATAGGTTATCCTAGAGGTTTGCCATTTACTACCAAGGGTTTGGACAACCAATGGGATTGGCATATCACAAAATGACATGTTATGCAACTGTGTATAACTTTCCGAAATGAAGGAATGAGAAGACCCAGTGTCAAAGAGAACGGACGCTGGGTGATGATTAACAAGAAGCGTACCCAGCATGACGTCGGGATCCTCTGCAGCTTCTTCTGCTGACACATAGTTCACACAGCCACGTGCAGGAGTTGGCTTCACATAATAAGCTTTGCCCGACTTGGCCTGCCCGACGGACCTTCCGGGTTGCTTGGCACCCACATTCTTAGGACACTCACGGGAATAATGCCCTGGTTCTCCACACTTGTAGCATATCACCTGGTTGGCACGTGGTGGAGCATTGCTAGCTGGACCACCACAAGCTTTTGCGGGAGGGTTGGCCTGATTCGTCTGAGGCGCCACGTAGGATGGCCTCGGAGTGTATCTTGGCGGCAGAGAACTGTTTGGAACCCACAGCCTGCGTTTTGGAAACGCGGAACCAGAAGATGAGCCAAAGTCACGGGAGTGCTTCCTTGTGGCTTCGAAGTTAGTATGACCAGTCTCCGCACTGATCGCTTTGTTGACCAGAGCTTGAAAACTTGCACACTCATGGAGGCGCAGGTCTCGACGGAGCTGAGGGCTCAGACCCTTACGGAATCTTGCTTGCTTCTTGGCGTTAGTAGACACCTCCTCTGTTGCATAGCGGGCGAGGTTACCGAACTCGCGGCTATAGGCATCCACAGACAACTTGCCCTCAGTGAAGGCACAGAACTCCTCTCTCTTTCTGTCCATCAGGCCCTCTAGAATATGGTGCAGACGAAAAGCTGCACTGAAGTCTGCCCACGTGGACACTGGTTCAGCGGGACGCATAGCTTCAAAATTCTCCCACCACAGATTGGGGGGTCCCTCCAGGAAATACACCGCAAAGGTCACCTTGTCGGCCTCAGACACATTCGCCGAGCGAATCTTGCGTGAGATGCTGCACAGCCAGTCATCAGCGTCGAGGGGATCGACGGAATGATGAAACTTTGGAGGATTCAGCTTCACAAAGTCATTGAGGGACACTGCAGCATTCCTAGGCTGTCGAGCCGTATTCTGCTCAATACGCTCTAGCAGTCGGTTGGTCTGCCTTTTGTTTCTTTCTGCCTCAAGCATCACTTCTACCAGAGAAGGTTCAACCTGGTGAACACCATCGTGACAAACAAACTCATAGCTTAGACCAATATCATATCAATACTAGCTATGGATTAAGAATGTACTGAACACACGGAATGCGGAAATGAATATCCGAACAACCTGGTAACAAGCAACTGCTATATATACACCATGGTTCATACACACCCTTACATAGTTCAGTACAAACTTACTCGAAGAGCAAACTACTGAAATGGTGGAACTACTCATCAGAGGCTTACAAGCTTCCTATACATTATTTATCTAGGCCTCCGGAATTCATTTCACATTACTACCATACTTCACAAGTCACGCAGGACTGTGAACGTACGGCTACTACCATACTATCCTTCCGCTCACAGCTCAGGCATCTGCATAGAACATCTCATAGAGATTACCTCCATGACCTGGAAGCTCAACCTGCGGATCAGGAAACACTCTAGCCTGAGATCCCTGGGATCCATAAGGACACGGATGTGGCCTTAGTCCCCTGACTGGTGGCAAGAGGGGTACCCGAAGAGGTGTGACTCCTCCTATAGCTGGCCAGTCAACGTGGGCCGGAAGATGGGTTCTAACAGGGTTCAGCATCTCCATCTCTCCATACCCTGTCTGGACTACCGGCGCCAGCTGCGTCAAAGCTGTCCACAGATGGGCACGGGTAGCATAAAGCTCCATGCGGAGAGCACGAGCATCCCTGTCTCTGTTCTCTAGCATCTCAACAGTGGACTGCAGAAGTGGATCCTCCATAGAAGAATCAAAATAGACTCCACTGAGGTATCCCTCTTCACCAGACTGAGAGGCCGGAACATAGCAGAACTCTGAATTCTGCAGCAGTGCATGTCTCGCTCTCATAATAGTCTGCATTGAATAGGCAGCATCGTGTACTGCCATGTCAACGGTGACCCCCAACCCATAGGACCAATGGATTCGCTTCTCAGCTCCAGGGTAGTCTGGAAATACCCTAACGGTGCAGATGTACTGGCTCTGGTTGAAGTCTCGGTACTGTTCCTCCACTGTGTACTTGGGGTACCAGCGGTAACCGCACACCGACATCACCCTGACCAGCATGGCCGTATGACCCGGTACATCAATGCACCTGGTCAGACGTACCACCTGACGAGAAGGACGGCCAGGCATCTGTAAATAGAGAGTAATGCAAAAGCATTAGAGCTCTGAATGCAAAATTGGGCAACATAATAGCTGTAATTGCTCAAAACAAATTTTGAGACAACCCAAAAATGGAATAGCGTAACCACTCAACTATCAAGTTCAACTCTCTGATCATCAAACTTACTTCCTGCTTCCTAGGAATAAAAGAAACCCAATATCTCTCGACCCGTAGTCCTATAATCTACCGATCAGAAACACAAGCCTAGGAGAAGATGAGTAACCTAGTCCTTAATTCCCGCAGAAAAGACGAGGATGACCCGAATAGAATATCTTGAGAAGAGAACAAGAGTCTTACGTTCTCTTCCACAAACAATTCCGTTATATATAACTAAAGCAATTCTAGACTCAACTTCGACCAGTTTGGCTTAGTAATCCTACAATCAGTCAGGCTCTGATACCAACGCTGTCGGGAGCCCGATCCTAAGCCAAAGGAATCCAGCCTGTAACACATCGCATCCCTTTGTGGTCTCACGCACGGTTAACTCCACGGCTGCAGCCTTACCTTAGCCGCGACCGTTTGCGTCTTTTGACTCACGTATGCGATAGTGTCGCTAGCAATCCAATGTCAAAGAACCCGGATCGACATGTCTAATCATAAACCAAAGTGGCAGTACCGCACAAGGACAGGCATACATGACCCAACAAAGCGGGTGTCGGTCATCAGCGTATGTAGACGAGTCGTAGCAAGCTACAAGGACTCCAGTACATCGCGTGACATTTCCCCAAAGGGGACAGACACAGCAGCTAAGAAGGATACATGCCGGTCAACCAATGTGTCCGGAGCAGTAGCGAACTACCAAGGCTCGTTGTATCACAAAGGGGCATTTCCTTGTAAGGAGTGCTACTAAAGTTCACGACTAGGTAATCGAACCCCATACATATCAAGTACGACACACGTACGCATGTCATACCGATATGTATAGATACATCGATGGCATCACAACATAACCATAAACATACAACCTTTATTTAAGAGGCTCGGAAGAGCCACACACATAATATTACACATCAAGGGTCTCACGACCCATAATAGCAGTCATTCAGTTACAAGCCAGCGGAAGAGTTTTAACTGTCTGAGTACAGACAGGGCAACTAGAAGGCACATGGCCTGACTATACTACATATCCAACGTAGGGCCAGATCGTAGCTGGGAAACCAGCTACTCGTCGTCGTCTTTGTCTACGAAGAACCCTCCATTAGGGTCTTTAGCAACCTCTGCAACATTTATTAAGCAAACATGAGTACGAAGGTACTCAGCAAGACTTTAGGAGAACTAACTACTCATGCAAGGTATCGAAAGGTATTGTGGGGTTTCATGCGGGAAGCCAGCATTTGACTCGTGGCTAGACAACTTGCATTTTGAAATTAGTTTTGACAACTTGATTTCTCGCACAGGAGTCCACTAACACCACAACAATACACTATCGTGGAATCATTCCGCCTCCATACGGAAATGCCGTCCACGACACTCACGCTTATCTTGACAATTTTATGAGTAGCCATTGAAGTTATCTATGAACAACATATGTCTCCAAGTAGTCCATATCCGCGGACGGGGCTATTCGAATAGATCATAACCCTGCAGGGGTGTACTTCGTCACACACGCTCTCGCCACTTATCGCTATGTGCACGTCATACACCTCGGCAACCTTCAAGCGGAAGCCTAGCGAGGGAGTCGGCCATGAACGTTAACCACACTAGTACCTAGTCCAGGTTTATCGCCTATCTGAGAGTAACCCGTACGGAAGTCCGGCCGAGGTTTCTGCCACGGCCTCAAACGATGTGCGCAGGGGTCCCAAGCCCACCATCCGGGTGCCACTTGGTACACCGTGCCACTGCCTACCGCATCACGGCACACCTCTCAGGTCAGCACCATGCACGGCCTCCAGCATTACTATAAACACCAGAAACTACTTGCAACTCCTGGACCAGGTACTACGCGATTAATAGGCCGAGCGGGGTCATATTTCAGGGCCCAGCATGTGGTAGTATATAGTCTTGGAATACATACACGGAACTCAGTTCCTAAGGACGGTTCCAATGAAACAACCCGCCATGTACTCCTACACAGCCTTTCACCGGTACCTTTACCAACTCAAGTTCAACACACAACCTTTGCCTACCGAACACATTCCACATTTCTGTTCATCTCCCAGATGACAGACCATACACAACTCTAAGCATAGCATGCATAGCAGGATAAGGCACATCATAGCTCAAACAACTACCAGGTATGCTAGGTTGCAAGGTTTGGCTATTTACGTTGACAAGGTTAAGTCATGCAAAGGAAGTGGGTTCAACTATCGTGGCAAAAGCAGTTGAAGCATTTGATCTTAAATGCAATAAATAGGTGCAGGAGCAAGAACATGGGAATTATTGGGATGATCAAAAGGGTTGCTTGCCTTGTTGCTCAGAGGAGGAACGATATCCGTCAGACGGATATTCGGTGGAATCCGGGCGTGCGGAGCCTACCGAAATGAATGGCAACATTCAATAACAATCATATGCACTCAAAATGATGCATGAGCATGGCATGAGAATGCAAGGTGATAAGTTATTATTTTCAGCATGTATTAGGTTTAGAGTTGATTTGGATCACATTCGAATAGCAATTCAAACGGGGTATTCTCGGATACCGGTTTAATTGATTCGACCTGATGCTCAGATCAACTTGAAGTTAACATGCATGAAATGTCATGTAATGGTACTGATTTGTAATTAGGACAGTGGTGAACATTGTAAATATAATGAAATTTGAATATTTTTGCAAATTCCATTTAAAAAGTGATTAAAAGAATTGAATTATTCCTTATTCCACAATTTAGGGTTCTGTAACTTTTTTAAACATGGTTGAAAATATCATAATCAGAATCCTTGAATTTTTCTGATACTTTTTCATATATAAATTATTTTCATTGGAGTTAGAGATTAATTTCTATGATTTTTACAATTTTTTGCAATTTCCTGAATTAGTTTTATACTGGAAATTCTATTTATTGCATCAGACTGATGTCAGCAGGTCAGCCGACCTGTTCAGGTCAAACCTGACAGGGGGCCCCACTGGTCAGCCTCTCTGGGACTAATCCCGCGCTGACCAGCCCTAAATGAGATTTGACTTGGCCTTGGGCCCACTTGTCAGCGAGTGATTAGGTGTTGAGCTGCTGGGTTAGCTTTGCCACGTCGACATCCACCGGCGGCGAGGTTGTCCTCGCTGGCGGGGAGCCTCCGGCGACCACCAGCACGGCGGAGGGGCTCGGAAACGGCGCACAGGGGGCCAAATGCTGCGCGGAGAGCACCAGAGGAACGACACATCTCCCGCAGCTCCATCTCTGCACATAGCCGGGGCTGATCTGGCCGGAGATGACGCCGGCGACGAGCTTGGCGACGGCCAAGGCTCGGGCGTCATCGGGGTCCTTGATTCAGAGGGATCTACGCTCGGTTCTTAGCTCCTACGGCATCTACGCGTCGACCTGAAGCTGCTGGTGCCCTCGGAAGGACGAGCTGATCACCGGAGGGCCACCAGCGACGAGCGGCAGCGGCGGTCCTCGTCGGGCTCTGGTGAAACTAGAGCTAGAGGAGGGGATCGACGGGAAAAACTTAGGGGAAACGACCGCATGCTCACGGGGAGTGCAGAGCAGAGCTTAGACGGCTCGGGGAAGGCCTGGGGGCGACGAATCGACGGGAGAGGTCCGGCGGCCGGAGGTGGAAGACGACGGCGTTGCAGGCGTTGCAGGGCTCGAGGAAGCTTCGGCTTCTGCAGAGATGACCAGGGCGACGAGGCGGAGCTAATGGCGTGCTTTGGGAGGGAATCCTATGGCTAGGGGCACGGGCAGCTCGAGCTCGAGCTCGGCTCTAATGGCGGCAACAAGGTGGAGGAGGAGATCCGGGAGGAGGAAGAGGACCGATGCGGGGAATGGATAGGGGAGGCCCTGGGGAGGTTATCCCCGTCGTCGCCAGCGCGAGGCGGCGGCCAGGCAGGCACGCAGGTTCGTGGCCGCGCCGGAGGGGGCGGCAGCCACCTCCTGCTGCCTACTGGCGCGAGGGAGGGGACGAGCCAAGGATGGGCCGGGCTAGGCTTAGGCGAGAGGTAAGGTTTTTCCATTTTTTTTCTGTTTTTCTTTTTCTGTTTTGCTAATTATTGTTTTGCTAATTAGTTCAGCTCCAAAACAAGAAGTAAAACTATTTTAGACCTCCTGAAATATTTGTTATAATGTCCCCAACCATTTCCAAGGTTTTCAACATTTTTGGAAATTTATAGCTTCTGATTTCAAATTTAAAACTTGAAACCAGTAGCCTTTTTCATTTATTCAAAAAGCTTAAAGTGTCAAGAAAATAGTTTTCTCCAATGCTCATTTACTTTCATGATTTATCAGAAAGTTTGAACATTTCTTGAGGCCATTTTGGGTTCATTGATTTTGAACTAGTTTGAGATTTCCTTTAGTTGAAATGGTGGCTAGGGTTTTGAGTTTTTCCTTTGCCACTTTGTTGTTTTTGTTGAAACTTCTTAGATGCAAATGCAAAGAAGACATGAGCACAATGCTATCTTGCTTAAGGGTTAGGGATGTGACAGGTAAGTAGGTAAGAGACATCATAGATCGTACCATTTCTAATAAAGTGCGATTACGACGTTCAGACACCCCGTTATGTTGCGGTGTGCCTCGCGGCATCAGTTGTGAAACAATTCCACACTTCCTTAGATGTGTGCCAAACTCGTGACTCAAATATTCTCCTCCACGATCAGATCATAGACACTTTATTTTTCTGTCAAGTTGATTCTCAACCTCACTCTGAAATTCCTTGAACCATTCAAATGTTTCGGACTTATGCTTCATCAAGTTGGTATATCCATACCTACTCAAATCATCGGTGAGAGTGAGAACATAATGATAACCACCGCGAGCCTCAACATTCATTGGACCACACACATCAGTATGTATTATTTCCAATAAGTCGGTTGCTCTCTCCATTATTCGTGAGAATGGAGTCTTCGTCATCTTGCCCATGAGGCACGGTTTGCATGTGTAAAATGATTCAAAGTCAAGACACTCTAACAGTCCATCAGTTTGGAGTTTCTTCATGTGCTTGACTCCGATATAACCAAGGCGGCAGTGCCACAAGTATGTGGGACTATCATTATCAACCTTACATCTTTTGGTAGTCACACTATGAATGTGTGTAACATCACGATCAAGATTCATCAAGAATAAACCATTCACTAGCGGAGCATGACCATAAAACATATCACTCATATAAATAGAACAACCATTATTCTCCGACTTAAATGAGTAGCCGTATTGCATTAAGCAAGACTCTGATACAATGTTCATGCTCAAAGCTGGTACTAAATAACAATTATTAAGGTTTAAAACTAATCCCGAAGGTAGATAGAGGCAGCGTGCCGACGGCGATCACATCGACCTTGGATCCATTGCTGACACGCATCGTCACCTCGTCCTTGGCCAGCCTCCATTTATTCCGCAGTTCCTTCTTTGAGTTGCAAATGTGAGCAACAACACCGGTATCAAATACCCATGAGCTACTACGAGCGCTGGTAAGGTACACGTCAATAACATGTATATCACATATACCTTTGACGTTGCCGGCCTTCTTATCCGCTAACTACATGGGGAAGTTCCGCTTCCAGTGACCTTTTCCCTTGCAATAGAAGCACTCAGTCTCAGGCTTGGGTCCATTATTTTTCTTCTTCTCGGCATCTGGCTTACCGGGCGCGGCAACGACTTTGCCGTCTTTCTTGAAGCTCTTCTTACCCTTGCCCTTCTTGAAACTGGTGGTCTTATTGACCATCAACACTTGTTGCTCTTTCTTGATTTCTACTTCTGTAGATTTCAGCATCGAGTACAACTCGGGAATGGTCTTCTCCACCCCTTGCATGTTATAGTTCAGCAGATAACCCTTGTAGCTTGGTGGGAGAGACTGGAGGATTCTGTCAATTACAGCGTCATCCAGAAGTTCGACTCCAAGCTGAGTCAGACGACCGTGTAACCCAGACATTCTGAATATATATATGCTCACTAATAGAACTGTTCTCCTCCATCTTACAACTAAAGAACTTGTCAGAGACTTCATATCTCTCGACCTGGGCATGAGCTTGAAAAACTAGTTCAGCTCCTAGAACATATCATATGCTCCGTGTTGCTCAAAACGCCTTTGGAGCCCCGTTTCTAAACTGTAGAACATGCCACACCTAACCAGAGAGTAGTCATTACTCCGCGTCTGCCAGACGTTCTGAACATCTTGGGTTGCCGTGGGAATAGGAGGGTCACCTAGCGGCGCATCGAGGACATAAGCCTTCTTGGATGCAATGAGGATGAGCTTCAAGTTGCGGACCCAGTCCGCATAGTTGCTACCATAATATTTCAGCTTGTTTTTCTATGGGAACGCATTGAAATTGAGGTTGACACGTGCATGATAACCCACAAGTATAGGGGATCGCAACAGTTTTCGAGGGTAGAGTATTCAACCCAAATTTGTTGATTCGACACAACGGGAAGCCAAAGAATATTCTCGAGTATTAGCAGTTGAGTTGTCAATTCAACCACACCTGAAAGACTTAGTATTTGCAGCAAAGTATCAGTAGCAAGGTAGTGTGATAGGAACAGTAGGAACGGCGACAGCAATAGTGACAGAGTAACAGTAGTAGCAACGACATCAACAGCGACAGAGTAAAAGTAGCAGCACAGTAACGTAGCAAGGACCAGTAGGAAAAGACTCGTAGGCATTGGATCGGTGATGGATGATTATGCCGGATGGTATTCATCATGCAACAGTTATAAGATGGAGGGATATGTAACTAGCTCCAGTTCGTCAATGTAATGTAGGCATGTATTCCGGATGTAGTCATACGTGCTTAGGGAAAAGAACTTGTATGACATCTATCGTCCATCCCTCCCGTGGCAGCGGGGTCCTAATGGAAACTACGGGATATTAAGGTTCTCCTTTTAATAGAGAACCGGAACAATGCATTAGCACTTAGTGAATACATGAACTCCTCATACTATGGTCATCTCCGGGAGTAGCCCCGGCTATTGTCACACCGGGGTTGCCGGGTCATAACACATAGTAGGTGACTACAACTTGCAAGATAGGATCTAGAACACACATATATTGATGAGAACATAATAGGTTCAGAACTGAAGTCATGGCACTCGGGCCCTAGTGACAAGCATTAAGCATGGCAAAGTAGTAGCAACATAAATCTCAAAACATAGTGGATACTAGGGATCAATCCCCATCAAAACTAACTCGATTACATGATAGATCTCATCCAACCCATCACCATCCAGCAAGCCTACGATGAGATTACTCACGAACAGTGAAGAGCATCGTGGAATTGGCGATGAAGAAAGATTAGTGATGAAATTGGCGACGATCTCCCCTCTCCGGAGCCTAGAACGGAGTCCAGATCTGCAATCCTTAGGAAGAACAGGAGGTGGCGGTGCCTCCGTATAGTAAATCGCAATGAACTCTTCTCCTTTATTTTTTTCCGAATGGAAGGGACTAAATAGAGCTGGAATTGGAGGCGGTGGAGCTCCTTGGGCCCCACAAGCCTGCTAGGCATGACCAGGGGGCGCCTGGTGGGCTTGTGGGCTACACGCTCCACTTCTCCAGTTGATTCTTGCGCCAGTATTTTTTATATATTCCACAAAAAATACTCGTAAATTTCCAGGTCATTCTGAGAACTTTTATTTCTGCGCAAAAACAACACCATGGCAATTCTGCTGAAAACAGCATTAGTCCGGGTTAGTTCCATTCAAATCATGCAAATTAGAGTCCAAAACAAGGGAAAAAGAGTTTGGAAAAGTAGAAACGACGGAGACGCATCAGTGCATTGTCCATTCGATCTACAATATTTGTAAAGACAACTTTTAGACTAAGTTCATGATAATTAAGCTCATCTAAACAAATTAAGTATGAACTCCCACTTAAACCAACATCCCTCTAGTCATCTAAGTGATACATGATCCATGTCGACTAACCCGTGTCCGATCATCACGTGAGGCAGACTAGTCGTCGATGGTGAGCAACTTCATGCTGATTGTATGCAACCATACGACTCATGTTCGGCCTTTCAGTCTCTCGTATTCGAGGCCATGTTTGTACATGCTAAGCTCGTCGAGTCAACCTAAGTGTTTCGCGTGTGTAAATCTGGCTTACACCCGTTGTATGTGAGCGTTAGAATCTATCACACTCGATCATCACGTGGTGCATCGAGACAATGATCCTTCGCACCGGTGCACACTTAGGGGAATACGTTCTCGAAATTTTATGAGGGATAATCTTATTCTGCTACCATCATTCTAAGCAATAAGATGAAAACATGATAAACATCACATGCAATCATATATTGACATGATATGGCCATTATCATCTCGGCTCCTTCGATCTCCATCTTCGGGCATCGCATGATCATCATCGTCACCAGCGTGATACCATGATCTCCATCATCATTATCTTCATCATCATGTCTCCATGAAGTCGTCACGCCAACTACTACTACTACTACTACTACTACTACTACTACTACTACTACAGCTAACCGTTAGCAATGAAGTAGAAGTAGTAAACACATGGCGTTGCATCACATACAATAAATTAAGACAACTCCTATGGCTCCAGCCGGTTGTCATACTCATCGACATGCAAGTCGTGAATCCTATTACAAGAACATGATAATCTCATAGATTACACATGTAACATCACATCCTTTGGCCATATCACATCACATGTCAAACCCTTCAAAAACAAGTTAGACGTCCTCTAATTGTTGTTGCACGTTTTACGTGGCTGATTTGGGTTTCTAGCAAGAACGCCTTCTTACCTACATGATAGCCACAACGATGATATGACAAATCTATTTACCCTTCATAAGGACCGTTTTCATCAAATCCAATCCGACTAGAGTGGGAGAGACAGACACCCGCTAGCCACCTTATGCACCGTGTGCATGTTAGCCGGTGGAACCTGTGTCACGTAAGCGTACGTGTAAGGTCGGTCCGGGCCGCTTGAGCCCACAATACCACCGGAAAAGAATAAGACTAGTAGCAGCAAGCAATTGACAAAATCAGCGGCCACAACCTTTGGTGTTTCTACTCATGCAAAGAATCAACGCATATAAAACCTTGCTCAGATGCCACTGAAGGGTAACATAGCAAAATTCAAAAATTTTCCTACGCCATATTCAAATCTTCCTATGTTGAAACCAACAATGAGAGAGGGGTGAGAGCATATTCATACCTTTGAAGATCGCTAAGCGGGAGCGTTGCTAGAACGTGGTTGATGGAGTCGTACTCGCTGCGATTCATATCGCGGTGTGATTCCGATCTAGTGCCGAACCACGGCACCTCCACGTTCAACACACATGCAGCACGGTGACGTCTCCGACACCTTCATCCAACAAGGAGGAGGGAGAGGTTGGGGAAGAGCTCCGGCAGCACGACGGCGTGTTGGCGATGGAGCGACGAGGTCTCCTGGCAGGGTTGTGCCAAGCACCGTGGGAGAAGAGGAAGAAGAGAGACAGGGCTGTGCCGAGAGAGAGAGAAATTGGCGTGTCTCCAATGGCCAAAACCCCCACTATATATAGGGGAAGGGGAGGCTGGCGCCCCCCTTAGGGTTCCCACCCCCAAGAGGTGCAGCAGCCCTAGATGGGGCAGGAGGTGGCGGCCAGGAGGGGAGGAGGGGGTTGCGCACCCCCTGGTGGACCTTAGGCCCACCTGCGCTAGGGTTCCCCCCCCCCTTTCCTTCTCTTAGGCGCCTTGGGCTGGGTGTGGGGGTGCACCAGCCCACCCAGGGGCTGGTTCCCTCTCACACTTGGCCCGTGTAGCCTCCCGGGGCTGGTGTCCTGATGACCCACAAGTATAGGGGATCTATCATAGTCGTTTCGATAAGTAAGATTGTCGAACCCAACGAGGAGCAGAAGGATCTGACAAGTGTTTTTCAGCAAGGTAATCTCTGCAAGCACTGAAATTAACGGTAAGAAGTAGTTGTGTGGTGAGATGATTCGTAGTAAGTAGCAAGTAACAAAAGTAACAATAGTGCATCAAGGTGGCCCAATCCCTTTTGTAGCAAGGAAAAATCCTGGATAAACTCTTATAGGAGGTAAAGCGCTCCTGAGGACACATAGGAAATTCTGTCAAGCTAGTTTTCATCATGTTCATATGATTCACATTCGCTACTTTGATAGTTTGATATGTGGGTGGACCGGTGCTTGGGTACTTCCCTTACTTGGACATGCATCCCACTTATGATTAACCCCTCTCGCAAGCATCCGCAACTACGAAAGAAGAATTAAGACAAAGTCTGACCATAGCATTAAACTAGTGGATCCAAATCAGCCTCTTACGAAGCAACGCATAAACTAGGGTTTAAGCTTCTGTCACTCTAGCAACCCATCATCTACTTACTACTTCCCAATGCCTTCCTATAGGCCCAAATAATGGTGAAGTGTTATCTTGTTGACGTTCACATAACACCACTAGAGGAAAAACAACATACAACACATCAAAATATCGAACGAATACCAAATTCACATGACTACTTATAACATGACTTATCCCATCTCCTCAAGAACAAAAGTAACTACTCACAAAGCATAATCATATTCATGACGAGAGAGGTAATGAAAAGCATCAAGGATCTGAACATATAAGCTTCCACCAAGTAATCCAACTAGCATGAACTACAAAGAGTAATTAACACTACTAGCAACCTTACAAGTACCAATCGGAGTCGCGAGACGGAGATTGGTTACAAGAGATGAACTATGGTTTTGAGATGAGATGGTGCTGACGAAGATGTTGATGGTGATGAGTCCCCTCCGATGAGAGGAGTGTTTGTGATGACGATGGCGATGATTTCCCCCTCCGGGAGGGAAGTTTCCCCGGCAGGATCGTCCTGCTGGAGCTCTTGATTGGTTCTGCTCAAGTTCCGCCTCGTGGCGGCGGCGAATCCTCCGAAAAGCCTCGTCTTTATTTTTTCTGGAACGAAACCCTTCTTGTAGCAAAAGAGGGGGGTCGGAGAGCCAAGTGGGAGCCCACAAGCCCCCTAGGCATGGCCAGGGGGGAGGCCGCGTCTAGCAGGCTTGTGGCCTCCTGCAGGCGCCCCTCTGGTACTTCTTCGTCCCAGTATTTTTTATAAATACCAAGAAAAATCCTTATTGATTTTCACGGCTTTTGGAGTTGCGCAGAATAGGTATCTCAAACTTGCTCCTTTTTCAGGCCAGAATTCCAGCTACCAGCATTCTCCCTCTTCATGTAAACCTTGCAAAATAAGAGAGAAAAGGCATAAGTATTGTACCGTGAAGTGTACTAACATCCAAAAAGCGATAAATATCAACATGAAAGCATGATGCAAAATGGACGTATCAACTCCCCCAAGCTTAGACCTCGCTTGTCCTCAAGCAAAAGCCAAGATATATAAACATGCCCACATGTTTAGAGAGAGAGGTGTCGAAAGAACAAGATACGAACATGCAGGCATCATGATCATTGTCAGAACGGCAATACCATCATATCATCTCTTATGCTAAAGTGAAAATTCCTGCACAAAGTAAAGCATGGATCAAGAACCTTACCGAGAATTAACAACCGATAGCCTTTAGTCATTGAAACAATTGCAACTTATCATAACATCAGAAAGAGTCATATAAGAGCTTGTAAAGGAAATCCACATACTCAATCATCCTTTTGTCTTCTACAATTGCTACAAATCACGTGGTACTCATGAGATCAAAGTTTCAGTCGGACACAGAGAAAGATAGGGGCTTATAGTTTCGCCTCCCAACCATTTACCTTAAGGGTAATGTCAACAATAATAATTCATGAATACTTACTTCCAAGTTGACATATGGATATGGATCTTTCCCTAGCAAATGACGTTAGCCAAGATAAAGGCGAAATAAGGAATTGGTGTACATCACCATGACTCTTTAAAGGGAAAAAAATAAAGGTACAAGATAGGCCCTTCGCAGAGGGAAGCAAAGGTTGTCATGCGCTTTTGAGGTTTGGATGTGTGTCCTCTTAGTGTGGAGGAACGTCACTTTATATTGCCTCCTGTGATAAAGAACTTTATTTTGCAGCCCGTCGCTTTTATGTCTTCCTCATCAAAGATTCGTACAAAGCTTATTTTCCACACACTAATAGATCATACATATTTAGGGAGAAATTTTTATTGCTTGCACCGATGACAACTTACTTGAGGGATCTTATTCAATCCATAGGTAGGTATGGTGGACTCTCATGTCAAAACTGGGTTGAAGGTTTATGGATGCACAAGTAGTATCTCTACTTGGTGCGGGAGTTTTGGCTAATATGGGGTGGAAGCAATCGTCACATGCTAACGGATCTCTAGTCATATAACATTGTTCGGAACTAAGCAAACACAATTCATTATGTTGTCTTCCTTGTCCAACATCTACTTCTAAGCATGTAATAGTTTAGTGAGTGTTCACAATCATAGATGGTGTTAAAGATGATATATTTATGTGTGAACCTCTCCTTCTTTATCAATTCCTATTAATTGCAACAATGACCAAGGTATACGTTTGTCTACCCTCAACAAGTTTCAATCATTGTCGGGGGGATAACCCCGGGATAGGCTCATCAAGCCCATTCCTTCATTTCCGGGCCAATGGACATGGACTTATGAAGATTCCCAAGGCCCAACTCTTTTGGCCAGCAAGGCATCACCTGCCGGCTATAGGATGAGGCGGCCATCTTTCTGGCCGGCCAGGCAACCCCTGCCAGCTAGAATCCAGGCGGCCTACTCTTCGAAGCCGGCCTAGTCCCGCCAGCCGGACTGGGGAGGAGGCGGCCTCACTTAAGCCGGCTGGCCAAGCAGGCTAGCCGACCGAGGATCACAAGTCACATCAGATCGTAGGTCAGGAAGAGACCTCACGATTAAAGGTAGCTAGGCGTTAGCAAAGGTACTGGATTAGGGTGCCCGACAGGTACGAGCGTCGGCGGCCACGCCGCTGACCTATCCCGGCTCTGATCCATCACCTAGCATAGTGTCGGACTGTCACACTCCCACTCCATTACTGAAGTCGGCATGGGGAACAACGGAGGCGGTCGTACTACCTGCGCACGAAGAATCTCGCGGGGCGATGCTTGACGTACAACGCGTGCTCAACGTCAACCTTACGCGAGAGCCTCATTGGCCAGCCAGCGGGTCCCATAGGCAATCGAGACCATGCAGCCGGCAAGCCCCCCATCGACAAGACAAGACCCTTCTGGGCCCCTGGCCAGCCGGCGAAGCTGCCAGCCGGGTCTCGCACTTGTACCCTTTATCCATATTGTGGGCCAACGGGTTCGTCTATAAAACCCCCCGGTCGCCCTCCATGCAAGGGGGCCGATCATTCACCAGTAATTCAACACAACACATTCACCAACCACAGAGAGAGAGGTAGAGACGAGCCGGCTACTCCCCTCTTCCTCCTCCCAACACAGCTCTAGGAGCGACATTCTACTACGTTCCTATACATCACAAACTCCGGCAGGATTAGGTTTATTATCTCTACGGAGAGCCCTGAACCTGGGTACATCGTGCGTCCCATGCGTGTACCAACCTCGTTCCCAGCGTCCACCTTTGTCCCTTCGGTTCTCACCGACTTTAGCCTACCTATGGCATATGTTGTGAGTATTCACCGACATTTGGCGCCCATCATGGGGCCGATCACGGCATCGGTTGGCTTTACGTGCTGGGCGGGGCCCCGCACATACAGCATCGGATGCATCGCGTCCCGATCAGTTTGCATGCCCGTGGAGCCTTCTTTCGACAAAGCGACACCCATGATGATCGACGTCCCCGTCCGCCATGCGGATTCGGACGAAGATTCTGATGACGAGGCGCTCCCTAGCATCGTTGCCACTGCTATGGAGAACCTCAGCGTTCTCTTCAGCGACCTTCGTCTCACCGACGGCCCGCGCTAGTTCGGGGAGGACTTTGATATTGAGGCACTCTACGCCAGCTTCAGCAGGCTCTCAATCGCTGAGATGCCTGCCCACGACGTATATCCCAGTAACATTCTCATCTTCTATGACCCTCCACCATCGGTGGGGTTCTTCTCCCCATACCACGTTGCTGCCGTCTCCAACACCGTGGTGGTGATGGTTATCAGCGCCGGCACCAGCACGGCTCCTGGCAAGGCCTCCACAGGCGCTGGCGAGCCCGCTGCTGCCATCGTTGATACTCTTCGGGACGCCATCGCCGGCCTGAAGACGCCAGTCACCGCTTCGGCCAACCCTGCTAACGCTCGGGCCTTGTTGGAGGAGGCTCGCAAGCGTATCTGGGAGGAGGGCATCACCGTAGCTTCGGCGAAACGTGGGTTGGAGGCTACGCAGCGCGAGTATAACCCCGCATACAGTCTCACTCCGATTTCCGAGGCCCCTAGCCGGCTTGGATCGGTCCGTAGCCGCGGCCGGTTCATCGCTGAGGTTCTAGGCGGTCATCTGCCCACCTACGAGACTCCCGCGGCCAACATGCGAGCAGCGCAGGCCGCCATGGAGGAGATGGCAAGCCTGGAAGGCGAGGAGCGCGCTTTTTAGGAGAAGCGGGTCAAGAACCTCCTTGACGCCGCCAACCAGCAACATGCCCGGCTGACCCCAGTCAGGCTCAGTCAGAGTCCCCTAGACCCAACTCCGGTGCATGCGGCATCCCTAGCGGCCAGCATCATGCAGAGGGATCTTCCTCGCATCGCCCTTCTGGCCGGAGAGGCGAGGGCATCCCCGACCGGCGCTCTCAGCGCCAGAGCGAGCACACTTTGGGCTTGCGTCGTGGAGGCTACGAGGGTGATTCGGAGTATGGGATTCCTCCCCCGCGGAGAACCCACGTCTCCGGCTCACGAGGAGCCTCCCCTCTCGCCACCAGGGCTGGCGCTCACGCCACCCAGGATGAGCGGGACGCCCGCCGGCGTCTCATCGTCCTGGCCCAGTTAGCCCTCCTAGAGGAAGACGGACCTGTCGGTCCGGCATGCTTCGGTCCCCGGATCCGAGGGGAGCCGTTCCCCCAAGGTTTCACCTTACCTCGGGATACGCCAAAGTACAACGGCACGACCAAACCAGAGGACTGGCTGATTGACTACACCACGGTTGTCGGCATCGCCAGGGGCGACAAGCGCGTAGCGGTCCGCTACGTAGCACTCATGTTGACCGGATCGGCCCGGACTTGGCTTAACAGCCTCCCGGGCGGCTGTGTCAACTCCTGGTTGGACTTCGAGGAGGCGTTTGTCCGCAACTTCACCGGCACCTACAAGCGGCCTGGCCGGCCCCGCGAGCTGGCCATGTTCGTCCAGAAGCCCGACGAACCCCTTAGCGACTACGTCACCTGATGGACTGAGCTCCGCAATTCTTGCGAGGGGGTGCATGAGGTACAAGCCATCCAATACTTCATCGACGGTTGCCGAGACGACACCCTTCTCAAGCACAAGCACATGTGCACGGAGCCCACCTATCTGGCGGTGCTCATGGCCAAGGCGGACAAATACACCACGGCCGACTCCGCAATGCGCATCAAGGTGACCGTCTCAGACAAGGTTGTGCGTACGCCGGCTACTCCCAATCCGGCTGGGGACAACCGAGGCGGCCAAAAAAACTACAAGCGCAAGGCGGATCAGATGAACCACCGCTCCAACAGCAAGTTGGTGGCCAATGTGGAGGGCGAAGCGTCGGCTCCTCAAGCAGGCCCTCCACGGAAGCGCCCCAACCGGAGCAACAGCAACTGGCTGCCCAAGCAGTACTTCGAAGAGCTGCTCGACACCCCCTGCAAGATACATTCTGGGGCGAACCCGTGTACTCACACCCTTCGACAGTGCAGCTTTGCACACCGGCCGTCGCAAGGAGATGGCTTGTCGGCTTCTCCAGGTGCGCAGGCGGCCCCTCGTTCACCGGCTCCCAACCACGCTCCGGCTCCGTGACCGCCGCCTCGCGACGACGGTCACCACCAAGACGACTACCCTCATCAAGACGGAGCGTTCGTCGTCTTCACCAGTGAAGGCGATGGCAAGCATAGCCTGCGCCGGAGGCGGCGTGAGGTAAACACCACAGTCCCCGCGGTTCCCAAGTACATGCATTGGTCTCACAAGCCAATCACATGGAGCCGGGTGGACCATCCTGCGGTGATGCCCAATCCGGGATCATACGAACTCGTCCTTGACCCCACCTTCGCATCAAAAGGCTCACCTGCCGATTCTCCCGGGTGCTGGTCGACGGCGGCAGCAGCATCAGCATCCTCTACCTCGACACTCTCCTCAAGCTCGGGCTCAAGGAGACAGACGTCCTACCAACCAGCACTGTCTTCCATGGCATCGTGCCTGGGCAGTCCTGCTCGCCTATCAGCAAGATCCAGCTGGACGTCCTCTTCAGTGACAAAGCCCATTTCCGCGGAGAGTCCATATGGTTTGTGGTAGTGGACCTCTACAGCCCATATCACGCGCTGCTGGGAAGACCGGCTCTGGCCAAGTTCATGGCTATTCCGCAATATGCCTACCTAAAGAAGAAGATGTCGGGTCCCAAGGGCATCGTCACTGTTGTGGGCGACTACAAGAAGTCGCTCGAGTGTGCCCAAGATAGCAGTCGCCTCGCTCACGCCTTGGTGATTGCTGAGGAGAAGCGGCAGATCGACCGGCTCGTGGCCCAGGCTACCGAGCAGCCGACGATTCCTTCTCCTCCGTCCCAATCGGCCGGCGAGGGCTCTTTCAGGCTGGCTAAAGAGACCAAGCAGGTCCCACTCGACCCGGCCAACCCGAAGCAGTGTGCCACCATCGGGGCTGGCCTCAGCCCCAAATAGGAAGGCGAGCTCGTCGACTTCCTCCGTGAGAATCGGGACATCTTTGCATGGTCCCCCAAGGACATGCCTGGTGTTCCAAGGAAGTATGCCGAGCACAAACTTCACATGCGACCGGATGCGAAGCATGTGAAACAACCCCTCCACCGCTTCGTCGAGGGGAAGCGGCGCACGATCGGAGAAGAAATCACCCGGCTCCTCGCAGCCGGCTTCATCATGAAGGTTTTCCACCCGGACTGGCTGGCTAACCCAGTCCTGGTGCTGAAGAAGAACAACACATGGCGAAGGTGTATCGACTACACTAGCCTGAATAAGGCCTGTCCGAAAGAACCTTTCCCGTTGCCTAGGATAGATCAAGTGATCGACTCCATCGCAGGCTGCGAACTGCTGTCGTTTCTAGATGCTTATTCAGGCTACCATCAAATCAAGCTGGATCTAGCCGATCGCCTGAAGACCTCCTTCATCACGCCCTTCGGGGCCTACTGCTACACCACCATGACGTTCGGTCTGAAGAACGCAAGTGCGACATTCCAATGCTGCATGCAGCTGTGCCTACTACCACAAATTGGCAGAAACATCCACGTCTATGTGGATGACATCGTCGTCAAGACGAAGCAGCACTTCAGCCTCCTCGACGACCTGCGGGAGATGTTCGCCAATTTGCGCGAATACAAGATCCGGCTCAATCCTGAGAAGTGCGTCTTCGGGGTACCAGGCGGCAAACTCTTGGGGTTCTTCGTGTCCGCCCGTGGCATCGAAGCGAACCCTGAGAAGATCAGCAGCATCGAGCGGATGGTGCGGCCGGCTAGGATCCTCGACGTCCAAAAGTTCGCCGTCTGCTTGGCGTCCCTCAGCCGGTTCGTCAGCCGGCTTGGCGAGAAGGCCCTTCCACTCTACCAGCTCGTGAAGAAGATGACAAAGTTCGAGTGGAACAACCAGGCGGACGAAGCCTTCCACGACCTCAAGCGGGTAATCTCGAGCCTGCCAATCTTGGCAGCCCCATCTGAAAGGGAACCCATACTCATATACATCGCAGCGACCACTCGCGTGGTTAGTGTAGTGTTGGTAGTTCAGCGTAAAGAGGAAGGCAAGGCCCTAACAGTGCAGCGCCCTATCTACTACCTTAGCGAGGTCTTGTCCGCCTCTAAGCAGAAGTACCCTCACTATCAAAAAATGTGTTATGGTGTTTACCTTGCTGCAAAGAAATTGAAGCAATACTTCCAAGAGCATGCTATCACTGTGGTGAGCGCTGCTCCGCTTTCAGAGATCATGGGCAACCGTGATGCCACTAGCAGAATTACCAAATGGTCCATCGCCATGGATGATCATGATATTCGGTACGAGCCTCGCACCGCCATCAAATCACAGGTGGTGACGGACTTCTTAGTCGACTAGGCGGAGACCCAGTTCGAGCCACCGCCTCCAGACTCTACGCGTTGGCGAATGCACTTCGACGGCTCGAAGATGCGGACAGGACTGGGAGCCGGCATCGTCTTGACGTCTTCGAAAGGGGACCAACTCAAGTACGCTCTCCAGATCCATTTCGCCGCCTCCAACAACATAGACGAGTACGAAGCACTGGCTCATGGCCTCCAGATTGCCAAGGAGATCGGCATCCGGTGACTCATATGCTTCGGCGATTCAGACTTGGTGGTGCAGCGGGTCTCTGGCGAATGGGACGCCAGGGACGCCAACATGGCGAGCTACCGCTTCCTCATACATCAGCTCAGCGGTCCTTTCAAGGGTTGCGAGTTCCACCACGTTCCCAGGGCAGAAAATGAGGCGGCCGATACGCTGGCAAAGAACGGCTCCACAAGATAGGCCATTCCAGCCGGCGTCTCCCTCGAGCAACTCCATAAGCCGTCTATCAAGCCATCTCCCGAGTCGGCATCGATCTTTGTACCGGACGACTCTACGATACAAGCGCCGTCAGCTCCGTCAGCTACGCCGGCTGCGAACCCCGCGCTGGCCGCGCTGGCGGCACCGACTCCAAATGCGGCACCGACTGAATCCACGGTGCAAGCGCCGTTGGCTCCACCAACTACGCTGGCTGCGATTCCCATACCGGCTCCATTCGTCCTATCGACTCCAATGGCGGCACCGGCTGCAACAACAACCCCGGCTCTGCCCGGGCTCGAATCCTCCCAGTGGGTGGACATCATGGAGGTAGACGGTGAGTCGGTTGCAGTAACGGCACCAGAGACACCATCAAGCTCGGGGGCTCCAGAAGCCCCCAATAGTCAAGACGAAGCAGAGGCGACCTCTGTGTCGGCTCCATCATGGGCTCAAGCCATTCTGGCCTTCCTTCGTCACGGCGAATTTCCTAAGAACGAGGAGGAGGTGAGACAGATCCAGCGCAGATCCGCCGCCTACGCCATCATCAATCACGAACTGGTACGACGCAGCACGACCGGTGTGTTCCAACGCTGCGTCGAATCAGAAAAATGGCAGGAGATCCTCAGAGACATCCACCACGGGGAGTGTGTGCATCACGCCGCCTCCAGAACCCTGGTGGCCAAAGCATTCCGTCATGGATTCTACTGGCCCACGGCCCTCGAGGAGGCCGTGGATCTGGTTGACAAGTGCGAAGGCTGCCAATGCTTCAGCGCGCAGAGCCGCATGCCGCCTTCGGCCCTCAAAACCATTCCCCTGTCATGGCCATTCGCCGCCTGGGGATTGGCCATGGTAGGGCCCTTTAAGACGGCTCGCGGAGGGATGACACATCTTTTGGTGGCCGTCGACAAATTCACCAAGTGGATCGAAGCCAGACCTATCAAAAAGCTTGACGGACCCACGGCCATCAGATTCATCACAGACATCTCTATCCGATATGGCGTTCGCCACAGCATCATCACCGACAATGGCACCAACTTCGCCAAGGGCGCTCTAGTGCTCTAATGTTCCAAGGTAGGCATCGGGCTTGACTTGGCTTCAGTGGCACACCCTCAGTCGAACGGCCAAGCAGAGAGGGCCAACACCCTGAATCTAGCCAGCATCAAGCTAAGGCTGGTGGCACCAATGGTCAGGTCAGCCGACTGCTGGATTGGAGAACTGCCGGCTGTGCTATGGAGCCTCCGCACCACGCTCAACCGGTCGACCGGCTTCACTACATTCTTTCTGGTATATGGGTCTGAGGCTATTATTCCCACGCATACCGAGTTAGACCCGCCTCGGGTCACCCCATACAAAGAAACGGAGGCGAAGGAGGCCAGAGAAGACGGTGTGGATCCCCTCGAAGAAGCAAGGGTCTTGGCCTTGAGCCGGATGGCCATCTACCAATAGAAGCTGAGATACTACCACAGCAAAAAGATCAAGCCTCTCTCTTTCAGGGAGGGAGACTTGGTCCTCAGAAGAATCCAGCGCACTGTCGGCCAGCACAATGTCTCATCCCCATGGGAGGGACCCTTCATCGTCAGTAGGGCGCTGCACAACAACGCTTGCTACCTGATTGACGCCCAAAAGCCAAGGAAGCGCAAGAGGGACGACTCCGGCCAGGCAACGGAACGTCCATGGAACGCGGCATTGCTTCGCCCGTTCTATTGCTAAAAGGTAGAAGTCAAGCAAAGGAAAGAGCATGCACATGTATCTTTCTCCCTCTTTAGGGAACAACAAATGCAATAAAAAGAGCATGCTTCATGTTTCTTTTTATTGAGAGTTTTCACTCAGTGTACGCCCTCTAACACGCTTCATTAAGCATGGGGGCTACACCACGTACAACCTCTTGCTGGCTTAATCAAGCTCGGAGGCTACGCCGTGCATGCCCCTTGCTGGCTTTAACAAGCTCGGGGGCTCGCTAGCCGCTCGGACGCCGTCCCTTGTAAATGAACACATAGTGTACCGGCTGATCCTGGTCACTTCATACGAACCTGCGGGCTGGCTCCGGTCGCTCGGTTTGCGAGGTGACGCCAGGTCAGGTCGGATACATGCAAAGTTCGGCTACAACTGGGTCGCCTGCTCGGGCTGGCTCGATCATATATACGATCTCATTCAAGTCGGCCTCTGATTGGCTTATGTCTTGTTCTTTATGTCTTGATGGCTTCGGATAAGAGAAGTCAACCAGGAATCAAAAGACAAGATCATAAGACAACACGCTTTCCATACGAATATAATGTTGAATATATACATTCACAAAAGCATTGGCCCACGGCCCACGTTCATTACATCCCTCCGGGGGTAAAACAAAACGCAAAAGGACACCGGTTACGGGACTGCGGCCTCATTGTTCGTCTCGGCCGCTGCTCCTGGTGTGGTAGCATCACCTCCTCCGGCCACTCCCGAGGTGGTTGCGCCGTCTCCCTCGCCGAGGCTCCCGGCTCCGTCCACATCGGAGTCGGCGTACGCCGCACCGCTCGAGGCGGCAACATATTCCGCAGCCCGGACCGCTTCGTCAGAGCTGCCGTCGGCGTCATAGGGCTGAAGGCCATGCAGATCTTCAGGGATCACACTGCCATCTTCACCCCGCTCCAAAACAAAGTCGTCCCAGGCTGTGTACTCAGCGATGGCGCTGGCTCTCACGCGAAGCTCCTCCTCCATGCCCTGCAGCTCCGCCTCCGAGCCGTCGCGCTGGGCAGCCAGCTTGCCCAAGTTCAGGTTCCGATACCATGACTTGGCCAAACGTAGGGCTATATAAGCCCGAGACCGCGCTGCGGAGGCACGCCAGGCATCCAGGCGCTCTCCACCCACTGCAAGCCAGCGGGCGAGCCGGCTCACGGACGCCGGCTCCACGCCTTCCGGCCACAAGGCCACCACCATCGACGAACCTGCAACCTAGACTTGAGCCACAGACTCGCCCAGGGCGTGCAGGCGGGCCCGAAGGCCCACCACGATCTACTCAACACTCCAGCCGGAGGTAGTGTCTACCTCCTGCCCGGCCGCGCGGTGCTCCTCACGGCACACCTCGACGGCGGTGTCGGCTGCGATCTGGGTCTCGAGGAAGAGACCTGGAGTGACGGCAACCACTACAAGGAATATGCTAATACACTACGCTATTTTTTTGTCGCTACATCTTCACGGTTTTTAATTTACGACGATCTCACGACGAAAAACCAAGCATCGAAAATGGAGCGTCACAAATGAACAGTAGTGACGTTTTGATCGAAATCGTCGTAACTTTTAGGACGATTCCTGCATTGTCGTAACCTTTACGACGATCCTAAATCATCGTTGGCAATAAAACCAGTCCTACGTGGCAGTCCTACGTGTCAAAATTATGACGAAATCAAAACGTAATGGTTGAAATCAGCCCAACCCATTTCAATTGATCACATGGACTGGTTTTATTGTCTGGGGGCTTTTTCTTATTGGACTTCTTTTGGGGCCTTAGCCTATTTACACCCAGTTCTAGTATTATTTTCGAAATTTTTTTGTCATTGAAATTTGGGCCCTGGCATTTTTGTGCCCAAATACGTTTGGTCCAGTTCAGTTTTGGCTTTTTTATTTTTGGTTTCATTTTATTTGTTGGGCCTTTTCAGCCCAATTATTTGTCCAGTATTAAATCCAACAATATTTTATATTCAAATCAAGAAAACTCCAAGTCAAATTAAAATCATCCATCATATAACATCACGTAATACATCTCAAAAGTTTACATAACACAATAAATCATCTCTTGAATACATTTCTTTACACAGGAATATAGCAAGAACAAACAGATTTGCACAATAGAACAATGGCACATCTACACAATAGAATGGCACATCTGCACCCAGGCCTTCTCCTTGTCGCTCATGCACTGCTACAACTTCTACCAAGAGGAGCTGATCCAACCCAGCCCCAGGCCCGACGGTGCTGATCCAGCACAACACTAGCCCCAACCCAAGGTGCACCAGCCCCAGCCCGAGGCAGTTGCATATTTGTGCTTATCTAGGCATGGTCCTTCTCCTACAAATGCAATTCAGAAGCACACTCTTATGAAGTTTTCTGAAAATAAGCAATTAACTAAAAATAGCAGTAAAATACAGTAACAGTAAACATGATCAATTCGTTACAACCCCCACAAGGAGCAAAACATTAAGAATTGTGAGTGCATAATATAATAGTTAATAACTGTGAGATTTAGAACTACGAGACTAAATAAACTGATGTGTTGGATTTTGGATTTTCACTTTACAGATTCATTGCATGAGAGCAGCAAACTACTAGCTTTGGAATACCAACTCTTCCAGTGTTATTCCTTAACCTTCAGAGAAAATTTGGTGAAATGAGATAGCCATATGTGCTTGTCATTTACCAAAAATGGAGTTGTATAGTTCACTCTTTCTATTCACCTTGGTCATGCTCAGAGGCTGGGAGACTAAAGTTCTTTCCCAAAGCCCTTACGACGTTATTATAATTCCACTAGTCCCCACTACACATACTACACTGGTAACTAGAATTGTAAATTGACATGCATAACCAACCCATGGTTCCTCCTTTTCTTATTCAATAGGAGTAACTATGTAAAAATTAATTATTTATCAGGTGCAAAGTTCAATTTTTTCAACCTGTTTTCAATCATTAGAAAATACAAGTAGCATTTTTCCAGATAGTTAACAATATGAACAGCCAAAAAAGTACAAACAACATCACTTTGTACGATTGCTAGTGATTACCATTTTTTTAGTAAGTGAACAAGCAGTTTACCACTGTACAAACAACGGAGTGTGGAATCTTTTTTACTAATGAGATATTCAAGCTGCAGACTATATTCCAACAATAGCAGTTTTCCAGTCAATTAACAAACAGTATCAGTTTTTCAACCAAGGCAATAATCAGTTCTCAGTGTACAAACAACAGTCAATTAACAAACAATAGCACCTTTCGTGTATACCTCCAATGCATAAAAGGAAGCAGAGATAAGCTACCGTTTATGCAAAAGAGTGAACTAAAAAATTAACATGTCATATCACATATAATGTCGTTTCGGGCAGAACCTCCGCCTCAAGGTGATATCAAAATAGTCAACATACACTTGAATCTCCTCAGAATCCATGTCAACCAATGCTACCGTTGTAAATTTGGTTATGCCCCAAGAAGATTTTGCGAGCTGTTGAAACAACAAGAACATGATAAAATAAATAAAATAGCATACACATTACAGAATTCATAAAATTTGATGCAGAAAAGGACGTGAATAAAAAGCTTGCCATCAATAAGTTCAATTATTTACAAACAATCCTATCAAACGAATGAGGTGGAAGCCACCAGGAGTTAAAGCAGGATCACCTAGAGGTGTCCAAACATTCTTTTCCTTTGCGTTGTTCATGTCACGTCACTATAAGACATGTGTATTAACAGTCTAGTTTTTACCATGATTGGCAGATTCTGCTTAGAATATACAGTACCCAGTAATCCAGTTTAAGGTTAAATCAGTTGAATATCAGGTTCTGCCTCTTAACCCTAACCTGCTCAAGGCGACCAAGTTTGTAATCGCATTAGCTCTTAGTTGTTTTGAGAACTACAGGATATAGAAACCAGGCTTGTCATGTCATTCCCACAAGGAAAATTATAGTACTGGGTATTTGTGAATAGACAACAGTGCAATCACTATTAATAGTAAAGGAAATGACTACCTCGCTACAATCTGATAGTAAAAAGTTGAAATCAACTTCAGACAGGGTATTAACACATAGCTTCATCAGGCCCATGTTATCACGTGGGAACAATTTCTTCTCCATAATAAACCTTACAACTTAATTAACAATGTAGAAATCAACACCTAATCAGGGCAGTACCTGCCAAAACGGCAAGACAAACTAATGCGCATAACAAGACCCTTCAAGAACGTAATCAGACTGAACAAACTGTTCACAGCTACTATCAAATTCCTGTCACATCGGCGCAGAAGAAAATAAGGAAACCCGAATGGAGGATTCATGGATCCAGTTGACCAGAACCGGTGGAATCAGAAGGTAGCTACGGGGGAGAAGACAAGGGAGAGACGTGGCGAGCCACGGGCGGCGATGATGTGCTACGTACTTACGACGTCGTCGAGCTGGAGGCAGGCGGAGTGGGAGGTGCGGCCGAATCGGAGGAGAAGGACCTTGTCCAGGGTGTCGCAGATGGCGGCGTCGACGTCCCGCTTCTGCCGCAGCGTCGTCAGCACCACCGACCCCATCTCGCCCCTGTCTCCCCTCGCCGGACTGCAGCAACCTGCAAAGAAGGAAGGAATCAACGGATTCCCCCCACCAATTTTTTTAGGTGCATTTCAGATAAGCTATCGGACCGAACACAGCCAACCACAATACCCAACGCGTTCCGATCGATCTCGTGTGGAGAGGAGGGAGAAATGGTCAGGTACCTGGACCTGTCGGTGCGCGGCGACGAGGGCCCTGGAGAGCGGCAGCACCCGCTCGATCTGCGCCTGCATCTGCTCCTTCTATCGGTCGACGCCCTCGGCGGCCCTCCTCCTAGCGATGGCGAGGCCGTCCGTGCGCGCCCGCCGCTGCTCGAGCCACCGCCTCATCTCGTCCAGCGTCGTGACCTGCCGCAGCGACTCCCTCCTCACCTGCATGCCCGAGACCCGCAGGGGCGCTCCGGTTGGGGGGGGGGTCACGGCGGCGGGGTGAGGTGGGCAAGGGGAGGGAGGGCCGGCGCGGTCGGCGTTGGCGCCGTGGGAGAGGGGGAGAAGGGGCGCCGTGGGACTCGTGGATGGGGTGGCGGCGTGGGGTGGAGTGGGAATGGGTCTCTGGCTCGATTTAGGGTTAGATGGAGGTTAAATACACCCCGTTAGGTGGGCTAGCTGGGGTCGGCCCAGTTTGGATAAGGGGGTTTCTTTCCGTCTTTTTATTATTTGTTTCTTTTTTATTTCATTATTTAACAACTTTAGTTTTATTTTATTTTAGCGCAATAAAACCCCTTAAAATTAATAATTTCAAAAGGACAATTCTCTTAGGTCATATCCGACACACCCGAACATTTTTATGTTGATATTCCAAAACTTTTACCGCTTGATTTTATTTTTAAATTCAAATTTGAACTATTTGAACTAACGCGAGATCAACAATAGAAATCACGGTGACGTGGCAACATTAGCGTGGAATTACTGTAGCTTAATTACATAGGTTACAATAGCAATACTTGAGGATGTCACGCCGACCTCCACCGAGCCCTCCGTCGAGTGTGGACGGCTTAGATTGGATATAGTGGGGTAATCCATGGGAAGAGTTATCATTGGTTGGAAACATCTTCGATTAAAAATAATAGTTTCTAAGTGCTAAAAATAAGTAGATTTTGTGAACCAGCTATCAAAAATATTGTGCAAAAGGGCATTACTGAAGATTTCACTCAACTTAGACCACATTTTATGTATGATCACTGAGTTCTATGCATTTACGACCTTTCTAGCTCATATTTTGTTCAAATGATCTAATATTATGCACAAGGGTGCATATTGGAATGGCAAACAATGTTGCTTAAGGCTAAATTTTTACCAGAAACAAAGATTGGATGATGAGCTCACATGGATTGTTAGATGGGGCTAAAATTTTGTGGATATCTATGTTTTGGGCACATAGAAGATGTGGAAAAAATTCAACTCATAAGGATATCCCTATCTAGTACTTCCTTCACAAAGTTGTTAGCTGAACACAAACTTTGGAAATTTGCTGAGAAAGATTTACTAGGCAAATTGTTACCAAAGTTTTCATGAGGAAATGATTTGGATAGGAAACAGTGCCCAAAAAATATGAGGGTAATTAAAGAAATGGAAATAAGACTTCCTTCACAAAGTACTATTCTGAACAGGATAGGAAAATGAATATTGTTGAATTATTTTTGAACTATGGAAGGAAGGGTTTTCACATATTTGAGGAATATATGATCCAAAGTATTTATGAGAATTTTTCAAGAATTTTTGGAATGACATAATAGTAGGTTGCTTCACAAACTAGGATGAGGAGAGATAGAATGGACCCACGAGTGACATGTCAACATAGTTAGAACATGTTACGACATTTTGATAATCGTCGTAAAAGTTATGACAATCTCATCTTATGCGGTTACGACGTTTTTGACTCACATCGTCGTACTTTATATGTAGATTTGATCCCCTCAAACGGCTTACGACAATCTCGGATGAAATCGCCATAGATTTATGACGAATTCATCAACAACATCTTAAAGAACGTCATGTATGAGCATATTTCTTGTAGTGAACCAGGACATAAGAGCACAGCAAAAGGAGGAGACGGCCGAAAAGACCAAACATAAGACAAAGAAGAGAGACCCACGATGGAAGGCACCATCGGTCTCATGAGAGACCTCGAGGACCTCGCGCTCCTGCACATTACTCGCATGAGTAAGGCGGGCAACTTCCTCGTGGAGGGTCGCCGCAGACTCCAGAGCCTTGGCCAGCTGCGTCTGCTTCTGGACAAGGGCCTCATCCTTCTCCCTCAAGGCGGCGTCCTTGAGGTCCACCTCCTTGAGGTGAAGCGACGCGAGGCGGTCCACGTCGGCAGAGTAGGAGGCCTCCTTCTCCTGCAGCGTGGCCCGCAGCCGCTCCAACTCGACCCGGACGGCTGCCTCGAGCTCCTTCTTCTCCGACTGAAGAAGGTCCAGCTGCTCTTGGAGCCGGCCGCCGGCGTTGCGCAGGGCGTCACACTCCGCGACGACCTCGCCAAGCCGGGCTTCAAGCTCGGCAATCCGGCTATCGGCCCCCAGGTGTTGGGTCCGTAGCTCGTTGTATGCATGTACCTGAGCATCATAAAGTGCCTGCCAAAAGAGAGAATAAGGGAACAGGATTAAGATTCGACCTGGTTAAAAACCTAACCAGCCCGATTCTCGGGGGCTACACCCAGTGGGTGCGCTAGCACGCCCCCACTGAAGAAAACTATGCAGGGAAAAGGGCCTCCAAGAGATTCGGACCGGTCGGCAATCGACCCGCCCGATTCTCGGGGGCTACACACAGTGGGTGCGCTGTCGCGCCCCCACTAACGCCAAGAGAACAGAAAAAAGTACAAAAAACCAAAGAAGGCAATGCCTACCTGGGTGCGGGCTTCCAGGCGCTCCATATCACTTCATACCATGCGGGACGACTGCTCCACCTTCGACCGGCTGCTGGAAAATATCGTCACCAGCTCCGGTACGCCGGAAAGAACGGTGCCAGCGGGCAGTCGTAGGCGGGCCAATTTGCCGCCTGCCATGTCCTCATAGGCCGGCTCCCAGCCCGGCCCTCGGCTCCTGGCGCAATAGGGTCGTTGTAATGCCCCAAGTGAAGGACTTTCCCTTTTGTAACCTTCCATGTGGGACCACCTTGACTTTGTCATGAGAGTTGCCATGTATGTATGATTTCATGTGTCACCTTCTATTTTGCATTAGCATGCATGCATCCATGCCATGTCATTCCTTGCCTTACCTTATGATTGCATGTCATGTTCATGTTGGGATATGTTCTTACTAGGTGTTAGTATTGTGGTGATATGAATGCATGTGATCTTGTTAGGTGTGATGTTGAGGTTTGTTATTATCTTGTGTTGATGCTCATGTGATAATGGTGTGTGGGTAGGAGTGAGTGCTAAGTATGTTTAAAGCTCTTGCTATTTAAAATCCTTTTCCCTCCTATTATCTCATGTCAAAATTCCTTCTTCCCAAAAGTTATTCTAAAATGTCTGGTGGTTAGAGTAAATTGTGGTTCTGAGGAGGTGTAATTTTGTTGATTTGTTCTTTGATATTTAAAGATTCAAATAAACCCAAAACATAAATTAATTACTGTTTTGCATTTATTTCAAATGGCTCCAAATATTGCTTTCCTATTTTATTTTAATGGCCCGTAATTCCTTATGACCAGGAGGTATTTCCTTTTGATTTTTATCCCAGTAGCTTTTCTTGTGTATTATCTTTTTCTTTCCTGTGTGTTTCAAATTCAATTAGAAGGCCCCAGCGTTTTCTTCTCCCCCCTGGCGCCGCATGTGCTTCCTCCCGTTGCTGGACCAGTAGCTCTCCCTCCCTGGCCCAAGTTCCTTCGCTCCAGCAGCCCGCTCGACGAGTCTCTTCTTCCTCCCGACGTCACGCAGTACGACCAAAGCTCCACCTCCCGATTGCCTCCCCCTCAATCCAGCGGTTCAAGCTTGCCTCCCGAGACCATATAAGGAGCCAGCCTCCTCCTCGCAACCCTAGGGCACCAGTCTCTCCCTCCCCTCGTCCCTCGCGCCGCCAGAACAGGAGCCGCAGGCCGCCATGGTTCGGACCTCGCTGAGCTCGTAGCGGCAGCAGGAGTCGCTGCCTCGCCCCGTCAACAGTGCCAGGAAGACGCGGTGGCCAAGGAGGCCGCGTTCCCGCAGCCACACGTCGGCGTCCTCGACTTCCTCGACGTCCTCGTCGTCCGCGTCTTCCCCGGCCGACCTCCTCCTCTGCATCGCCTTCGCTTCCCCCTCCTTCCTCTCCGGTCGTCCCCGTCGATGAGCAAGGTGAGCTACGGTGCCCTTCCTTCGCTCCCCTCTCGGCATAGCATCGTAGCAGCAGAGAGCCCGACGCCTGCCGGAGTAGCCGGTTACCAGCGTTAGCAGCACCACCACCACCGCCGCCGGTGTAGTACGGGTAGCCAAGCGAGCTCCTTTTCCCGTGTTCAGTTCGGGAATGGAATCCCTGAGGCTCCCGCGTCCCCCGCCGAGAGTCCCCCCTGCCGTAGGTAGACGAGAGTGGCGCCACCAGCTCTCTCTGGTTCGGCCGCCGGCGGAGCTCTCCTCTGCAGTGGAGAGGGCTTTTCTGATTTCCCTTCCCGTTATAGCCAGACGTCGATCCGTAGCCTGATGGTAGTAGTAGCACTGTCATTGCATGTGCCTGTAGGAGGGCGTGGGTTCGAGTCCCCCACTCGGCACCTTTTTTTTAGTTTAGTTTGTTTTGATTTTTTTCGGTTCAGTGACCTGCAGGCAAGTCTTACCCTGCGTTTTTCCTTCTCCTATCAACAACTAATGCAGCAGCGCAGTGGTGTGTGTGGTGTTGTTGCACTAGGGGATCTGGGGTTCGAATCCCAGAGAGCCCCAGATTCTTTTTCTTTTATCTTTTCTTCCTGTTTTTGCAGATGTTTTTCCTGTCTATGTGTGCAACTCCATGTCTAGATCAATGGAAATCTATGCCCTATGTATTTCTTTCCTTCCATGTTACTTGTTGGAGGAGTAGGAGTAGATTTGTGATGGTAGTAGTGGTGTGGATCTAGGTGCTTGTGAGTTGGTGCTTGAGGTGTGATCTGTGTGTAAGTGTGTGCCTTGCTAGGCTAGTGCATGTGGGTGCTAGTTGTCCTCATGATGGTGGCCTTGTGCAAGATTGTGTGAATGTAGGGGTTCCCTCCCTCACCACCTATAATTATGTGTGTGAGCTTATCCTAGTGTTCATTGCCATCATAACATGTGTAGGTGTGGATTCCTAGTTAAGCTAGGGTAGATTGTTGTGGGGGTTGCACTTTGAGGATGACATGATTCCTAGGGTGATCCTAGTAATGCATGTGAGAGTGTGTACCATCACATGCCCATATGTGGGGGTGTGCATACTCTCTTGTTAACATAGAGTCATATTGTGATGTACTTGATGCTAGTGATATTGAGATATGGGTGTGGGTGTTGTTGATGTGCATGACACAAACATGGGGTTCAAACCCCCATGTCACTTTGTCATTGTGCACATGAAACTCTCCTATGTGATTTTCATCTTAGAATAATACCTTATGGAGTGGCATTTACTTTTGTTGGAAGTTTAGTCTTTGATTCCATGGTATAGATGGAGCCCAAGGGCATGGATTTTTGTGTGTTAATAGTAGGGGTTTGTGCTCAACACCATAGTGGTGTCAACTACCTCTTGGTGACATGTGTGCTGGTCATGCTGTTGAGAACTGGACTTAGTTCAGTGCTAGTATTTTGAACCTGGTATGTTTTTGAAGCTTCCTGTCAATTTTCAAGTCATTTTAAGTCCAGTAGCTTGTGTTTTGATTGCTGTCAAAAAGCTTCAGAACAGAAACAGAAACTCAGGTGCAGGAATTTTCACTAAGTCCCTGAGATCTTATGGTTTTTGGAAAGTTTGTGGCCTTTTAGCTTCTAAAGTTTAATTCCTTTTGCTGTGATTCTTTCTGGATCTTGTAGTGTTCTTGGTTGGCAACAGCCACATATATTATTTGCCATGTTTGAGGACCTGTAGCTATGTTGCATGTTGCTCCCAAATAGCTAAGATGCAGAAACTGGCAGATTGCGTAGTTTTGCCATTTTGTTCACAGTTTGTGCTTAATTGATGTTGTGTTGTTCTACCTTGCTCAATTTCATTCATGTTGGGTTAATATGTGTCATGGCAACCTGGGAATACCAGATTTGTGCCAATTGTGTGTGTGGTGTTGAATCTTTCACGTAGAGCTTCATATCGTGTTTCGTTGATTCCCGTTGATCCGTAGCTCCGTTTGCAAAGTTCTTTATATGGTTTTGCACCGTTTTTACGAGCTACACCTGTTCATGTCATCCCCATGCATGTACAGATAGTTAGTGCAAAGTTCTGTACAGAAACTTGTTGTAGTTTATTTTGCTTGTGCTAGTGATAGAAATAGTGATGCATGCTCAACTTTCATCTCATGCATCATGTGATTGTTGCATTTTGTGGTGCTGCTGTTCATTGGCTGTTATTCTTATGTTGGGTAGCACCGGGAGCGGAGAACGAATACGTGGAGTCAGGAGAGTACGTGCAGGACGATCCAGAACCATTCCAAGCTGAGGATATCACAGGCAAGATGATATGACCTTGATCCCATCTCTAGACTTGTTATGTTAGTTTCGATTCCATGTCAAATTGCTCGCTGCCTACCACTGAAATTATATTGCCTCTTCATATGCCTATACATCGAACTCTTTCCTAGCAAACTTGCATGGCTAGGTAGGCGTGCTCAGCTACTAATGTTAGCATTGTCAGTTGCAGGTGTTTTAAACTCATGTGAGGACATGAGCTTGATAACATTATATTAAATTTCTGTTATTTAATTAATGTATCTATATACTTGGAAAATCACGGGAGGCCTAGCCTTTTGCCGGGTGACTTGTTCCGTTATTGCCGCCTTAGTTACTGGTTACCGCTGTTTGATTCCATAATGATCGCTCCTAACACGTTCGGGGTTGTTATGGGGACCCCCTTGATAAATCGCGTAGTGTTAAGGATTGTCCGGCAGGACCCAACTTTGGTGTTAATTTGCTAATCACTTAATAATAATCTGCATAGGTAGTAGCTACCCCGAGGATTCTTAATCAACAACCCGGGCCAGTGCTCCTCATGAGTGTTGGTCCAAACTGATCTGCCTGCGGGGCCACCACAAGGAAACTTGAGGTTTGGTACCTGTAGCTAGTTTCGTCTTGCGTGTCCTGAGGCTGAGATACGTGGCTCTTATAGGGGTCGTCGACACGTCGGGAGGTCCTGCTAGCCTTGTCTTACCTTAGCGGTATATCTTGCGTATAGGAATCCCGGAGAAGCTTTGGTTTCCCCCAGAGTTGAGGTTTTCCTCTAAGGAATCCGACGAGATCACGAGATTCGTGATAGAGGATGCCTTTGCGGCCTGTGTTCGTTTGTGATGGACTAGTTGGAGCACCCCTGCAGGGTTTAATCTTTCGGAAAGCCGTGCCCGCGGTTATGTGGCAACTTGGAATATTTTGTCAACATCCGGTATTATAGAACTAAAACAGAAACTAATAAAAATGCCAACTGTGTGCGTAACCGTGACTGTCCCTTCGAAGATCTCTCTTCGATCGGGAACACGGTCGGGTTATGAATGCCGTAGGTAGGTGTTCAGGATCACTTTCTGATCAAGTATTCCCGATCGTTAGCGTAGACCACTTGCACTTCACTTTTGCGTAAGTTAGCCACTTATTCAATCATAGGTTGCAGCAGCCTGAAACACTTCATCCCTTCGTTACCCAAATAACGTGACTAGATTTGGCACCAAGGTCCTAGATTGTTGAGTCCCCGTGGCTCACGGATTCCTCTGAAACTCCCAGCAGGTACAGGTATCTTGGAGACAGATGATCCCGATGGCACCCAGCTGGTGTGGCAGTACGACGAGGAGACAGATCGCCTTTACGTGAACTATCCAGAGGACTGAGCCGTGGTCGTGATCGTGGGTCTGCAGCGGGTAGCATAGCATTTTCCTTGTTTTGTAGTCCGTACCGGAACTACCTTGTTTGTATCTGCGTTGTACTCTGTATTATCAATAAGAAGACAGTTGAATCCCAGATTTTCTACTGTAATTATTATAATGTGCTATGTTTACTTTCTTGCGAAACGCTTAGATGCGCTGCTTTCCTATTCGGGGGCCTCGACCCCCAGATCGGAAAGGACCGCATCTTTGTCATTACAAGTTGGTAATCAGAGCCTTACGGCCATAGGAGCCTTAGTGTGATCGTATTTGGCCGAGTCGAGTCTAGTAATGTTTTGAGACTTAGTTATATCGGAGAGTAGGTTTCAGTTTTCTCCTCTTCTTTGCTCTGGTGAGGCTTCCGTCTTAGGAAATCTTTAACTCTACTCCTTTTCTCGCTCAAAATTTTTTAGGATCACGCGGGTATTTGTGAAATCTATATGATTTCGATGTGACGGAATCATGTCCTGGTGCCTCCTATATGCTCTAAGTATCAGGGGAGTTGAGCTCCAGGGATTATCGCGCACATCGCCATCATTCAGATTTCTGAGTATCTAAGAACGGAGGATGTTCGTTATTGCTTCCATACGAGTAGTGGTGAGATAACCCCGACGTCCCCAGTACTAGTGTAGATTGTTCGGGGGTACTACCACACTTTGTATCTTGTGATCACGAGGATCTGTTGTAGACGAAGGTCCGAGAAGCTGGTTGTGTGTTGAAGGATATGATACAGCTGACGGCTTAGTTTAGGAGTTGTGTGAAATACTCCTTGTATCCAGGTGCCTGATTGCATGACCAGTTATTTCAGGAATTCATAGGTGGGATATCTGGTAGTATCTTATAGGACTATCTTCCTACAGACGCTTGATTGAGGTTTGGGAAGTCCCGATCATATGTCTGTTCCGAGCAGTTCTAGCTCACACTTGTTTGATGTGGCCCTTATCGGAATTTTGTGGTTTGTTACTTTGAGAATGCACTCTTGCTATGTTGTTCGAGTGCAATGCTAAATTCGATTCAGATATTCTGTCTTTTGATTCAGCAATATCTTCAATTATTCCGTGGTCTAATATGCTGTCCGTCTTCAGGATGGCTCCACGAACTCGTTAGACCCCAGCGCGTGAGGATATGCCGCCTCCACCTCCTCCTCTGCCACCGTCGCCGCCTCCTCTTGCAGAGGCCTGGCAGGCGATGATGGCAGCTACCAATGCAAACACTCAGATGCTGTTGCAGTTGATCCAGGAGAGAGCCAATCATCAGCAGGGCAATTTTCAGCAGGGTGGCAATCACTTCGCCAGTCTGAGTCAGTTCCTGTCAAACCAGCCTAAGACGTTCACTTCTTGCGACCAGCCGTTTGATGCGGAAGATTGGATCCGTGATATGAACAAGCATTTTGAGTGTAGCAATGTGCGTCCAGAGGATTATGTCAAGTTTGCAACATTCCAGTTGAAGGGGCACGCTTCTATTTGGTGGCAGCAGCTTAAGGACTCCAGAGGTGGCAGGGTGATGTCTTGGGACGAGTTTTGTCGTGACTTCAGATCCCACTACATTCCTTCCAGTTTTGTTGAGGAGATGCGTGAGAAGTTCAAGCGCTTGAAGCAGGGCAGCAATTCTGTGTACAAGTACAATGTTGAGTTCCACGAGCTGGCCCGTTACGCGTTGCAGGATGTTCCGGATCAGAAGAGCAAGATATACCAGTTCAGGGGTGGCTTGAAGGAGGATTTCAGTTAGCACTTGCTTTGCACGATCCTGAGGAGTTTGACAAATTCTATAACTTGGCTCTCAAAGCAGAGGCAGCCTTGCTCATGGTGGAGAACTCCAAGAAACGTTTCAGAGATTCCAGCTCTTCCTCGACTCAGGTGGTTCAGAAGCAACAGAGGTTTTGGGTTTCTCCTCCTCCTCCTCGGCAATCTCAGCAGCCGAAGCACTCAGGTGGACGTGGTTCTTCCCGCCCACCCAACCCTAGCTTCCAGCAGAGATACCAGCACCAGAAGCAGGGGCCTCCTCAGATTCAGTTCCGACAGCCAGCAGATGTCACTTGTCACAAATGTGGGTAGAAGGGTCACTATGCCAACAAATGCACTTCTCAGCTCCGTCTGCCGCCTCCTCCTCCAGGCAAACCTCCTAGCAACGCTCTTGTGAAGTTCAACCCTAGATCAGCTCGAGTCAACATGGTGAATGCAGCTGAGGCAGAAAATTCATTGGATGTGATCATGGGTAATCTCTTAGTCAATGGTATTCCTGCTAAAGTCTTGTTTGATTCTGGTGCTTCGCATTCCTTCATGTCTTACCCCTTTGCATTTGATAATAATTTTGTGACCGAGTTCCTTCCCAAGTCATTGCAAGTTGTGTCTCCCGGTATGCGGATGAGCTCTCAGTTGTTCGTCCCACACGTTTCTGTCAAGATGGACAATTATGCTTTTCTGGCCTCTCCTATTGTCTTGGGCAAGTCCGACATTGATTTGATCCTTGGTATGGATTGGTTGGCCATGAACAAAGCATCAATTGATTGTGCAGCTAAAGAAGTGAAGCTGACCCACTCTTCGGAGGACGTGATTATATTCGCGGCGTGCGATGACACAATCCTCTTGTTCTCTTTGAATGAAAAGGGTGAGATCAATCCCATTGAGCAAGTTCCAGTAGTCTAAGAATATCAACACGTGTTTCCTAAAGAGATGCCAGGCATGCCTCCGCACCGTGAAGTGGAGTTCGGCATTGAGCTTGAGCCAGGCACAGAGCCAGTGTGCAAACGGCCGTACAAGCTGGGTCCAGAAGAGTTGAAGGAACTCAAAAGGCAACTCGATGAGCAAGAGCGTTTGGGTTTGATCAGACCAAGCTCGTCTCCGTGGGGATGTGGTGTTCTGTTTGTCAAGAAGAAGGATGGTACGGAACGGCTGTGTGTCGATTACCGCCCATTGAACAAGAAGACAATCAAGAACAAATATCCACTTCCGAACATAAATGAGTTGTTCGAGCAGCTGAAAGGTGCTAAAGTATTCTCCAAGCTTGATCTCAGAATGGGCTATCATCAGATTCGCATTCGCGAGGAAGACATTCCGAAGACGGCATTCAGGACCAGTTTTGGCTCGTATGAGTATACGGTCATGTCTTTTGGTCTGGCTAATGCTCCTCCGACTTTTTGCCGATTGATGAACTATATTTTCTCGCCATTCAAGAATGAGTTTGTCTTGCTCTATCTCGACGACATTCTGGTCTTCTATGAGGATGAGGAAGAACATGAGAAACATCTCAGGTTAGTGTTTGATAAACTGAGAGAATACAAGTTGTATGCCAAGTTTTCGAAGTGCGAGTTCTGGCTGAAAGAAGTGGTTTATCTTGGGCATATTATCTCTGCCGAGGTCATTAAGGTTGATCCGTCCAAGGTTCAAGCCATTGTTGAATGGGAACCTCCGCAGAATGTGAAGCAGCTTCGAAGCTTTCTCGGTCTTGCCGGATATTGCAGAAGACTCGTTGAGAACTTCTCCAAAATCGCCAAGCCGCTCTCTAGTCTTCTTCAGAAGGGTGTCAAGTAAGTGTTTCACTGTTGATGCCAGGGACACTTTGTTTTTCGCGGACCGTCTTGTCGTCCCGAAAGGTGATCTCAGGAAGGTGATCATGGAAGAAGCTCATAATTCTGTGCTTTCTATTCATCCGGGAAGTTCCAAGATGTACCATGACTTGAAGCAGACGTTCTAGTGGACCCGTATGAAGCGTGAAATTGCACAATTCGTTAGTGAGTGTGATGTATGTCGAAGGGTGAAAGCAGAACATCAAAGACCAGTGGGCCTCTTGCAGCCTTTGCCGATTCCCGAGTGGAAGTTCAATCACATTGAGATGGACTTCGTCACAGGGTTTCCGAAGTCCAAGAAGGGCAATGATGCTATCTTCGTCGTCATCGACAAATTGAGTAAAGTGGCGCATTTCCTTCCAGTCAAGGAGTCCATTTCAGCAGCTCAGCTGGCAGAGTTGTACACCTCGAGGATTGTCTCGTTGCACGGTGTACCTATGATGATCTCATCAAATCGCGGGAGTATCTTCACTTCCAAGTTCTGGGACTCTTTTGAGTCTGCTATGGGCACGAAGATCCGCTTCAGCACAGCGTTCCATCCTCAGACTAGTGGTCAAGTGGAGAGGGTGAATCAAGTTCTTGAGGACATGCTGAGAGCCTGTGTTATCTCGTTTGGCATGAAGTGGGAGGATTGTCTGCCTTTCGGGGAGTTCTCGTATAACAACAGTTATCAAGCTAGCTCTGGCAAGGCTCCGTTTGAAATTCTCTGTGGCAGGAAGTGCCGTACTCCGCTCAACTGGTCCCAGACAGGCGAGCGTCAGATCCTTGGCAATGATATGATACAAAAAGCTGAGGAGATGTGTCGGATCATTCGCGACAACCTCAGAGCAGTGCAGTCTCGTCAGAAGAGCTATTACGATAGCAAGCACCGTGACATGTCGTATGAGCTGGATGATTTTGTCTATCTCAAGGTGTCGCCTATGAAGGGTATGCAGCGTTTTGGCATCAAAGGCAAGCTTGCGCCTCGTTTCGTTGGTCCGCTCAGAGTGGTTGGCAAGAGGGGCGACCTCGCGTACCAGCTCGAGCTTCCGTCAACCTTTGCAAATTTCCATGATGTGTTCCATGTTTCTCAGCTGCGGAGGTGTTTCAAGAACCCCGAGCGCACTGTGCATCTTCAGGATATCGATCTTCAGCCTGACCTTTCTTATCGCGAGCATCTAGTTGCGGTTCTCGAGGCGACTGAGCGCAAGACCCGTAAGAAGTCTGTCAAGTTTCTCAAAGTGTAGTGGTCACACCATTCCGATAAAGAGGCTACGTGGGAATGCGAGGATCATCTCCGTTCCAAATTTCCCGGTTTCTTTCAGTCTTAGATCTCAAGGTCGAGATCTTCTTTGTAGTGTGGGAGAGTTTGTAATGCCCCAAGTGAAGGACTTTCCCTTTTGTAACCTTCCATGTGGGACCACCTTGACTTTGTCATGAGAGTTGCCATGTATGTATGATTTCATGTGTCACCTTCTATTTTGCATTAGCATGCATGCATCCATGCCATCTCATTCCTTGCCTTACCTTATGATTGCATGTCATGTTCATGTTGGGATATGTTCTTACTAGGTGTTAGTATTGTGGTGATATGAATGCATGTGATCTTGTTAGGTGTGATGTTGAGGTTTGTTATTATCTTGTGTTGATGCTCATGTGATAATGGTGTGTGGGTAGGAGTGAGTGCTAAGTATGTTTAAAGCTCTTGCTATTTAAAATCCTTTTCCCTCCTATTATCTCATGTCAAAATTCCTTCTTCCCAAAAGTTATTCTAAAATGTCTGGTGGTTAGAGTAAATTGTGGTTCTGAGGAGGTGTAATTTTGTTGATTTGTTCTTTGATATTTAAAGGTGCAAATAAACCCAAAACAGTAAATTAATTACTGTTTTGCATTTATTTCAAATGGCTCCAAATATTGCTTTCCTATTTTATTTTAATGGCCCGTAATTCCTTATGACCAGGAGGTATTTCCTTTTGATTTTTATCCCAGTAGCTTTTCTTGTGTATTATCTTTTTCTTTCCTGTGTGTTTTAAATCCAATTAGAAGGCCCCAGCATTTTCTTCTCCCCCCTGGCGCCGCATGGGCTTCCTCATGTTGCTGGCCCAGTAGCTCTCCCTCCCTCGCCCAAGTTCCTTCGCTCCAGCAGCCCGCTCGACGAGTCTCTTCTTCCTCCCGACGTCACGCAGTACGACCAAAGCTCCACCTCCCGATTGCCTCCCCCTCAATCCAGCGGTTCAAGCTTGCCTCCCGAGACCATATAAGGAGCCAGCCTCCTCCTCGCAACCCTAGGGCACCAGTCTCTCCCTCCCCTCGTCCCTCGCGCCGCCAGAACAGGAGCCGCAGGCCGCCATGGTTCGGACCTCGCTGAGCTCGTAGCGGCAGCAGGAGTCGCTGCCTCGCCCCGTCAACAGTGCCAGGAAGACGCGGTGGCCAAGGAGGCCGCGTTCCCGCAGCCACACGTCGGCGTCCTCGACTTCCTCGACGTCCTCGTCGTCCGCGTCTTCCCCGGCCGACCTCCTCCTCTGCATCGCCTTCGCTTCCCCCTCCTTCCTCTCCGGTCGTCCCCGTCGATGAGCAAGGTGAGCTACGGTGCCCTTCCTTCGCTCCCCTCTCGGCATAGCATCGTAGCAGCAGAGAGCCCGACGCCTGCCGGAGTAGCCGGTTACCAGCGTTAGCAGCAGCAGCAGCAGCACCGCCGGTGCAGTCCGGGTAGCCAAGCGAGCTCGTTTTCCCGTGTTCAGTTAAGGAATGGAATCCCTGAGGCTCCCGCGTCCCCCGCCGAGAGTCCCCCTGCCGTAGGTAGACGAGAGTGGCGCCGCCAGCTCTCTCTGGTTCGGCCGCCGGCGGAGCTCTCCTCTGCAGTGGAGAGGGCTTTTCTGATTTCCCTTCCCGTTATAGCCAGACGTTGATCCGTAGCCTGATGGTAGTAGTAGCACTGTCATCGCATGAGCCAGTAGGAGGGCGTGGTTCGAGTCCCCCCCTCGGCACCTTTTTTTTAATTTAGTTTGTTTTGATTTTTTTCGGTTCAGTGACCTGCAGGCAAGTCTTACCCAGCGTTTTTCCTTCTCCTGTCAACAGCTAATGCAGCAGCGCAGTGGTGTGCGTGGTGTTGTTGCACTAGGGGATCTGGGGTTCGAATCCCAGACAGCCCTAGATTCTTTTTCTTTTATCTTTTCTTCCTGTTTTTGCAGATGTTTTTCTTGTCTGTGTGTGCAACTCCATGTCTAGCTCAATGGAAATCTATGCCCTATGTATTTCTTTCCTTCCATGTTACTTGTTGGAGGAGTAGGTTTAGATTTGTGATGGTAGTAGTGGTGTGGATCTAGGTGCTTGTGAGTTGGTGCTTGAGGTGTGATGTGTGTGTAAGTGTGTGTATATTTGTGATCTCACTTGTGTGCCTTGCTAGGCTAGTGCATGTGGGTTCTAGTTGTCCTCATGATGGTGGCCTTGTGCAAGATTGTGTGAATGTAGGGGTGCCCTCCCTCACCACCTATAATTATGTGTGTGAGCTTATCCTAGTGTTCATTGCCATCATAACATGTGTAGGTGTGGATTCCTAGTTAAGCTAGGGTAGATTGTTGTGGGGGTTGCACTTTGAGGATGACATGATTCCTAGGGTGATCATAGTAATGCATGTGAGAGTGTGTACCATCACATGCCCATATGTGGGGGTGTGCATACTCTCTTGTTAACATAGAGTCATATTGTGATGTACTTGATGCTAGTGATATTGAGATATGGGTGTGGGTGTTGTTGATGTGCATGACACAAACATGGGGTTCAAACCCCCATGTCACTTTGTCATTGTGCACATGAAACTCTCCTATGTGATTGTCATCTTAGAATAATACCTTATGGAGTGGCATTTACTTTTGTTGGAAGTTTGGTCTTTGATTCCATGGTATAGATGGAGCCCAAGGGCATGGATTTTTGTGTGTTAATAGTAGAGGTTTGTGCTCTACAGCATAGTGGTGTCAACTACCTCTTGGTGACATGTGTGTGCAAACTATGCCTAGACAAAGTGGGCATGTGGCTGGAAAATTCCAGATTTTTGAACTCTGAAAATTTCACTTAGTCTGGAATGCTGGAAACATTTTGTTCCCCTGTAGATGAGGATGTGCTGGTCATGCTGTTGAGAACTGGACTTAGTTCAGTGCTAGTATTTTGAACCTGGTATGTTTTGAAGCTTCCTATCAATTTTCAAGTCATTTTAAGTCCAGTAGCTTGTGTTTTGATTGCTGTCAAAAAGCTTCAGAACAGAAACAGAAACTCAGCTGCAGGAATTTTCACTAAGTCCCTGAGATCTTATGGTTTTTGGAAAGTTTGTGGCCTTTTAGCTTCTAAAGTTTAATTCCTTTTGCTGTGATTCTTTCTGGATCTTGTAGTGTTCTTGGTTGGCAACAGCCACATATATTATTTGCCATGTTTGAGGACCTATAGCTATGTTGCATGTTGCTCCCAAACAGCTAAGATGCAGAAACTGGCGGATTGCGTAGTTTTGCCATTTTGTTCAAAGTTTGTGCTTAATTGATTTTGTGTTGTTCTACCTTGCACCATTTCATTCATGATGGGTTAATATGTGTCTTGGCAACCTGGGTATACCAGATTTGTGCCAATTGTGTGTGTGGTGTTGAATCTTTCACGTAGAGCTTCATATCGTGTTTCGTTGATTCCCGTTGATCCGTAGCTCCGTTTGCAAAGTTCTTTATATTGTTTTGCACCGTTTTTACGAGCTACACCTGTTCATTTCATCCCCATGCATGTCCAAATAGTTCGTGCAAAGTTCTGTCCAGCAACTTGCTGTAGTTTATTTTGCTTGTGCTAGTGATAGAAATAGTGATGCATGCTCAACTTTCATCTCATGCATCATGTGATTGTTGCATTTTGTGGTGCTTCTGTTCATTGGCTGTTATTCTTATGTTGGGTAGCACCGGGAGCGGAGAACGAATACGTGGAGTCAGGAGAGTACGTGCAGGACGATCCAGAACCATTCCAAGCTGAGGATATCACAGGCAAGATGATATGACCTTGATCCCATCTCTAGACTTGTTATGTTAGTTTCGATTCCATGTCAAATTGCTCGCTGCCTACCACTGAAAATATATTGCCTCTTCATATGCCATGAGCCTATACATCGAACTCTTTCCTAGCAAACTTGCATGGCTAGGTAGGCGTGCTCAGCTACTAATGTTAGCATTGTTAGTTGCAGGTGTTTTAAACTCATGTGAGGACATGAGCTTGATATCATTATATTAAATTTCTGTTATTTAATTAATGTATCTATATACTTGGAAAATGACGGGAGGACTAGCCTTTTGTCGGGTGACTTGTTCCGTTATTGCCGCCTTAGTTACTGGTTACCGGTGTTTGATTCCATAATGATCGCTCCTAACACGTTCGGGGTTGTTATGGGGACCCCCTTGATAAATCGCATAGTGTTAAGGCTTGTCCGGCAGGACCCAACTTTGGTGTTAATTTGCTAATCACTTAATAATAATCTGCATAGGGTGTAGCTACCCCGAGGTTCCTTAATCAACAACCCGGGCCTGTGCTCCTCATGAGTGTTGGTCCAAACTGGTCTGCTTGCGGGGCCACCACAAGGAAACTTAAGGTTTGGTACCTGTAGCTAGTTCCATCCGGCGTGTCCTGAGACTGAGATACACGGCTCTTATCGGGGTTGTCGACACGTCGGGAGGTCCTGCTAGCCTTGTCTTACCTTAGCGGTATATCTTGCGTATAGGAATCCCGGTGAAGCTTTGGTTTCCCCCAGAGTTGAGGTTTTCCTCTAAGGAATCCGACGAGATCACGAGGTCTGCAGCGGGTAGCATAGCAGTTTCCTTGTTTTGTAGTCTGTACCGGAACTACCTTGTTTGTATCTGCGTTGTACTCTGTATTATCAATAAGAAGACAGTTGAATCCCAGATTGTCTACTGTAATTATTATTATGTGCTATGTTTACTTGCTTGCGAAATGCTTAGATGCGCTGCTTTCCTATTCGGGGGCCTCGACCCCCAGATCGGAAAGGACCGCATCTTGGTCATTACAGCCGTGCTGAGGAATGACGATGGCGCCGGCTCCTGGTGCCGGCTCGACCGCTGGCTTCGGCGCCGTGCCGTCCGGCGCTACCTCCTCCGCAGGAGGTGGATGGGCCGCGTCCGGCGCATCCATGGTCGCCCCTGGGGCGTCAGGGGCCGTGTCCGGCGCTGCCAAGTCCAGCTCTAGTGCGTCCGGGGCCGGCTCGGTCCTGGGAGAGTCACGAATCGTCTCCTGGTCCACCTGCGCCGAGGTTGCCGGTTCGGATGGCTGGGCCCCCTCGGTCCTTGGGGCCGGCCTGGAGACGGCCTCACTAGCTGGCTCCTCCGGACGGGCATGTGCGGAGGGGTCATGTCTAGCCTCCGCACGCTTCTCCACCGGCCTCTCGACCCGGCTGGGGCGAGGTTGACGCACGGCGGCCTTCCACGCAGCAGTGTCCCACCGGCGATTGGACTCTATCTCAAGCTCCCTCTGGGCAGCATCAGCTGTTGCCCAGCCAGCTCGCTCGGCTGCTGAGGCGGTGTCTTCATCCGCATCTTGCGCCTCCCTGTCAAGCAAAGCTCCTAAGGAACAAAGGAAACGAGCAGGAAACCGTACCCCGCTACTACAAGGACCTGCCTCCGGCCACCACCACGGCACCTCTGGGCGCCGCCTGCTCGCTGCCCGGCTGGAGTACCTGGCGCCGTCCGCTTAGAGGCCGGCCGAGATGCTGTGGTACCCTTGCCCTTCTTCCCGGCTGCCTCGTCAGCCGCGGTCGCTCCGCCACCTTGACGCCGGCCACGCGTCAGTGGTTGGCTGGTGACCTCCTCCACCTCATCAGAGTCTTCCTCGAAGGCTGCACTAGAACAAAATGAGGCTACCTCATTGTCGTCCGTCCAGTCTGCTATGGCGGGCCGTTTGTACTCACGAGGCGGCTCGGTCCCTTCCGACTCCATGGGATCCTCCGAGCCGGCGGAGGAGTCTGAGCGGGGTTCCATCGCGCCCTCGCCCTCAATCTCAGAGGCGTTGGACACCTCCACATCGGGAGCGGGCTGACGGAGGGACCCCTGTAGGGTCTCGAACAACTACGAAAAGGAATTCAACCAAAGGCTCAGCAACGACACCAGCTTAGAGACAAAACAACAAAGAAAAATGGAGTAAAGCTACCATCGGAGGTGGGTGAGCCCTGTTGAATGGGGACATCCGCCACGTCCATTCGCCGCCCTCATCCACGTCCACGTCCCTTCGCGCTACAGTGCCCGGGGTGAACCTCTTGGTGGATAGCCGGCGTGGATCAAGCCGGCCGCTCATCTGGCAGACCAGATGCGGTCGCCTCTGCAAAGGCAGAATCCGGCAGACCACGATGGTGGCGAGAAGGTTGCGGCCGAGGAGGCCGCTCTTCTCCAAGATGTCAAGCGTGACCTCAGGATGCGGCCTGGGAGTCTTCGCATCCCAGCTTCGCCGCGTCTGGGGAGCGATGGCGAACTGGTGCATGTTGAGGGCGTCCTGGGCCGGGTCGGCGCTCTTCACGTAGAACAAACCCTTCTGCCAATGCTTGATGGATTCTTGCAGACGCATCTGGGGGAAGCCAGACTTCAAGCGATGATGCACCAATGCGGCCCCGCACGGCGTCATGGGGCGCGGCCCCTTGAGCTTCTCCACCTCGGATTTCTCCATGGCGATGGATTGCTGCTTGAAGAAGAATAGGCTGCGCCACAGATCGTCGCGAGGCTCGATCCCCACGAAGCCCTCGCACAGGACCACGAAGGCGGCCAGCTGCAGTATGGCATTCGCGCCAAATGATGCGGCTGCAGGCCGAAGAAATGGAGCCATTCGGCGAAGAAGGAGCTAGCCGGGAGCCTGAAGCCCCGGTAGAAGTGCTCGACGAAGACCACGACCTCTCCCACCGCGGGTGCGGGAGCGGTCTCACAGCTGGGGAGGCGCACCAACACTTGGTAGGCCGAGGGCAGCAGTCGATGGTGACGAAGCGCCTCGATGTGCCCCTCGTCGACGTCGCTGCCCAACCAGGCTCCCTGCGAGGACGCCTTCTGGGCCGACGACTTTTTTGAGGAAGAACCGCTGGGCATGGCTGCGGGTGGCGAGAGCTCGAAGTAGTCAGCGATGTCGCGACCGCAAAGATGAAGAAGACGAAGGGCGCGAGCTCTTCTTCTCTGGACGCAGGGAGGAAGAGAGCGTGGATGCAGGGCGAGAAGAGAGGGCGAATGGCTTCCTCGGAACCCTCGCGTCCCATTTAAACCCCCACGAAGCATCGTGGGGAGGGGATCTGGTGCGCATCGGGCCCCATTAATCCCGTGTATTACGGGCGGTAACACTTCCCTAAGCCCAACCGCCGCGGAGTAAATCCATAGAGGATCTCCCGCACGAAGGCCGAGGAATCGTCTTGGCGGGACCCAGGGCCCTGCCCGGTACCGTCAGCAGTAATCGCCATCATTACGCTAGGCGGGGCCTGGCACGTGGCGTTCTCCGAACAAGTTACGACTAGACCGAGGCGTCGGTTCGAAGCCAATCGGTTTCGAAGCCGGTGTCCATCGCCGCGAATAGAGGTCAAAATATCAAGACAAATCAAGAAGCCGGTGAGGCCGCCCGCCCGCAGGCGGCAGACCTCGCCAGCTTCATGGACAATTGTCGGGGGGATAACCCCGGTGTAGGCTCATCAAGCCTATTCCTTCATTTCCGGCCCAATGGACATGGACGTATGAAGATTCCCAAGGCCCAAGTCTTCTGGCCGGCTAGACATCACCTACCACCTAGAGGACGAGGCGGCCACCTTTCTGGCCGGCCAGGCAACCCCTGCCGGCTAGAATCTAGGCGGCCTCCTCTTCGGAGCCGGCCTGGTCCCGCCACCCGGACTGGCGAGGAGGCGGCCACACATAAGCCGGCTGGCCAAGCAGGCTAGACGGCCGAGGATCACAAGTCACATCAGATCATAGGTCAGGAAGAGACCTCACAATTAAAGGTTGCTACACGTCAGCAAAGGTACTGGATCAGGGCGCCCGGCATGGGGAACAGTGGAGGCAGTCATACTACCTGCCCATGAAGAATCTCGCGGGGCGACGCTTGACGTACAACACGTGCTCAGTGTCAACCTTACGCGAGAGCCTCATTGGCCAGCCGGCGGGTCCCACAGGCAACCGAGACCATGCAGACGGCAGGCCCCCCATTGACAAGACAAGACCCTTGTGGGCCCCTGGCCAGCCGGCGAAGCTGCCAACCGGGTCCCACACTTGTACCCTTTATCCATATTGTAGGCTGGCGGGTTGGTCCATAAAACCCCCCGGTCGCCCTCCATGTATGGGGGCGGATCATTCACCAGTCATTCAACACAACACACTCACCAACCACAGAGAGAGAGGTAGAGACGAGCCGGCTGCTCCCCTCTTCCTCCTCCCAACACAGCTCCAGGAGAGACATTGTACTCTGTTCCTATACATCAAACACTCCGGCAGGATTAGGGGTATTATCTCTATGGAGAGCCCTGAACCTGGGTACATCGTGCGTCCCATGCGTGTACCAACCTCGTTCCCAGCGCCCACCTTTGTCCCTTCGGTTCTCACCGACTTTAGCCTACCTATGGCATATGTTGTGAGTATTCACCGACAATCATCATTTTTTTATATGTGAAGCCATCACTTCCCATAAGATCATTGCATGATCTTTTCACGCTTTTGTTCTTTTCTCATTCAGATCATGGAATGAGGCAAGGCCCTTAACTAAGACACTGTTTATTATATGGCTCACGAGCTCGAATACATCGGGGGTGACACAAAGGAAAACTCAAGCCTAAAACACTAAGACATTTATTCTATTAGAGAAAGATAAAAACAAAAAGGAACGAACTAAGAAAAGGTAAAGGCAAAAGATGTGATGGTAATACGATACCGGGGCAACTCCCCCAAGATTGGCACAAGCCAAGGGGATTGCCCATACCCATGCTTAGTTGTTTTCCTTTGGAGGTGATGGTGGTGGAGTTGTTGCAACATGGGTTTGATCCTCCGTCTTCCAAGTCATAGGTGCTCCATCATGGAAATATGAACGAGTCTCCGGAATCCTCAAATCTACAGCCAACTATATTGATTGAAATCTATACTCATACTCACAGTTTTGGTTCTGCAGGTCATAGATCTGGGCTTGGAGGTGATCAATTCTTTCATAGAGCCCGGAGAGGTGCTTCCCGATGTCATTGGCATCGATCTTGTGCTTGTTGGTGAACTCCGTGATTATCATGTGGTTGGCGTTGAGTCCACGCTCCACCATCCCTTGTCACTTGAAGACTTGTTGCTCCATTGCTTCGAGCCTTGCCTCCACGCTTCCGGTCTTCTTGGCCCCCTCAACATCACGGATATGCAGCATCCCCTCATGCATCTCAATAGATTGAGGGTGTTGCAGCACTCCCGCGAGGTAGGGATTGATGAACTTCTCGAAGATCTTGTCCTTCGGAGTTTTTGGTGATGCCATAGCGATCTAGATCTGCAGCAGAAACAGGCTCAAAATGAAAACATAGGAAATTTCCGTGATACGAGGGTCAGACCTTTCGGGAGAATATATAATGATTTTTCCGACCAGAAGGAGTACTCCGCAAGAAAACGGAGTCCGGGAGGCACACGAGGTGGCCACAAGCCCCCCAGGCTTGGCCAGGGGGGTGGCCCGCGCGTGGCAGGCTTGTCGCCTCCTCGTGCGCTTTCCAGACTACTTCAAATTTTTCTATTTTTTCAAAAATTTCAAAATGGAGAAAAATTCCTACTCGAAAAGTTTTGGAGTCTGTTTACTTACCGAATCACATACCTCTTCGTTTTCGGAGTCTGAAACAGGCTGATAAATATCCCTTATGTACTCCTCCGGAGTTATGGTATTGATACTATTGCTTTCAACATTTATGGGAGTACCTGAGATATAATGCTTGATTCTTTGCCCATTTACCACTCTCGAAGAATTACCTTCCGTGTTGTTGATCTTGATGGCACTGGAACGATATACTTCCTCAACAATGTTAGGACCTTCCCATTTAGAGAGAAGCTTGCCTGCAAAAAATCTTAAACGAGAATTATATAGCAAGACTTAATCACCTTCATTTAACTCACGCTTTTGTATCCTTTTATCATGCCACTTCTTAACCTTTTCTTTGAACAACTTGGCATTTTCATATGCCTGAGCTCTCCATTCATCAAGCGAGCTAATATCAAATAACCTCTTCTCACCAGCAAGTTTGAAATCAAAGTTGAGCTCTTTGACTGCCCAATAAGCCTTATGCTCTAGCTCAAGAGGTAAATGTCATGCTTTACCATACACCATTTTGTACGGGGACATTCCCATGTGATTCCTATAGGCAGTTCTATAAGCCCACAGTGCATCATGTTTGCTCCTTAGACCAATTCTTTCTAGACCTATTGACAGTCTTTTGCAGAATTAGTTTAGTCTCTCTATTGCTTAGCTCTACTTGACCACCGGACCGAGGATGATAGGGGGACGCAATTCTATGATTGACATCGTTCTTAGCAAGCGTTTTACGAAAATCACCATGTATGAAATGTGAAGCACCGTCGGTCATTAGATATCTAGGGACACCAAATCTAGGGAAAATAACTTCTTTAAGCATCCTGATAGAGGTGTTGTGATCAGCACTACTAGTCGGGATAGCTTTTACCCACTTAGTAACGTAATCAACAACAACTAGGATATGAGTATACCCATTGGATTTTGGAAAAGGTCCCATATAATCAAAGCCCCAAACATCAAATGGTTCAATGACAAGTGAACAATTCATAGGCCTTTCCTGATGTTTACTGATATTATCTATTCTTTGACATTCATCACAAGACAAGACAAACTTACGGACATCCTTGAAGAGAGTGGGCCAATAGAAACCTGATTGCAATACCTTGTGTGCAGTTCTATCTCCCGCATGGTGTCCTCCGTAGGCCTCGGAGTGACACTTCTGTAGGATCTGTCCCTGTTCATGTTCAGGTACACAACATCTAATAACACCATCTACTCCTTCCTTATAAAGGTGAGGATCATCCCGGAAGTAATGTCTAAATTAAAGAAGAATTTCTTGTTTTGTTGGTATGTGAAACTAGGTGGTATATATTTGGCACCGATATAGTTTGCATAATCAGCATACCACGGTGCACTACATAAAGTATTGATGACATTCAATTGCTCATCAGGAAAGCTATCATCAATAGGTTGTGGGTCATCAAGAACATTCTCCAACCTAGACAAGTTATCTGCTACGGGGTTATCAGCACCCTTCCTGTCGACAATGTGCAATTCAAATTCTTGTAGCAAGAGAACCCATCTGATGAGTCTAGGTTTAGCGTCTTTGTTCTCCATGAGGTCCTTAATAGCAGCATGATCAGCGTGAATAGTGACTTTGGAATCAACTATGTAAGATCTGAACTTTTCACATGCAAACACGAGTGCTAAAAACTCCTTTTCCGTAGTAGCATAGTTTCTTTGGGCACTGTCTAGAGTTTTACTAGCATAGTGAATAACATTCAACTTCTTATCAACTCTTTACCCTAGGACAGCACCAACGGCATAATCGCTAGGATCACACATGATTTCAAAAGGTAAGTTCCAATCAGGTGGTTGAACAATAGGCGCAGTTATCAAGGCTTTCTTAAGTATTTCGAAGGCTTCCGCACAATCATTGTCAATCAACTCTTTAATGAACCTTCTATAGAAACCAGCATGACCAAGGAAACTTCTTATACCTTTGATATCTGTGGGGCATGGATTTTTCTCGATCGCATCAACCTTAGCCTTATCGACTTCAATACCTCTTTCAGAAATTTTATGTCCTAAGATGATGCCTTCATTAACCATAAAGTGGCACTTCTCCCAATTCAAGACAAGATTTGTATCTTTGCATCTCTGCAAAACTCGATCAAGGTTGCCGAGGCAATCATCAAAAGAAGACCCGTAAACGGAGAAGTCATCCATGAAAACCTCAACAATCTTTTCACAAAAGTCAGAGAATATAGCCATCATGCATCTTTGAAAGGTGGCAGGTGCATTACATAAGCCAAAAGGCATACTTCTATAAGCAAAGGTACCGAAAGGGCACGTGAAAGTGGTTTTCTCCTGATCAGATTGTGCAACAGGTATTTGGGAGAAACCAGAATAACCGTCTAGAAAGCAGAAGTGTGTGTGTTTAGACAGTCTTTCTAGCATTTGGTCGATAAAAGGCAAAGGGTAATCATCTTTCCTAGTGGCCTTATTCAATTTCCTAAAACCGATCACCATCGTATAGCCAGTAATAATCTTCTGTGGGATCAATTCATCCTTATTATTAGGGACAACGGTAATACCTCCCTTCATAGGATTTAATCTCTGTTGATGATCAACAATTGGCTTGGAATCAGGATCAGTTTTAATCTTGTGCTGGCATAGAATGGGACTAATGCGCTTAAGATCATCAAGAGTATATCCAATAGCAGCACGATGCTTCCTAAGAGTTTTTAGTAACTTCTTTTCTTCATGCTCTGAGAGGCTAGCACTAATAATAACATGATATATCTCTTTTTCATCAAGATAAGCATACTTAAGAGTATCAGGCAACTGTTTAAGCTCGAACATAGGATCACCCTTTGGTGGGGGTGGATCCCCTAGTAGTTCAACAGGCAAATTATTCTTAAGGATAGGATATTGTTTTAAGACAACTCTATCTATCTCATCCCTTTCATCCATATGCATATCATTTCCATGCTCAAGCAAGTATTGCTCTAAATGATCAGTAGGAGGCACGGCAATAGAAGCTAGGGCAATAATTTCATCCTTACTAGGCAACTCTTTTTCATGAGGTTGTCTACCAAACTTTGAGAAATTGAACTCGTGTGACACACCTTCAAAGCCAATAGTGACAGTTTGCTTCTCACTGTCAATGTGAGCATTGATAGTATTCAGAAAAGGTCTACCAAATATGATGGGACAAAAGCTATCTTGTGTGGTAGCAAGAACGAGGAAATCAGCAGGATACTTCGTTTTACCACACAAGACTTCAACGTCTCTAACAATTCCCACAGGGCAGATAGTATCTCTATTGGCAAGCTGAATAGTGACATCAATAGGTTCTATCTCGACAGGTGCAATCTCGTCTTTAATTTCATCATATAAGGATTAAGGTATTGCACTAACACTAGCACCCACGTCACATAAACCATGATAACAGTGATCTCCTATCTTAACAGAAACAACAAGCGTGCCAACATCAGGCCTATGATTGTCTCTAGCATGTGGTTTAGCAATTCTAGTAGCATCTTCACAGAAGTGAATATCATGGCCATCAATATTGTCGGACAGGAGATATTTGATAATAGTAACGCTAGGTTCAACTCTAATTTTCTCAGGGGGTGTAGGTGTTCTAATGTAGCCCCTACGTATCACAGTTGAAGCTTTAGAATGATCCTTTATCCTAACAGGAAAAGGTGGTTTCTCAATGTAAGCACTGGGAACAATAGGATCATTATAGGCAATGACTTTCTCTTCAACTGGATTGGGTTTAACTACATTGACTTCTAAGGGAGGACGATATTTAAACCACTTCTCTTTAGGGAGATCAATATAAGCAGCAAATGATTCATACAATGAAGCTACTATCTCATAGTCAAGTCCATACTTAGAGCTAAAATCACAAAAGGTATTTGTTTCAAAAAAGGATTTAACGCAATCAAACTTGATATTCATACCTGACTCCTTACCTTCATCAAGCTCCCAATCTTCAGAGTTGCGTTTAATTCTTTCCAATAAGTTCCATCTCAAGTCAATATCTCTCTCCCTAAAAGAACTGGTACAAGAAGTGTCAAGCATGGTACGATCATCATGAGAAAGCCGAGCATAGAAGTTCTGAATGATAATTTCTCTCGAGAGCTCATGGTTGGGGCATGAATATAACATTGATTTAAGCCTCCCCCAAGCTTGAGCGATGCTTTCTCTGTCACGAGGCCAAAAATTATAAATATAATTCCGATCACGATGTACTAAATGCATAGGATAAAACTTTTGATGAAATTCCAATTTCAACTCATTGTAGTTCCATGATCCGGTATCATCACATAGCCTATACCATGTCAACGCATTATCCCTCAAAGATAAGGGAAAGACCTTCTTCTTGACCTCATCCTCGGGCAAACTTGCAAGATTAAATAAACCACAAACTTCATATACATAGATTAGATGCAAGTCGGGATGTGATGTTCCATCTCCTGTAAAAGGATTACCAAGCAGTTTCTCAAGCATATCCGAAGGAAATTCATAGCAAATATTTTCTATAGGTCAAGTAGGTTGAGGAGAAACTCTTTGTGCTTCCGTTTGAGGTGAATATACCCCGAACAATCCCCTCAAAGGATTAGTTTCCATAGTGATAATAAATTTCAGCACACTATATAAATGTTTCCTTACCAATTTCCACTTACCAAAGGCACTTCACTCCCCGGCAACGGCGCCAGAAAAGAGTCTTCATGACCCACAAGTATAGGGCATCTATCAGAGTCCCTTCGATAAGTAAGAGTGTCGAACCCAACGAGGAGCAGAAGGATCTCACAAGTGGTTTTCAACAAGGTAATCTCTGCAAGCACTGAAATTAACGGTAACTAGTAGTTGTGTGATGAGATGATTTGTAGAAAGTAGCAAGTAACAAAAGTAACAACGGTGCAGCAAGGTGGCCCAATCCATTTCGTAGCAAGGGACAAGCGTGGACAAACTCTTACAGGAGGTAAAGCGCTCCCGAGGACACATGGGAAATTCTGTCAAGCTAGTTTTCATCATGTTCATATGATTGGCGTTCGCTACTTTGATAGTTTGATATGTGGGTGGACCGGTTCTTGGGTACTGCCTTTAGATGGACAAGCATACCACTTATGATTAACCCCTCTCGCAACTAGGAAAGAAGAATTAAGACAAAGTCTAACCATAGCATTAAACTAGTGGATCCAAATCAGGCCCTTATGAAACAACGCATAAACTAGGGTTTAGGCTTCTGTCACTCTAGCAACCCATCATCTACTTACTACTTCCTAATGCCTTCCTCTAGGCCCAAATAATGGTGAAGTGTTATGTAGTCGATGTTCACATAACACCACTAGAGGAAAAACAACATACAACACATCAAAATATCGAACGAATACAAAATTCACATGACTAGTTATAGAATGACTTATCCCATGTCCCCAGGAACAAAAGTAACTACTCACAAAGCATAATCATATTCATGACCAGAGAGGTAATGAATAGCATCAAGGATCTAAACATATAATCTTCCACCAAGTAATCCAATTAGCATCAATCGGAGTCGCAAGACGGAGATTGGTTACAGGAGATGAACTAGGGTTTGGAGATGAGATGGTGCTGATGAAGATGTTGATGGTGATGAGCCCCGTCCGATGAGAGGAGTGTTGGTGATGACGATGGCGACGATTTCCCCCTCCGGGAGGGAAGTTTCCCCGGCAGGACCGTCCTACCGGAGCTCTAGATTGGTTCTGCTCAAGTTCCGCCTCGTGGCGGCGGCGAGTCCTCCGAAAAGCCTCTTCTTGATTTTTTTTCTGGAACGAAACCCTTCTTGTAGCAAAAGAGGGGGGCCAGAGGGCCAAGTGGGAGCCCACAAGCCCCCTAGGCGCGACCAGGGTGGAGGCCGCGCCTAGCAGGCCTGTGGCCTCCTGCTGGCGCCCCTCTGGTACTTCTTCGGCCCAGTATTTTTTATAAATCCCAAAAAAAATCCTCGTTGATTTTCATGGCTTTTGAAGTTGCGCATAATAGGTATCTCAAACTTGCTCCTTTTTTAGGCCAGAATTCCAGCTGCCGGCATTCTCCCTCTTCATGTAAACCTTGCAAAATAAGAGAGAAAAGGCATAAGTATTGTACCGTGAAGTGTAATAACAACCCGAAAAGTGTTAAATATCATCATGAAAGCATGATGCAAAATGGACGTATCATGGCCCCGCCCAGTGGGCCTCTGGAACCCTTCTGGTGGTCCCGTCACATTGCTGGTGGTGCCCGAAACATTTCCGGCGTCCAAACCCATCCATCATATATATCAATCTTTACCTCTGGACCATTCCGGAGCTCCTCGTGACGTCCGAGATCTCATCCGGGACTTCGAACAACCTTCGGTAACCTCTTATAACAATTCCCTATAACACTATCATCATCGGACCTTAAGTGTGTAGACCCTACGGGTTCGGGAGGCATGCAGACATGACCGAGACACCTCTCCGGCCAATAACCATCAGCGGGGTCTGGATACCCATGGTGGCTCCCACATATTCCACGATGATCTCATCGGATGAACCACGATGTCTAGGATTCAATCAATCCTATATACAATTCAACTTTGTCTGTCGGTATAGAACTTGCCCGAGATTCGATTGTCGGTATCCCGTACCTTGTTCAATCTCGTTACCGGTAAGTCTCTTTACTCATTCCGTAGCACATCATCCTGTGACTAACTCCTTAGTCACATTGATCTCATTATGATGATGTTCTACCGAGTGGGCCCAGAGATACCTCTTCGTCACATGGAGTGACAAATCCCGATCTCGATTCGTGCCAACCCAACAGACACTTTCGGAGATACCCGTAGTGCAGCTTTATAGTCACCAGTTACGTTGTGACGTTTGATACACCCAAAGCACTCCTACGGTGTCCGAGAGTTGCACAATATCACGGTCGAAGGAAAAGACACTTGCCATTAGAAAAGCTTTAGCATACAAACAAGACGATCTAGTGCTATGCTTAGGATTGGGTCTTGTCCATCACATCATTCTCCTAATGATGTGATCCCGTTATCAATGACATCCAATGTCCATGATCAGGAAACCTTGATAATCTATTGATCAACGAGCTAGCCAACGAGAGGCTTGCTAGGGACACATTGTGATCTATTCATTCACACATGTATTATTGTTTCCTGTTATTACAATTATAGAATGAACAATAGACGATTATTATAAACAAGGAAATATCATAATAACCATTTTATTATTGCCTCTAGGGCATATTTCCAACAGGATCTGGGAGCTGGCGCACCGGTCTTGGGGCGCGTCGGCCCAGGAGCGCTAGAGGCGAGGCCGAGCTGGGCCTCGGGGAGCGCCAGCTAGGCCAGCTAACCTGGCGGGCCCAGGCGCGGGTCACCGCCCGACCAGATCTGGGCACTAGCTATGCCCTACCGCACGACGCCGAGGAGCACAGGGACGAGACGACGGTGTGGCACGGTGTCGGCAACGATGGCGTGGACCCTTGGTGGAGGAGGTCGACGGGGCTTGCCGGAGACCCCGGGAATGGGCCCAGATCCGTCCGGAGCGGCGGCACGGTGCCGAGGCTGGGCTTGTTATGGCCGGCGACTTGGCTGCTCCTGTGGGCGACGGGGCAGGTGGCTAGCGGCGGCCGGCACGGGACCTGGTCAGATCCGGCAGGGTCGGGCTCCGGTAACGAGATATGACACGGGGAGCTGTGGCTGGCCGGAGGCAGCGGCTGGTTGTTTCGGGGCAAGGCGGCGAGCGGCGACGGGGAGCTGCGGGAGGTAGTTGCCTCGGGGCCAGATGGGCTGGAGCGGGCCTCGCGTGGGCTGGAGCGGGCCGGTGGCGCTGGTGGGAGGAGAGAGAGGGAAGGTGGCGGCTAGGATTAGGAAGGCCATTTCTGGACGTGGGGGTGACCATTTATAGGCAATTGGGGCTAGGGTTTGCCAAATGGGGCGTTTTCGGACCCTCCGATCTTGATCGGACGCTCCACAAATGCCCTAGCGTTAGGTTAGGCCGTGTAGAGTGGCTTAGGTGGAGATGAGAGGGAAATAGGGCGGCGTGGCAATACTATGGCAACAGACAACAGCGCCAGAAATTGACACGTTGACAGAGACTGTCTTGCGTTGGTTTTTCCCTTGAAGAGGAAAGGGTGATGCAGCACAGGAGCATTATGTATTTCCCTCAGTTTGAGAACCAAGCTATCGATCAATAAGGAGGGTCTCATCAAGTCCAGAGTACCTGCGCAAACACAAACGAGCTTGCACCCAATGCTTCAAAGGGGTTGTCAATCCCTTCAAGATTGTTTGCAAAGTGAGATCTGAAAGCGGAAAGTGCAATGAAGTAAAAAGTCTAAGGCTGAAAATATGGTGTGGAGTAGACCCGGGGGCCATAGTGTTCACTAGAGGCTTCTCTCAAAATAGCAAATATCATGGTGGGTAAACAAATTACTCTCGAGCAATTGATATAACCGCGCAAAGTCATGACGATATCTAAGGCAATGATCATACATATAGGCATCACGTCCGAGACAAGTAGATCGTTACTTTCTGCATCTACTACTACGACTCCACACATCGACCGCTATCCAGCATGCATCTACTGTATTGAGTTCATGACGAACAGAGTAATGCCTTAAGCAAGATGACATGATGTAGAGGGATAATCTCAAACCAATGATGAAAACCCCATCTTATTACCCTTGATGGCAACAACATGATGGGTGCCTCGCTACCCCTTCTGTCACTGGGTGAGGTCACCGCACGGTATGAACCCAAAACCAAGCACTTCTCCCATTGCAAGAATCATAGATCTAGTTGGCCAAACAAAACCCACAACTCGAAGAGAATTACGAGGATATGAAATCATGCATAAGAGAGATAAGAACAAACTCAAATAAGATTCATAGATAATCTGATCATAAATCCACAATTCATCGGATATCGACAAACACACCGCAAAACAAGAGTACATCGGATAGATCTCCATGAAGATCATGGAGAACTTTGTATTGAAGATCCAAGAGAGAGCAGAAGCCATCTAGTTACTAGCTATGGACCCGTAGGTCTATGGTGAACTACTCACGCATCATTGGAGAGGTCATTGTGTTGATGAAGAAGCCCTCCGTGTCTGAATCCCCCTCCGGCAGGGAACCAGAACGAGCCCCAGATGGGATCTTGTGGAGACAGAAGCTTGCGACGGCGGAAAAGTACTTTCGATGATCTCTTGATTTTTTTGGGATTTTTAGGGAATATATAGGCGCAACCCCTAGGGCAGAGGGCGCCCAGGGGGCCCACAAGCCTGTGGGCCACGGCCTCCCCCGTGGCCGTGGGGTTGGGGCTTGTGGGGCCCCTGCCTTGGCTCTCAAGCTTCCCAATCTTCTTCCGTTACAGAAAAAATCTTTTCAGGGATTTTCTTCCGTTTGGACTCTGTTTCGAAATCTCCTCTGCAAGGGGTCAAAAACATGGAAAAAACAGGAACTGGCACTTGGCACTGAGTTAATAAGTTAGTCCCAAAAAATCCAAAGTTTGACAAGATAATAGCTTGAAACCATCAAAAATTATAGATACGTTGGAGACGTATCAGGCAACACGATTTAAAACACCGAAACACGTCCGACGAGTAACCGACGACTGTGCCGCTACGGTGGACCGTTCGGGTACCAGACGGACTTCGAATGAGACGAAATTTGGCAGGTGGCCTACCTATAACTAAATAAGACCGCACGCCAAGTTTCAACCCAAACCAAGAATATTTTACATACACTTTTTAAAACAGGATTTGAAGATGCCGCGAGGGTGTGCGAGTGTAGTTCGACTCAAAACCGGCAACGACGAGAATGGGGAGAACCGAAAACTAATAATGGATGCAACTTTTGTAAAGTGGCGGCAACGGGATGCCGATGCAATGCGGATGATGTGAATGATGCGATGATTCATGCAGCAAACAAATAATCACACGACAACCACAAACTAAAAGGGGAATCTTGTGGAGCGTCGGTCTCGGGCTATCACAGTTGGTCCCCTCCCCCCGCCTCGTCGGGCGGTTTTGAGATCGAGCACCCATCCGGTGGCCTCGGTGGTCTAGCGCATTGAGTCGCACCAAGAGGGGTATACTATGGTGAATACCTGCTTATCCTTGTTACAAGAGCGCTCCATCTTCTTGTTTTTTAGTTTACAATGCTTGGAAACTAATATTTTTAAAGATCTAAATGAAAACATAAGTCATCAGAAGTCATGGTATTTTCAAACTTTGGTCATAAAAAGTTATGAAATTTTAGGCACAAAAAGAAAGTGTCAAAAGAAAAACACAAAAAAGAAGAAAAATAAATAGTGACACAATAGTTACTAGGAGTCGATATATGGGTGTAACTAAAGCCTACTTTTACCCTCCGTTACACTAGGTAAAGAACCTAAACCTAGATCTTAGCCGACCCCCTTTCTTTCTATCTGTGATGTACGTCTTCCCATTTCCACATTGTCTCTGCCACTACGCTCGCCACCACCTGTCGCCGCCGCGTGCGCCACCAACAACGACCATCGCCCTCACTCCCGCCTCCATCTGCCAGCGCCGCCATGCTGCTATGTCCTGTCGCCGCCTCGGTGCCACCACGTGTCGCTTCCGCTTGCGCCGTCGTCCCTGCCCCCTCTTTGATATGTCGTTACCGCCACACCAACCACCACCTATCGCTGTTGCCTGTGTTACCAGTTGTGTTCACCGCGTGCGCCATCGAGCCCGACCTCACTACGATCTGTCGTTGCTGCCACCACCACCACCCGTACAAGCACCTCATGGCCAGTGCTCCGCGATACGGTTGACCACCACGAGCTGCCCCCGCCGCCGTAGGTTGACCCTCACGAGAAATTCTAGTACAACCGAATTGTTTGGCTCCCACCAGCTCACTGCCGACGAGCACTCGTCATCGGATGACGATGTCGGAGGGTCTTTTCAAGGAGAAGATCTTCTCTCTCTCGAGTCTAGTGACATGGTGCCCTCGGATGTCTCAGGGTCGACGTCGAGCAACATTTCCAGGAGGAACAAATTCGGGCGTGGTCCAGAGAAGGTCCCGGAGCCAACGGCTCGCACCCATGGTCCTCTCATAACTCCGACGGGAGATTGGTAAGCATTTGATTTGAAAATTATTTTGAATACCGCAACTTTTCCACTCACATATGCTTCTCTTTTTCGTCATGTAATCGGTGCGAATTTGTCCCTACCAAGCTTCCAAAGGCACGATTGCCGAACCACGTCATTGGCTCCCTCGTGACACTAGTAGGAAAAACCTTATAGGTAGGAGCCTAGTAGTAGCGTTGGAATATAGCAATACTACTGCTACTTCGCAGTAGCGCTCGCTCTGCCAATCTATACTGATAATGGCCTTAGCAGTAGCGCCTGATATGTAAAAAAGCACCACTCCTAAACGTGGCCGAATGAGGCCACCGATGGTAGCAGTAGTAGGAGTCCCGCATGTAAAAATGCGTTACTGCTAAGTTTAATAGAAGTAGCGCTCGTCTAGAAGCAGCGCTATAGCTATTGGGCCCCACTTAGCATCAATGCTACTTTAGAAAAAGCGCTAGTGCTACCCATGGCTACGGGCAGCCTTCACCCACACACACCCCCTCTCCCCTTCCTCTCCCCTTTGCCCTCTCCCCTCTTTTCTCCTCTCCTCTCTCTAAGTTACTTCTTCACCATTGTAGCCCTTCTTATCTGTTCATTCTACCTCTCTTCTATCCCCATTAATGCGCCCTCCACCCTAATTCTCCTCCATAAATGGCCTCTTCCAACTCTACCTTCCACATTTATTTGGCTCTCCCTCCTTCCATACATATAGATCTAGCTAGCTAGGTCATCTCTCTCCCTCTCCACTAGTTAGCTAGAGTCATCTCTCCTTGCAACAACTAGATCTATCTATTTATTTAGCCATGCACAATGTTTCCCGGGATATAGGTGAGTAAAATTTTGTGCATTTCAATAATGGGAAATATGTGTGTTTGCAATATGAAGGTATTTGTGTGAGTGACATGCCCCATGAGTTTCTTACATTTTGTCGAAATGTTGACTTATTTATGTTTCTGCGAATTTCAAGCAAACTCGATATGTCCTATTTTTAGGCAAGGTCAGGCCAAATTTTTATATGACTTTGATAAAGTTCTTCCACGGGGAACATGTGTCCTACTAGTGTCGATGAGGCCAAGAAAATCGTTTGCCCTCTTGATCTTCTGCACATTCGATGCCACGCATACATAAATGATTGCATCATTTATCGGGGGGACCATGTGGAAAAAACCACGTGTCCAGTGTGCAATGTTTCTCGATACAAGAAGGCAGGAAAGAAAGCTCTTCAGAAATTTGTATGGTACTTTCTAATCACTCCCCGTCTACAGCCGTATTTCATAGATCCTAAGGAGGCAAAGCTCATGCGCTGGCACACGGAGAGGAAGAAGACCGGTGATGGAGATGATCCGAAGCTCACACACCTCGCAATTGCTAGCCACAGGAGAGCCTTCAATGCCGAATATGGATTTTTCAGAGAAGATGCAAGGAACATCGTGCTTGGTGCGTGTACCGATCGCATGAATCCGTTTGGAAACAGAGCACCAACCACAACACATGGCCCATCTTTGTATGGATGTAGAACCTCCCCCCATGGAAGTGCATGAAGACAAAGTACGTACACATGAGCATGCTGATTCAAGGGACGAAAAAACTAGGAAATAATATTAACCTGTATATGGGGCTTCTCAAAGAGGAGCTAGACACGTTATGGAAATCGTCGGTCAAGACATGGGACGCCATCACAAGAGATTATTTCTATATGAGAGTTGCGCTGATGACGACGGTGCACAACTATCTCGGTTATGGGTACAGCTCATGCCAGATGTGCCACAGATACTGCAGATGCACGAGGTGCATGGATGATACAAAATCTTAGCAGCTTACATCAACGAAAGATGGCGGGTGTGGGAAAATCGTGTACATGGGGCATCTTAGATGGCTCGAAAAGGATGGCCTGTGGTGAAAACGTTGAGATCTATTAAATGGTTTGGTTGAGCATCAAGGACATCCACATAAGAGGAGTGGCACCAAAATCAACGAGCTATTGAATAACTAGCAGTAGTGCCTCGCGCCGGGAAAGATTGAAAAGGCACCGGAGCTGCTGCTAAAGGTATGGAAAACGAGGTCTGTTTTCTGGGACTTGGAGTACTAGCCCAATCACGACACGCCTCATTGCCTTGATCAAAGGCATATCTAGAAGAATGTCATCGAGAGCTTGCTTGGCACACTGATGAGCATGCCAGAGAAGCCAAGGATGGGTCGAAGGCAAGGGAAGACTTGAAGGATTTGGAGATCAGGGGGGATCTCCACATACCCAGTAAAAAGTCGATGGAGGAGATGGAGACGGAGACGGCGGCGGGGCCAAGGGGAACAAAAGTCAGAAAGAAGGAGCAAAATTGTTGCCCCTTCTTGCTTCACCTTAAGTGCAAAGGAGATCGATCAATTCATCAAGTGCCTTACGGGAATCAAAGTCAGTTCCGGATAATGTGGGAAGATAAGCAGATTTCTACACACCAAGAAGAAAAGGTTCAACGGGATGAAGTTTCATGACTGTCATGTGATGATGACGCAGATACTCCCGGTTGCCATTAGAGGGATAATGGGCAAGCACGTCCATGAGACGCTTACTGGTCTCTGCAACTTCTTCGATGTTATCTATCTAAAGTCCATCAGTGTGAAGTAGATCCGAAGGATACACGAAGAGATCGTTGTCATACTATGTGAGCTTGAGAAGTACTTCCCGCCCGCGTTCTTTGGCGCCATGGTGCATCTATCTGTCCACATCATGGACAACATCATCGACCTCGGGTCGGCATTCCCTCAGAGCATGACGCCGTTCGAGAGGATGAATGGGGTCATTAAAGGATTCGTTCATAACATGTCCCGTCCCGAGGGAGCATCGTCTAGGGGTATCTGACCCAAGAGTGCATCTGCTTCTGCGAGAATTATATAGGTAAATAAGAACCCTGTTGTTGGTTTGACCATCAACAAGCACCATGGGAGGATCGAAGGAGAAGGTCACAAAAACGGTCGGAGGGAATTGCACGTGGACGACTTTGACAGGCCAAACTTAGCAGTGCTACACCACCTAGATGTGGTAGATGATTATGTGACACTTCACAAACAAATCGTCAAAAATAAGTAGTGTGATCAAGGGATGCACAAGACGGACGACGAAGTTACTATAGAGCACAATGCCACTTTCTTGCGTTGGTTCAAAGGGCAGCTTCGTGCTAATCCCCCGGAAGAGGGTAGGGCGGACGGGTTTCTAATACACATCTTACCACATGGCTTCGCACTAAACTTGTCTCCTATGAGGCATACGGTATCAATGGGTACACGTTCTACACGGAGGCCAAACACATGGACAGTGATGACCAGAACATTGGGGTGATGATTGTATGTGTGACCAACGCCAATGACACAACTGAAAGATTCTACGAAAGGGTCAAAGAGATCTGGGAGCTTAACTATGCTGGAAGGCACGATGCGGCGATGTTCCGTGTCAGGTGTGCTAAGGTTGCCGTAACAGAAGACAAGTATTTCACTACCATGTCTATACCGGAAGCAAAGAGCGCAACCATGAACATTAACGTCATAGGCAAAACTAAGCCATGGGTACATGCTAAGCACGTGACATTATGCTTCTTCATAACCGACCCGACCAATCCCAGCCGTGTTGTCGTGAGGAAAGGCAAAAGGAACATCGCTGGAATGGATGTAGTCGCCAACGAGGAAGACTGCAACCAATACGGCAACCCGATGAGGGAAGTTGACGATGATGATGAAGCATACGTGAAAAGAAGAATCAAGACTACATTAGCTAAGAAAGATCATACTCCATTGTGAGAGAAAAGAAGAATCAACACAACGAACAAGAAAGAAAAGAAGCTCAATGTGAAACATCTTTGACGCAGTTGAGAAACAATCATTTATATATATGTATGTATTTTGTGTACGAAACAACACACGGTTCCGGTAATATTCATGCAGTGTGGGAGGGAGACGTTCTCGTCGTCGACTACATGCGAGAGGCCATCGGGATAAAAACAAAAAACAGAAAACAAAAACAAAAGGGAGAAAGCTATACAAAACAAAAGGAAAAGTAGAAGAAGACGAGGATTTGGGTCGGGCATTGTCGAAGCCGAGACAAATTCCTCTCAGAAAAATTTCTTATTGTTTAATGTTTCAACCAAATATGACATGGCAACATCATATGACAAATGAACCAAATATGACATAGGCTATCTCAAGAGAACATGGCAACATCATATGACAAATTAACCAAGTTGATATGACAAAAACTAATTAGCTCATGTTCAGGGGATCAACGCTCAGGTAGGTAACCCAAACCCAAACACAAGATTTTCTTCTTGATTCATGGATGCATAAGCATGATCCTCTAGTCAACAACAAAGTGCAATGTACTACTTGCCCACATTTTTTATATCAACTATGAATAATGATTGTGCATGTTTGGAAGTTTGAAGTAGTATGAACTAGACGGGAGCGAGAGCGTGGTAGTACCATGCGGGGGCAGGGTCGGAGGTGGTCGTGGCAACGTCAGAGATGGCCGGAAGCGGCGGTGCTAACCCTAGGAGAATAAGAATCACCGAGAGGGGATGGAAATAAGTTGTCAATAGAAATTAGTTGTCAAATATTTTTAAATAAATGACATAAATTACTTAATAAATATGGTTGAGGAACTTAAATAAACTACATATGATCTACACTCTTCTCTCATATTTGGTGGATAGTCCCTCACTGATTTTTCTACCGTAGATGATGGTCGCTACTCCTACATCCCCTAGTGCATAACAAATATCTAGCACAAGGAGAAGGAGGAGAAGGGACCCCCACGACAACAGTCGTCATTCTTCTTCTCTCATATATGGTGGACAGTCCCTCACCGATTTTCCGACCGTCGATGATGGTCGCTACTCATCCCTAGTGCATAACAAATATCTAGCACAAGGAGAAGGAGGGGAAGCGACCCCCACGACAACAGTCGGCATTCTTCTTCTCTCATATATGGTGGAGACTCCCTCACCGATTTTTCGACCGTTGATGATGGTCGCTACTCCTACTTCCCCTAGTGCATAACAAATATCTAGCACAAGGAGAAGGAGGAGAAGCGACCCCCAAGACAACAGTCGGCATTCTTCTTTCCTCATATATGGTGGACACTCCCTCACCGATTAAACTATTTCTATTAAACACTTACTAAATAAACTATTTCTATTAAACACTTACTAAAAACAGTAAAAAATACTACATTATACTTATATTGAAATATAATGTAGCACAAGGAAATAAACCACTTGTGGCTAAAAAGTGAAGCAACTAGAATGCCAAAAAAATCCTGATGGTAAAGCTAGTACAATCTCCAAGAAAAAACACTGATTCCAGGTTGCAGATTTGCAGCAACTTTACTTGTATTGTAGACAACTCATGCTAAAAATTAAGCAACTAGAATGGAAAAGATCAGTACAATCACACACATATGTTCATCCGACTTGTTCTATCTTTGCAGGTAACTTTGTGCAAAAAGTATGAACACCTTGCACCAATCGACTTAATCATTAGACAATAATTACTAATGTTTCATTGCTAGATATATGTATTAATTCACCCATCCACCCATCCACCCAACCCATGTAAGGGACACTTGAGCAACACAAGAACCTGATAAACTTGAGGAACTAGTACCTACTTGAGAAACACACGAATGAATATATGAGAAAATTCTACACAACAAAAATCTCTAGATATGTACAAGACATAAAATGTGTGTCACATTTCTATGTGGTGAGCTTTTGCATGATTTGCTTTGTGTCGCTACTACATCCTGCAACAGTCGTGCTCCTTCAGTTCTTCTGAATTTTGCATAAACCATTGACGAACTCGAACAATGGTGGGTGGGAGGAGGGAGGAGAGAGGAAGAAGAGGGAGGAGGGAGGAGAAGCACCAGGAGCGGCGGCGGCAGCGGGCGGCAGGCGACAGGAACGTCGGCGGCGGCGGACGACGGGGGGTGTGGGGGGAGAGTGATTTGGAGTGGAGAGGGGAGTAGGAGGGGCGGCCGGTTGGATAAGGTCGAGAAGATATACTTAGCAGTAGCGCTCGTTTAAGGCAAGCGCTACTGCTAATCAACTTATCAGTAGCGCTTTACACAAGCGCACGCTGCTTCTAACGCTACCGCCGTTGGGCCTCCTTTAGCAGTAATGCTGGGTATATATCCAGCACTACTGCTAAGGTGTTAGTAGTAGCGCATAACTGGATCAGCGCTACTGCTAATTAGGAGCAGCGTTTTCTTTTTTCCAGCGCTACTACTGAGGTCTTGCATATAAGCATTTCCCTACTAGTGATATGGAAAAGACTAAGGAGGGCATCAAATTGAACATCAATGCTCACAAAATCTTTTGTGTTCTACTCGAGATATCATATACGCATGAACCTTGCTCATGATGCCACTGATGGGGAATGTTGCATGGGTGACAAAAAAATTCCTACGCACACGTAAAAACTATCATGGTGCTGATCATCTATGAGAGGGGAGATCGGATCCACATACCCTTGTAGATTGCTAAGCGGGATGTGTTAAGAAACACGGTTTATTTAGTCGAACGTTTTTGCGATCCAATCCCGATCCATCCCACAAACTCCATCCCAATCTAGTACCAAACGGACTGCACCTCCACGTTCAAGACACGACCAACTCGATGGCGATCTCCGCAATCTTGATCCAGCTAGAGAGACGAAGAGGTAGCTGAATTCCGAAAGAACTATGGTGTGGCAGTGATGGTGGTGGAGCTACTCTGGCAGGGCTTCGTTGTGCCGTACCGAACTAGCTACAGGGTGTCACGAAGTAGTGGAGGGAGAGAGGGTTGCACAAAGGCTTGGGGTACCAAAACCAAATCAACCCTCCACTATATATAGGTGCAACAAGACGGAGGGTAACTTCCCTCCTACTCCAGGTAGGAGGGTTCGACCGAGTCCAAGAGGTAGGAGTCCTCTTCCAATTCGGTTTGGTGGAGGACTCCTTCCTTGTATTCTCTGTTTTCCTTCTTATTATTGCTTCTAGCCGAAATAGTATAATTGGGCTGGCCTCACCGGCCCACTAAAGGCTGGTCCGCCACCCATGGGCCTATTAGGTCCTCTACCGGGTGGGTGGTCCCTCCGTGTAAAACAGCAGAACCCATTTGTCACTCCTAGTACTTTACTGGCAATGACCGAAATATTTCCGGAAGCCAAATGCAACAATCCTATATATCAATCTTTGTTTGGAGACCATTTTGTAGACCCTTGTGACTTCTGGGATCTCATCCGAGACTCCGAACAACATCCGGTTACCAACATCAATAATTCAACTATACTGAAACAACACCAAACCTTAAGTGTGCAGACCCTCCGGGTTCGAGAACTATGTAGACATGACCGAGACACTCTCCGGTCAATATCCAATAGCGGGACCTAGATGCCCATACTGGATCCTACATATTCGACGAAGATCTTATCATTCGAACCTCTATATCAAGGACTCGGTTAATCCCGTAAATTGTTCCCTTTTTCCTTCAGTATGTTACTTGCCCGACATTCGATCGACGGTATCTCTATACCTAGTTCAATACCGTTACCAGCAAGTCTCTTTACTCTGTGCATAATACAAGATTCCGTGGCTGACTCTTTAGTCACATTGCTTGCAAGGATCATTGTGATATTGTATTACCGAGTCGGCCCCGAGATAGCTCTCCATCACACAGAGTGAAAAAATCCTAGTCTTGATTCACGTCAACCCAACAGACACCTTCGGAGATACGTGTAGAGAACCTTTATAGTCATCCACTTACGTTGCTACATTTGATACACACAATGTATTCCTCCGGTGTCCGGGAGTTGCATGATCTCATGGTCATAGGAATATAAACATTTACATGCAGCAAACAATAGTAACAAACTGACACACTCATATACTACATTCATAATTTCGGTCTTGTCCATCACATCATTCCCTAATGATGTGGTCCCGTTATCAACTGACAACACTTGTCTATGGTCAGGAAACTTTAACCATCTTTGTTCAATGAGCTAGTCAACTAGTGGCTCACTAGGGACATTGTTTTGTCTACATATCCAAACATGCATTTGTGTTTCCATTCAATACAATTATAGCATGGATAATAAATGATTATCTTGAAATAGGAAATATAATGATAACTATTTTATTATTTCCTCTAGGGCATATTTCCAACAGGGGGCGCCGTCCTCATCTGTTTGTACCTACAATACTCCCATGCTCTGTACTGGGACTCATAGAAGAACATCGAGAAAAAGATTACACGCACATAAAGAGTGTTCTCGATAGTGCCATTTTAACCTTCAACCTTGCTGGTGGATATATCCAGGTGAAAAATTACTGGAATCAAGCACCGGCTTTTGGCCATAAGACCGACTTTTGGTGCATCCAGCAACCGAACGGTAGTAAGGCCAATGGATTCTACCTCGTGCATCACATGATCGAGTACAGAAGGGATAGACAACGCCTTTGCATGTCAGCTAATTCTGGCGATGCCGAGATTGTCAACTGGGTGTGATAGCCCGATGCCGACGTTCCAGAAGATTCCCCTTTATTTCCGTTTCCGTCGTGTGATTATTTTTATTTCCGTTTCCGTCATCTCCATTGCATCGGCCGCCCGTTGCCGCCAGTTTTCAAAAGTTGCATCCGTTGTTAGTTGTCGGTTCTCATTGTTGTCCGTTATGAGCCCGACCACACACGCACGCGCTCGCGCCAACGTCAAATCCTTAGTTTTAAAAGTGTGTATAAAACTTTTTTGATTGGGTTGGAACTTGGCGTGCGGTCATAATTAGTTGTAGCTAGGCCGCCTGTCACGTTTCGTCGCAATCGTAGTCCGTCTGGTACCCGAACGGTCGACCGTAGCGGCACCGTATTCGGTCTACCATCGGACGGTTATCGGTGTTTTCAAATCGCGTTGCCGCGCCAGCCGTTTTCCCTCTCGTCTCCGGTGAACTACCCTACACGGCCACTTAACCATTCCCGCGTTCGGAATTATCCGATTCCGACCACGCAGTTGGATCCGGAACGAAATTCCGGTAAACCTTGCCCCCCCCATTTGTCTATAAATAGAACACCTCCTACATTTGAGGCAGCGAACCCCCTCTCTCCTCGAAATCCGTTCCTAACCCTAATGCCCCCCCCACTCTCTCCCGCAGCCTCTCTCTCCCCAGCCGCCCCCGCCCCATTCTGCCTCCGGCACTAGCTCTGGATCGAGGGGGTCGCGAGCTCCTACTACCCGCGCCCCCTGGCTCCCTCTCCCTGCCCGAGCAACCCTCGCCGGAGCCCCTAGCCGGTCGCCGCCCCGCCTGTGGGCAGTTCGTCGGAGATCACGAGTCGTCCGCCTCCCTGCTCCTCCTCGGTGTGCCGCCCCATCCACCGAAGCTCGGCCGCCGCGTGCTCGCCGCCGGCCGTCATGTGCCCGTCGTCCCCTCCGCTGGGAACGGATCCCCGGTGCACGGATCCGTTCGAGGCCACCGGGATCTGGCCTCCCTTGCCCTCGCCCCCGAATTCTCGTGCTCGCCGTCGGCCGCCGACAGGGCGTGCCCTCGGGCACGACGAGGAGGACGACACCCAGAGGACGCGCCACCAACCGCTCGGCGGGGTCCCGTGGGCTGCTACAGCCGGCCCAGGCTAGGGCGCCCAGTAGCCCACCAGATCGGCCACTCCGCCCTAGCGCCAGCGGCCTACTTCCTCGCCCCTGTGGGCCACTGACCAGGCCGAGGCCGGCTTAGGTGAGAGCCCCCTGTTCACTATCACCCGACCCTCTAATCTTGCGCCTAGGCGATGTGTTAGCTAAGCTCCGCCCACCTGTTCGGCCCATTAGAATAATTAGGTTATTTTCTCGGAATTAATAAATTCCAGAAAAATGATGATAATAAAACATCAGTAGTTATCAACTCGTGTGTCGGATCGCGACGTGAAGCATATGTATCTTGTGTAACTTTTCGCGTAGATCATGAATTTATAACTTGCATATTTCTTTGAGGTAGTTTGACGTACCAAATGCATAGTTTTACGTGCTGTTCCAATAGGATCCGTTCCGTAGTTATTTCTCGTGCGTGTCCGGATTGCTCGAATGCCGTAGATAAAATGTCCATGTTTTAGGAACCACTTTTCCATGCATTTTAGAGTAGCCGTTGGTATTTTTGCGTGTAGGGATTTGCCGCTAGTTTATTTTCCGTGTTTAGGACTTTATCTCGCATTTACGTGTAACCCCACATGTTTTATATCTTTTCGGGGTAGAAAAATCCATAGGTTTTTTATGTGTATTTAGTTTTAGCTTTTGAGCAAGTTAGTTCACTCGATATTTTTGCCATGTTGCACTCTTGTCTTTTTTGTAGGATTTATTCCGTGCTTCGTTTGGAGGAACTGTCAATTAGGGTTTTGCCCTTGGATGTTTAGTCTAGCCCCTGGTATTTTTGGTTGCATTAGAAATCCATGTTTAGGTGTGGTTTGCTTGCTCTCAACTTGCTAGAAAATAGTGCTGATTTGGAGGTGCTGAAATATTTCTAGGTCTGAGATCTGTTATATATTTTGTTGTTGTCTTGTCTTGCTTCTATCTTGTGATTTGTAGCTCTTTTGAGGTTGGTGCAATGGAGTTAGTTGTAGACTTTGTGATTCTCTAGCATGCTATGAGTTTTCATGCGATTTGGAGTCCTGTAGCTATTGGTTTTCTGCTGTCAATATGCCTTCAGATCGAAAACTGCAGTTTCATAAACTGCTATTTTCTCTAAGTCTGAAATAGTGTGTGAGAAGCCATTTCGTGACTTCTTTTCCTAGTGATTCATGATGCCATGCTAGTTGTGCTTAGTTGTATGTTGTAGTGCTTCTTCCCCTCTATCGTGTCATGTGTTGGTTCAGCATATTGGAGTTGAGTAGCTGGGGTGTATAAAATGCTATGTGGCTGATTTTGGCAGATTGTAGTGAATTCTTGTTTAGCTCGTAGTTGTTGAACCGTAGCTTCGTTTTGGTTGTGTTCTATATGAAACTTGCTTAGAATGTCATGTAGTTTCATTTTATCTTTCTGGTTGTATGTTTTGAAGTGCTTGTGACCGTCGTTGCACACATGTTGCATTCATGCCATCATAGCTTGCGGTGCTTGTATCTTTTGAACCGTAGCTCCGTTGGAGATGTTCTCTATGGGTAAATTGCTTGTAACGACACGTAGAATCACGTGAACCAATTTGTTTTGCTGTTTAACAACTATTAAACGCGTTAGTTCAGATCTGGACAGAATTGTAAATTAACATGTGAGGTCATTTCGGAGATGCTATATGTCATTTCCGATCTCATTTAAAATGCCTAGATAGGTAGTTTAGTTGCGCTTCACCTCTTGCGATGTTTAACCACATTTAATATTGTCATGTACCTAATCGGGATAGAACTAAATAAATATACATGGAGTTTCGTCAATACGCAACTCGTCGCATATTGAACTTTACTTAATGTGTTGAGTTTGTTTGTCGTGAATTGTCATGCCGTGTCTTGCATGTGTTCAGCTGCTCATGCATCATTTGTGTTGTGCATCGTGTGGTGTATATGTGTTGATTCTTGTTTCCGGTTTGCTTCGTCTCGATACAGTTCCGCAAGCGTGTCGGATTGTGATGACCCGTTCGACTACATAGGTTCGTCTGCTTCACGGAGTCATTCTTCTTCCAAGCGGGATCTCCGGCAAGATGACAATTTCCCCAGATACCATTACTATCATTGCCATGCTAGTTTTTATCGCTTCTATCGATTATGTCTCGTTGCCTACCACATGTTAAATATCAGCCTCTCAGCAATGCCATGAAAACCTTCAACAAGTTCAACCTAGCAAACCACTGATTGGCTATGTTACCGCTTGCTTAACCATGTGTTTAGCGTTGCTAGTTGCAGGTGCAGTTGCTTCCATGTGATAACATGGGTTCCTTGTTGTATCACCCTATTAAATGCTATTTAATTTAATGCACCTATATACTTGGTAAAAGGTGGAAGGCTTGGCCTTTCTAGCCTGGTGTTTTGTTCCACCTTTTCCCCCTTAGTTTTCGCCTACCGGTGTTATGTTCCATAATTTAGCTCTCCTAACACGACCGAGGTTGTTATGGGGACCCCCTTGATAATTCGTTTTAGATTAAAGCTGGTATGGCAAGGCCCAACATTGGTTCTACATTTTCCCAACATAATAATTTTTTTAACACTAAAATGCATAGGGAGTTAGCGCTACCCGAGGAGTAATTCTACATAATACACGGGGGCCAGTGTTGATGGTGTTGGTCCCAAACGGTCTGCATGCAGGGCCACCGCGAGGAAACTTGAGGTTTGGCACTCGTAGCTAGTTCCATTCGTCGTGTCCTGAGAACGAGATACGCGGCTCCTATCGGGATCATCGACACGCCGGGCGGGCTTGCTGGATTAGTTTTACCTTTGACGAGATATCTTGTGCATCGGGATTCCGGTGATGCTTTGGGTAATCTCAGAGTTGAGGTTTTCCACTAAGGAATCCGATGAGATCGCGAGTGTCGTGATCGAGGATTTCTATGCGGCTTGTGGTAATTTGTGATGGACTAGTTGGAGCACCCCTGCAGGGTTAAATCTTTTAGGAAAGCCGTGCCCGCGGTTATGTGGCAGCGTGGAAACTTTGTTTAACACTAGTTCTAGATAATTTGAAGTTAAATTAATTAAAATATGGCAGTTGTGTGCGTAACCGTTACTGTCTCTTTCGTGAGTTCCTTCTCCGATCGAGGACACGGCGGGGTTATGTCTGACGTAGGTAGGTGTTCAGGATCATTCATTTGATCATCAGTAGTCCACGTCCGCTATGCGTAGATATTCCCCCCTCTTACTCTTGTACTCATAAGTTTAGCTACCAAATATATGCTTAGCCGCTGCTGCAACCTCACCACTTAACCATACCTCACCCATTAAGCTTTCCTAGTCTTGATACCTTTGGAAATGAGATTGCTGAGTCCCCTGTGGCTCACAGATTACTACAACACCAGTGGCAGGTACATGTAAGGGTTACTTGAGGCGAGCGTGTTGATTGTTCATTTGGAGTTGCTTCTTCTTCTTCTTCATCATCGATCTAGGATGGGTTCCAGGTCGGCAGCCTGGGATAGCAAGGATGGACGTCGTTCTTCTTTTCTTGTTTGTTTTCATCCGTAGTCGGACCCTGCTCTTCTTCATGATGTTTATATTTTGCACTATGTGACTCTGATGTAGCTTGTCGCGAGTGTAAGCCAATTCTATATATATACCTCTTCTTTTCAGTACATGTACTTGTAACGATATCCATCCTTGCGAAACGACGAGATGCGCTTCTATCCCTGACGAGGCCCTCGTGCCAAATTGAGGATAGGGTTGCATCTTGGGCGTGACACTGGGCCACAAGCATAGGAAGGACACCGAATCATCGAATCGGAGCTGAGTTTTATCACATACAGTGCCAACTTGCCCAAGTGATCATGAAGCAGGTCATCGGACAAGGAGGGATGTTCTTCCATGGGCCAATGAGGCGGGAGAATGTTTGAGAACTGCTATGCGCTCAGCATCTCGACCTAAATCCATCCAACAAGCTCGGGCCATTCATCCTTGACTATGAAGACTGGGGCGCCGACATGGAGGAGTGATTGGTGATGACAATGTGTGTATATAATTAGTACTATCTGCTTTCTATGACCAAGTGTATACATCGCTCTAGTTAATTAGCTTGTGTATGAGGAACTTTGTTATTTATGTTTACTATAGGTTGCTTGTATTTTCCTAACTATGCCTCTTTGTGTTTATCAAGTACATTATGTTGCATATTATCGTTCAATTAATCAACTTACGATGCAGGTACATAGATAAGAGATTGTGATGGAATGCTATACAATATTCATTGGGAGGGTTCCACGAGTGTACGACCACTGGCCAGATGCTCAGGCCCAGGTGGATAGGTACCCAGGCGCTAGCCACAGAGGGTTCGACAACAGAGCCGAATCGAAAAAGAGTTACTTGAGGTGGATGCTACGACAAGAGAGGGAGCGAAAACGGTGCCTCAATAAGTACTACATAGTCGCGCTCTTGCTCATGCTGATCGCTCTTCTCTTCTACATGATGGGTTAGATAGGGATGATGGAACTTGTGGGTGTGCCATGACTTGTGTGTATCGTTATTTTCGAGATTTTATGATATATGTGTTGGATAATGATATTTGTCTTGGATAATGATGATGATGGTATAAATGAGGAGACTACTTTATGTGTATGATATGCTCAGAATAATGCATGTTTATTATGATATGATGAAACTACTATATAGAGAATGCACAAGTATGTAGATGGGGCATAAATACGACAGGAATTCAATATTGTAAATAGGTATATTAGCAGTAGTGCTGGAATATTAGCAGTAGCGTTGGCTTAGGAGTAGCGCTTTGTTTATTCCAGCGCTACTGCTAACGTATGTACCAATAGCGCTTTAATTCCAGCGCTACTCCTAACAGGTTAGCTGTAGGGCGTTAGCAGCACTGCCGCCCCTAGCGCTACTTGTAAGGGTAAAACCAGCGCTACTACTAGGCTTTCTCCTAGTAATGTGAGAAAGTACTTCCCATGGTTTTCCAAGCCAAATGATGATGACCCACCGTTACCAGGTTTCACCTGGGACCACTACCAGCACACCAAGGATGAGCACGGTGTCACCATGGCCGCCCGGGTCATCGACGGTTTTCATGTAAGCATCTTTCCCACTTCATTGTTCAATATTTGAATTATTGTAATTAACTTCCATATGATTTTAGGTAGGAAGAATTTTTCTTGTGTGGATGGTGAGAAATAACAGGCAACAAAGCCCTCGTGAAATCAGCTCTGAAGATACTCTCCAACATCAAGCACATGCTGCGGTACAAGGCCGTGATGCAGTGTCGCCTGCCCGATGACAAGGGTGAGAAGATCATGAGAAAAACTGCATGCTAGACGAATTTTGAGAAAGAAGAATACTTTTCACTGGTAAGTGACACTATTGGTTGTTATTACTTTGAGTCATCTGCCGATTGTTTGATGCATTAGTCAATGATTCGTTTTTATTTGACTAGCCGACGGAAAACTGGATGAAGGTAGATTGTTGGGAGGCCCTGGCTGACATGTGGTGTGACCTGACATGGCAGGAACAACATGTGGAGAAGGGTTACGAACGTGCCAAAAATGACATGCCTGTCACATGTCTAGGGGAGCCGAAACCTAACCACTTTGAAGAAACACATGGTTTGTGGAATGAGATGTTAACTTTTTCGCACGGTGCATCTCTGTTCCTTAAGGTTGGTTACTTTTGCATGATCCAGATCTTGGTCGCTTGGTCCACATCTTGAAGGCCTAGAAGGAAGGCCACAAGGGGAAGGATGGCGCCAAGTTCTGCAACCAGTCGGCGCAGGAGAGGTACGAGACCTTCATAGAGGTTTTCCAGGAGGTGCATGGGCAGGATGTTGAACCCACGACCAAGCCACTTGATCCAGAGCTGCTTATCATTGCTGGTACGGGGAAAGGCCATGGCCGCCACCTCCTTTCTAACGGGGCGATCACCACCACCTCTCATCGCAAGATCCATGAGATACGGAGTCGCCTGACCGTTGTGTCACGTGAGATCACGCATCTCAAGCTTAGTATCATATCCGTCCATTTATGCCCATGCCTTGAAATACCACGCTTGCAACCTATATGACTATAATGCATATTACAGGAATTATTGGAACAACGAGCTTTTGAAGAGGAGTGAAGGAAGCAGGTTGAGGAGCAAAGGCGCCAGGCTGAGGAGGATAAAAGTGAGAAGGAGGGCGCATAAATGAACGAAAGGTTCAAGCTTCTCAGTAAAAAACTCGAGGTAGACACTATAGGAATCACGTTGTTTGCATTCTGCCATAGCAGATGGCAAAGCGTAGTTCACGCACGGCAAAGTCCTTTGTCGTCAGCCTCCGATCGGCAAAACTTCTGTGACTACTTTCATCGGTAAAGGCCCTTCCTTGCCGTCTGCATGTCGAAAGAGGACGGCAAACGGCTTTGCCGTTAGCATAGCGTAGCAAGCACACGACAAAGCCCTTAAACGGCATCCGATAGGCAACTACTCCGTTAGGTGGCTAACGGAGTACTTGCCGTCTACCTTCTGTGATGC